>NW_022990042.1:3781454-4178940 GCF_902827175.1 Gymnodraco acuticeps | reverse complement strand
TTTCCGCATATTTCACAACTTTCCGCATATTTCACAACTTCCCGCAATTTCACCGCATACAATCACATAAAACCCTGCATGTTTGATCGCATAATCAAGGATTTTAGCCCGCATAATCAAGGATTTTTGCCCGCGTTTTTCTGGAGGGTCTAACTATCACTGGTCCTTTGCCAGATTGTCTTGTCGTTTCCGCCAAGCTCTCCAGTGAGTGTTGTTCTCTAGCCTAGATTTTTGTCCTGCCCGGTTTTTGATCCCTGCCTGCCTGTTTACGGATCTCGAGTTCCTGCCTGCTCCCTGTCTGGTTTTGGTTGCCTGTCTGACGGACTTCCTGGTTTTGACCCTACCTGTCCCTGACCTGAATAAACTGAACATTGCAATACACTGGTTGTATCTGAGTCGTGCTATTGGGTTCTGATCTGTACCTGTGATCGTGACAGTATAATCTGGCCAACATGAACCCAGCCGACTCAGCGACAGAACCGCCGACGCAAGATATAATGTTACAACGCCACGAGCAGCAACTTACCTTCATGGCTGAAGCTATGCAGGAAATGGCCGCTCGTCACGAACGGACCTTTGTGAATCTCCGTGATCATCTTCAGAACCTTCCTCCTACGGTCCAAAGTCCGGAACTAACTCCAGCTTCCGCTGTTCGAATCCAGAATCCTCCGGCATCGGATGCACGCCTGCTTCCTCTGGAACGCTACTCTGGAGCCCCAGGTTCGTGCAGACCATTCCTGGTCCAATGTTCCCTCGCCTTCGAGCTTCAGCCTTCCGCCTTCCCAACAGAAAGATCCCGGGTGGCGTATATTGTCTCTCTTCTCAAGGGAAAAGCTAAAGACTAGGGTACCGCCGAATAGGAGAGACGATCCTCTGCCTGCTCGTCTGTAAGCTTATTCTCCAATGAACTGCGTAAAGTCTTTGATCACGCCACACCCGGAAGAGAGGTCACTCGGGGACTGTTTAACCTGGCGCAAGGAGGGAGATCTGTGTCCGAGTACTCCATCAAGTTTCGTACCATAGCCGCCGAGAGTAACTGGAATGCTTCTTCACTTCTCAATGCCTTCTACAACGGTCTGTCGGATCGCCTTAAAGACGAACTGGCAGCTCGGGACCTTCCTGCTGATTTAGATGAGCTGGTGGCTCTCTCCATCCGCATTGACTGCCGTCTGCGGGAGCGGAGGAGAGAGAGGGTTTTCTCCGTCGCTCCTCAGGCTCCATCTCTCCCGTCAGCGCATGCTACTGAACAGGTGAGAGGAGGATTTTCTAACTCTTCTGAACCAATGCAGCTGGGGCGGACCCGGCTCTCCGAGGCAGAACGACAGCGCCGCCTACGGGACAACTGCTGTCTTTACTGCGGCCAGGAGGGTCATCTTGCCTTCTCTTGTCCTGTAAAAGGCAGGGCTCACCAGTCATCCAGAGGGCGCTGGTGAGCCGAATTATGAATTTAGAAATGCCCTCTCGACCCCTAACCCATGCTCAGCTGAGCTGCTTGGGGAAAATGCACACTGTGGCAGTTCTTATTGACTCTGGTGCTGATGCCAGTCTTTTGGACATAACACTGGCCTTTCAGATGGGACTTGGCAGGGAGGTTTTGGAGAAGCCCATCAACGCTACAGCTCTAGATGGTCGTCTTCTCTGCAGAGTGACACACCGTTCAACTCCAGTTCAAATGAGCATGTCAGGTAATCACAGCGAAACACTCTCTTTTCACCTTATCCATGCATCACATCAGCCTGTCATTTTGGGGTTTCCTTGGTTAAGGAGGCGTAATCCTCATATAGATTGGGATTCAGGGACTATTAGAGAGTGGAGTGCTCATTGTCATGCTGTCTGCTTAAGATCTAGTTCCTCAATTGATTCCAGTCAGCCGATTATCTTTGAGTGTCAAGACATTTCCGGTGTTCCCAAGGATTACTGGGACCTTAAAGAGGCCTTTAACAAGGTTCGGGCCGCCTCATCGTGCTAATGACTGTCCTATTGACCTGGTACTTCTCCTCCTAGAGGTCGACTTTTTTCTTTATCGGCTCCTGAAACTAAGTCAATGGAGAAGTACAGTATATCAATGACTCTTTGGGTGCAGGGCTTATCCGGCCTTCATCATCTCCTGCTGGTGCAGGTTTTTTCTTTGTGGGTAAGAAGGATAAGACTCTGTGCCCATGCATTGACTACAGAGGACTCAATAACATCACTGTCAAGAACAGGTACCCCCTTCCACTTGTTTCCTCTGCATTTGAACTGTTACAAGGCGCTACTATTTTTACCAAGCTGGACCTACGTAACGCGTACCATTTGGTGAGAATCAGGGAGGGGGACGAGTGGAAGACGGGATTTAACACTCCGAGTGGACATTATGAGTATCTAGTCATGCCTTTTGGACTCACCATTGCACCTGCAGTCTTCCAGGGGTTGGTGAATGATTTTCTGCGGGATCTACTCAATATTTGTGTTTTTGTATACCTGGATGACATTTTGATTTTTTCCAAGTCTAAACAGGAGCATGTGGTCCATTTTCTCCTAGTCCTCCAGAGGCTCTTGGAGAACCACCTCTTTGTCAAGGACGAGAAGTGTGTTTTCCACACCACAGAAGTCCCTTTCCTGGGATTTGTGGTCTCCACCGGAAACATCAAGATGGATCCTGACAAGACCAAGGTGGTGACTGACTGGCCACGCCCTTCAACATGCAAGGAGCTCCAACGCTTTCTGGGTTTTGCCAACTTCTACCGGAGGTTCATTCGAAACTACAGTTTGGTGGCAGCCCCTCTCACAGCTCTCACCTCTCAGAACATTCCCTTCCGGTGGTACTCTGTGGCAGAAGGGGCTTTTGGTGAGTTAAAGTCACGCTTCACCTCTGCTCCTATTTAGATTTTTCCAGATTCTACTCGGCAGTTTACTGTAGAGGTAGATGCGTCGGACACTGGAGTTGGGGCAGTTCTTTCTCAACGGTCGGCCGAGGATCAGAAGATGCACCCGTGTGCCTTCTTCTCTCGGAAGCTGTCCCCAGCAGAAAGAAATTATGACATTGGAAATCGAGAACTGTTGGCAGTGAAACTTGCTCTGGAAGAATTGAGACACTGGTTGGAGGGAGCAGAGCAGCCTTTTGTGGTCTGGACTGACCACAACAATTTGGAGTACATCCGTTCAGCTAAGCGGCTGAACTCTCGTCAAGCCAGGTGGGCTCTGTTTTTCATGCGCTTTGATTTTTCTCTTTCATACAGACCTGGTTCTAAGAACATCAAACCTGACTCCCTGTCTTGCCAGTTCCAGCCAGAGAGCTCTCCATCTCATAATGAGAATATCATCGCTTCTACATGTGTCATTGGTCTGGTGACCTGGGAGGTGGAGGATAAGGTCAAGCGCTCTCATGCTGAACACCCAGCCCCAAGTGCCTGTCCTGTTAACCGTCTGTTTGTTCCTGGCACTCTCCGTACCCAGGTTCTCCAGTGGCCTGGCTTGTCACTCAGGAGTGAGACGGTCCCTAGCCCTGATTCAACAGTGATTTTGGTGGTCTTCCATGGAGAAGGATACCAAGGAATTAATTGCTGCTTGCCTAGTCTGCTCCCAAAATAAGACCTCACGCCAAGCTCCCTCCGGTCTTCTTCATCCCTTGCCTATCCCTCATCGTCCCTGGTCCCACATCTCCTTGGATTTTGTCACTGGACTACCACCCTCAGACGGTAACACAGTCATACTCACAGTCATAGACCGGTTTTCCAAGTCTGCCCGGCTTATTCCATTAACCAAATTACCTACTGCCAAGGAAACGGCTGAAATCATTCTACAACATGTGTTCAGGCTGCATGTTCTCCCCAGTGACGTTGTGTCTGATCGGGGACCACAATTTACTTCTCGTTTTTGGTCCGAGTTTTGCAGGCTGCTGGCAGCCAGTGTCAGT
This sequence comes from Gymnodraco acuticeps, assembly GCF_902827175.1. Classification (NCBI taxonomy): domain Eukaryota; kingdom Metazoa; phylum Chordata; class Actinopteri; order Perciformes; family Bathydraconidae; genus Gymnodraco; species Gymnodraco acuticeps. Next base: position 4,175,045 of record NW_022990042.1, on the reverse strand, counting down.
CTCTCATCCGGATTTCATCCCCAGTCCAATGGTCAAGCAGAGCGAATGAACCAGGAGATGGAGACTGCCTTACGCTGTCTAGCCTCCTCCACTCCCTCCTCCTGGTCGAGGCAGCTTCTATGGGTTGAGTATGCCCACAACACCCTTCCTAGTTCTGCTACTGGTCTTTCTCCATTCCAATGCTCCCGCGGATACCAGCCACCCCTTTTCCCTGCACAGGAACGTGAGGCCAGTGTCCCATCTGCACAGGCGTTTGTAAGCCGATGTTGACGCATGTGGTTAAAGGCCCGCTGTGCGCTCCTGCACTCTTCCGACCGTTATCAACAGTCCGCCAATCGCCATCGCAAGCCAGCTCCACAGTACTCCCCAGGCTAACGTGTCTGAGGGGGAGATCCCGTGTGGATAGCCAGAGTTGAGTCAAAGAAGTTATCTCCCCGTTTTGTAGGCCCATTTCCCATATCTAGGGTCATCAATCCTGCAGCTGTCCGCCTGCGTCTGCCCCCTTCTATGAGGATTCATCCTACCTTCCATGTGTCCAAGATCAAACCAGTTAATGTGAGCCCTCTTCAGCCCCCCTCTAGACCCCCACCACCCCGGACTATCGACGGGGAGACTGTTTACACTGTCCGTCGCCTCATCAAGTCCCGGCGACGTGGTAGAGGGTTGCAGTACCTGGTACACTGGGAGTGTTATGGTCCTGAATAGCGTTCATGGGTGCCCGCTCGCAATATCTTTGACCCATCTCTCATTACTGACTTTCAACAAGGCTCATCGCGATCAACCATGTGGGACGTCAGGAGCCATCCATAGAGGGGGGGGGTTCTGTCACAAGTTAGACACTTCTATTATTGTTTGTTTGGTGGCTCATCTAAACTCTCCTGTCATTTCAGATCCCGCCTTCCTCCAGGCCTATGTAATCAGCTCACTTCCCTCACCTGGTCTCCCCAGCCCTTCCCCTCACCTGTTACTCATTCCCTCATCACTCCACAGTATTTATACCACCTCACTATCACTGGTCCTTTGCCAGATTTTCTTGTCGTTTCCGCCAATCTCTCCAGTGAGTGTTGTTCTCTAGCCTAGATTTTTGTCCTGCCCAGTTTTTGATCCCTGCCTGCCTGTTTACGGATCTCGAGTTCCTGCCTGCTCCCTGTCTGGTTTTGGTTGCCTGTCTGACGGATTTCCTGGTTTTGACCCTGCCTGTCCCTGACCTGAATAAACTGAACATTGCAATACACTGGTTGTGCTATTGGGTTCTGATATGTACCTGTGATCGTGACAAGATGAGCCCTTTCGCTAAATAACACATAGGCCTACTACAAGTTCATTTGTGAACGTTTTTTCTCAGATGGAGGATACTGAAACATTTAAAGGAATTATAGAATTATAGTTCATAGCAGTCATATTAACAGTTGCAGGATGTATGCTAGTTTTTGAAAAGGAACTAGAGTTGTGAACAAACATGTCCTAAAACATTGAAGTTGGTTAGCATTAGCATTCTTTAAGGTCTCTGTGGTTCACAGATGCTAAGATATTTTAAAGTGTTCTCTGACATAAAACACATCAGTAAATACCCCACTGTGATATCTGAAGCTTCTATGCATCATAGAAACAGCGGTTGCTAACAAGTGACTGAATGAGACTACTAAACTCCATGACGTCGAACATTAGCCACCTTTAGCTTAGCGGTGGAAATGCACAGCCATTTGACTGTGATGTAGCTTTCTTATAGCCTAATGTTATCTTTATACTTCTGCTGATTGAATTTCACCTCAACAATTATTAAAAATGGTGGTAATAAGTGAAGATCATCGTGCTAAACAAACCGTGCAAGTATCATAAACGCCTGTTTGCTAAAGATCTTATTTTCTGCATTATTCCAAAAACCAGTGAAAAAATTATATTGCTGTTGGTCGAGGGAGCTCTTTTGAAGCTAACTTCCAGGTTGGCTTACAAAAATACGTGATCCCTGCACCACTCTATAAGCAGGTGGTCAACTTAATTATATAATACCAGGCCTTTACAGAGTCGATAAGTCGATAAGTCTCATTACAAATACTTTCACTTTTAGGAACACCTCCCCCTGGACGCGCACCAAAACCCTATGCCTACCATAATCATCCGGACCAAAACATCCTTCCCCCCCTTCAAGACTGCTGTCTCCGAAGCCTGATAAGGATGTGTGTGTAAAAAACGCAAACACTGACTGATATATGCTGGGTCCAGGCTCAAGGGCGTATGGCACTCTCAACTCTTTCCAGGACATGCCGGGGCCCTGCCTGCCAGTAGCTTTGCCGATATCTGTGTTGATAGACAATAGATTAAGAGCGGTGAATCAGCTTAGAGACAGGAAGCGCTCAAATGTTTGTGTGAGTTTATCAAATTTAGAAGTGATTCCATGTCAGCCACAGCTTGTTACAAAAAACCTGACTGATAGTGTGTTCAACAAACTTAAACTAGCTTTATTAAATGTCAGGTCTTTGGCAGGAAAAACATTTTTAATCAATGATTTTATCACTGAGCACAATCTCGATTTTATGTTTTTAACGGAAACATGGATTGAACAAAATAACAGTGCAGCTGTTCTTATTGAATCAACCCCTCCCAACTTTAGTTTTATGAGTCAGGAAAGAATGCAAAAGAAAGGTGGTGGAGTTGCTATGTTGTACAATGATTCCCTTCAATGCAGGAAGACATCTTATGGGAACTTTGCTTCTTTTGAATATGTGGCCCTTCAGCTGAAATGCTCCTCTCGAGCTCTGTTCCTAAATATCTATAGACCACCCAAATACTGTGCAAGCTTTTTTGATGACTTTACTGAACTGCTGTCTATAGTGTGTATTGACTTTGACCGTCTAGTGACTCTAGTCATTGTTGGTGATTTTAACATCCATGTTGACAACCCCCAGGACAGAGGGGCTAAAGAACTGTTTTGTGTTCTTGATAACTATGGACTGACTCAGCATGTGACGGAGCCCATAGCCAATAAGGGGCACACTCTGGACTTAATTATCTCAAAGGGTCTGAATATCTCTGAGGTTGTGGTGACTGATGTTGCACTCTCTGACCATTCCTGTGTTTTCTTTGAGAGCTCTATTTCTGTTCACAAAAATGTTCAAAAACAGGTAACCACAAAGCAATATTTAACTGAAAACACTAGGGAAATGTTTACTCAGAATTTTTCTTCCACACTTGCCCCTGCTAACATCTCAGTAAATGAGCTAGTAGATCATTTTAATTCAAAAATTGAAAATGTTATAGATGCCATTGCTCCAACTAAGGTAAAGGAAGTGACTGGGAAGAAAATATCTCCATGGAGAAAGGCCATGACCTGTGTTGAAAAGCTGAACGCAGGTGGCGAAAAACAAATCTCCAGGTGCACTTTGAAATCTATAAAGAGAGACTTGGCCTTTATAATTTGGAATTGAAATTTGCCCGACAGTCTTTCTTCTCTGATATCATTGCCAAAAACAAGAAACAACGCACATGCCTTGTTCGCTACCGTCGACAGACTAACTAACCCCCCAGTGTCAGTAGCCTCTGAATTTCTATCCACCAGGGCGTGCAATGAATTTGCCTCCTTCTTCACTGACAAAAATCAGACAAGCAGTCAGTGCCTCTGCATCAGGTACAGTAAATGTTTTGTCTCTGTGTCCACTTAAAATCAATTCAAACACCATGACACAATTCCATCAGATTAATGATAAAAACCTAAAGGACATTATACAACTTCTGAAAACCTCCTCCTGCTGCCTTGATATTATTCCAACAAGGTTTTTCAAAAATGTTTTTCCTTGCATGGCCTCAGATCTACTTCATATAGTAAACAAATCTCTTCACTCAGGTATTTTTCCACAGGCCGTGAAAACTGCAGTAATTAAACCGCTCTTAAAAAAGCATAATCTAGACGCTTCAGTAATGAACAATTACAGACCCATATCAAACCTCCCATTTCTAGGTAAAATCATTGAAAAAGTAGTCTTTCAACAGTTGAGTAATTTCTGGCATTTAAATAACTGTTTTGATGTGTTCCAGTCAGGATTTCGTCCAAACCACAGCACTGAGACTGCTCTTGTAAAGGTCTTCAATGACATCCACTTAAACACAGACAGTGGCAGAACTTCAGTGTTAGTATTATTAGATATCAGTGCTGCGTTTGACACTGTTGACCACAGCATATTACTAGACCGACTGGAGAACTGGGTGGGACTTTCGGAAACAGTTCTGAATTGGTTTGAATCCTACTTAAAGGACAGAAACAACTTTGTTTCTATAGGTAAATATACATCTGAGTTGACAAATATTACATGTGGGGTTCCTGAAAGCTCCATCTTGGGGCCTCTTCTCTTTAACATCTACATGCTACCACTGGCTCGGATAATGAAAAACAACAACATAAGTTACCACAGCTATGCGGATGACACACAAATTTACATAACCATTTCACCAGGAGACTATTCTCCAGTTAAAACACTGAGTAAGTGCATTGAACAAATCAATGACTGGATGTGTCAGAACTTTCTCCAATTAAACAAAGATAAAACTGAGGTAATGGTCTTTGGAGCCAAGGCAGAACGTATAAAAGTTAGCGCTGAGCTTCAGCCAGCAACACTCTCGTTTGCCCCGGGGCAAACTGAGTGCACGAAGGATGTACCCCAATTGACATTGTGGCATTTCCTCCGCCGCTGTGTTCCTCTGAGGAACAGCGGCCGAATTTTCTATGTCCAGTTCGTGCTTTACGCATCTATATGGACAGGTCAAAAGAGTTTCGTTGTAATGACACGTTGGACAAATTATCAGATGCCATGGCTGGATTGTCCATGAATGCACATCAGCCTCAACCTATAGGTGAAGCCTGCAGCAAGGATGATAGAAAACCCACAGGAGTCACCTCTGTCCATGCTCCCTGGGACATCTGATGCCCATGTAATGCAGGAGAAAATAAAACAGGACAAGGATTTGTCTGATAAGTTTGTCGAGTAAGTGTTTCATTAATCCCCCTTTGTGCCAATTATAGATTAGGTTTTCTAAAACTCAAGAAATGTAATCGAAATGTTTGGTTTTAGAGCAGAACGGCCTATTGAACAAGAAGAGCCTGAGCTCAGCAGGAGAGGAAAGACTGTGAGCAAGAGGGTGGTGAAGGCTAGTAAGCCAAAGCCCAGACGAGGTGCATTGTTGGTGCCCAGGTATGTTCTCTGACAGCAACCCTTTATTAATGATGTCTTTATTGAGTGCAGCTTAAGTTTATCGCACAGGCAATAAGGCTGTAAAACTCCTGAGCTCTGTGAAGTGTTTTCACTTATCTTTTTATGTCTTGAGTATATTGTATGTTGAATTATTGGAGAAGCTTAGGACCCAGGGTTAGGTTTAGGGTTAGGATTTTCATTGCCTAAACAACGCTGTTGTGCATACAGTATGTCAATACAACTTGGTATGTTGAATTGAAACTTGTGTATATGTTGTCCAACAGTATAATCAACCAGTGCTGCTATAAGCTGCCATCACGTCTCCCCCTGCCACGGAGCGTCAGGGCCTTGGAGATGATGGACAACCTGAATGCCTCTAAATTCATCTGCCCAAAATGCTATGCGAGATGAGGCTCAAGCCACACCTGCAGGAAAAAAGTGCATAATAAATAAATCACTAAAAGTCAATATCACTCTGTTATTGCCACTTCTGTTAACAAGGTTACCATTGAATGTCTTAACTTTTAAAAAATGGTTTAAAGGAGTATGTATGAGGAATTATCAGAATACCTTTATTCGTCCCACAGAGAGGAAATGCATATTTGTTACAGCAAGTGAAGAGTCAAATATAATGGAGGAAATAAGTATTTGATCCCTTGCAGATTTTGTAAGTGTACCCACTTACAAATAAATTACTGGTTTATTTTAACAATGAGAGTAAGAATATCAAAAAAGAAAATCCAGAAATTGACATTATATAAAAGATAAAAATTGATTTGCATTAAACTGTGGGAAATAAGTATTTGATCCCCTTGCAAAACATGTCTTAGTACTTGGTGGAGAAACCCTTGTTGGACAGCACAGAGGTCAGATGCTTCTTGTATTTGGTCACCAGGTTGGTGCACATCTCAGGTCCTTATGGTCAAGAAAATGACTCCATTTGTGGTGGAGCAAAAATCAATGCAAATTAATCCTTTTATTCATTTCCCTGTGAATAATTCAATTCTTTGCACTTTTGTTTGGGGTCCGTGAGCTAAACAAAATCATAAAAAGTGGAGAATGTGAAAGTTTATTGGCCAGTGGAGGAGAGAGATGACCTCGCTCATCAATGACAAAAGACTCCTTTATGGCTTTGGTGTGAACCCCTGACGCAGGCCTATTCAACTCTGACTGACCAGCACCACAGGACATCCATTACGTGGAAAAAATGGTGCCTCAGTAAAACCAACTCTTTTTAGACGCCTAATGGTGGTTAGAAAACCGAAAAAGCCGTAATCTTTGCCCATTCTTTAGTGCACATACTGAGGGTCGGGGTGACGGACTGCAGGCTGTGTGGCAGCCTGTCGAAGATTTATTATAAATGTTTCGTTTACAATACTATTACTATATATGAGAGCAAAAAAATAAAACACATTTTCATTTTGTAATGGTTGTTTAATTGAAAACACAACATTCAACACACTTTCATAAAAACATATTACATTTGACCAAGTTAATGCCGTAGTGCATACAAGGTAATAGACTTAACGATTTGCACTGCTGCTTCTCTCCGCGTTTCATTGACAGTGATCGGTTTATCGTTCAATTCACATTGCCCAAGTAGATGTTTAGGGGTCTCTTGGAAGTAAACAAATGCATTTTTTATATCAGATAAATGCATTAACATCACATGCAAATTCTCTATCCTTTCACCCGCAACGATTATAATCTGCTTTGCTTCTTCTTCGGTTTCACCGTTATTAGCTCTGAATGTAATCCTTTCTGGGGCTTCTTGTGCTTCTTGTGGTCTGTTGAATACCTGGCGTAGGATTTGTTTAGCTGTAAGGACAGGTACCATATAATTGTCTTCAAAAGCTTTGTCTATGTCGTCACACGTTTTGGCATATCCTTCGATGTAATGACAACCGATACTAGAATAGAAATCCTCCAACAGTCTTTTAATGCATGTTCTGGCACTGTCGCCAATTTGGGCAATTCCACAGTATCGTGCTTTTTCTCTCATTATATTGAAGCAAAGCTCTGCCATTGCTTTTGGTATTTGTTCAACACATTCGCAGCAGTCGGTTAGCGGTAGATGATCTATAAGATTATTATGATCCGGTAATGACTCAACAACACCATTACATTTCTTCACTTTGTTCCTTTTTCTTTTCACCTTCCTTCGTTTTGTCTTTTTGGTTTTCCGTCCTTTTCTTTTCATTCGCATTCTGCGTTTGCTTTTCATTTTTCTTCTCCTTTTCATTTTTCTTCGTTTTTCTTTACTTTTTCTTTTCTTTTCTGCTAATTGTCGTTTACGATCTTGGCGAGTGGTATGAGATATACTGTTTCTATAAAGGTTATCTATAATACCCTCTTTTAAAGAAAGATATTCTTCATATGTCATGTTATCGTGGTCCTCTTTTGTCCTAAAGACCTTACATGGATATGATATAGAGGAGGGCTCTTCTTCGGGAACATCCTCCCCCTTACTTTGTAACATCCAGTCATTAAGCCCATATCCGTTATCCTGGTGATAATAAGGGGAGGCTATATCAGACTTGGTTTTTCTCAGATTCATGGCTACTTTCAACGGTCGTCTTAGTGGGGGTCCTTAGTTTTATATGATTTGCTGAGTGGGATGGGACTTATTGCGTTGAGTGGGAGGAGTCATCTGTAGAAAATACTCTGTTTTATTAGATTCCGTAAAAGCATCTGACTCTTAATGGCAGTTTGTGATTTTTGAGGCTATTTCAGTGAAACAAGGCTGTTTTTGAAACATTTGGCAGATTTATGCTTAAATTCTCTGAGAAAGTTACTGAAGGATACACTTTTGTGTATAAAAGCTGAAAAGTAGATAATGAAGTACTTTGTGTCTGTAGATTTCATTAAGAATCTGACTCTTAATGGTCCTCTCTAAATTTGATTCAGGGTTTGTTTGAAATGATTTGTGCTTTGTGTGTACAGACACACAGAAAAACACTGAAAAACACAAAAAGAAGGACTGTAATACACATGTATGAGACACGCTCCCCCCTTGCTATAATGAAGACAACAGTTTTTAAATGTAAAAAACACTTTTTTATTTTTCACACCCAAAAATCAAATAGTTATACTGATTGCAACATCCGCAGGACCGTCTCCAGCTTAGAGTTCCCCATATGACTGGAGATATCGTGATGGAGTTTTTTCACTTCAGTCAGAATATTCATGTGCATGCTACTTTCTGCACATAGATGCATTACATCTACAAACAGAGCATACACTGATAGCACATGATACACTTTTGATGTTTGTTTCATTTCTGAGATAATGTTACAGAATGTTTCGGAAAATGAAGATTCCAGGACCACTTTAAATGTTTCGTTTACAATCGTTTCCCAATGACCAGGAATAGTACTGCCAGAACGAACGATATCCAAAAATGTCTTCCAGTTTACAAACTTCAGCCATTCTGTTTACACAGGGGTCACTACTCGTTCTGTTTTCAATCGTCCTCATCACCACACTTATTAAAAGGGTATTGACTACATTCTGATCAATATATACAGAGCGTTTTGCATAGTAGTTTCCCATTTTTATTTTACTTTAAAGAAAAAAGTCAATGTATCGAACAAGTGATGTTTTGCCCCCAGGAGCAAAATCAGCAGCAGTAGTATTGCTAGATTCGGGTGTCCAAAATGGTAGTGATGATGGTGGCAGTCCAGGAGTCTGTTCCTGGATGCAACTCGCGGTGGGAGTCTTGGTTTTTCTCAGCTCCATGTCTAGTTTACAACGGTCGTCTTAGTGGGGTCCTTCGTTTTAGATGATTTGCTGAGTGGAGGGTGGGGTTTATTGCGTTGAATGGGGGGAGTCATTTATAGAATTGAGAGTTTAAAACTAGGGAAACTGTTAAAGAAGTATCTGTTTTGCAAAGAGGTTATTTTTCAAAAGATCTTATTTAGGTTTTAATAGTGATACCTAAGGGTATTCTCTTTCAGTATATGGATTTGTGAACTAATGGGTAATTACTTTTATTAACTATAATTGCACAGGATCATTCTAAGAAGAGTGAGAGGGCTAAGGAGCCAGCACCATACCTCCTCTATGCATTTTCTTGACCTGTATCTGATCTTGAAAAACTTGACTCTTTTAAAAAAAAAAAGTTATTTTTCATCTATCATTTTCAACCATGAAGCAAGAGATCAAATTTAAGAATAAGTAATAGTTTGTCACGATTTTACGGGAAATAGTCAGTGCGCGATGTCACATCTTAAAGACAGCTTGAACTGGATAAATGGTTAGTCTTTTTTCAAACATACCGTACGTTCTGCATGTTAGTATATCTGGCCAATCGATTTAGACCCTATTGTCCTAGATGCATGCCCTCAATAGGGAAGTCACGCTTTGGGAAGAGGTGTTTCATTTCACAGATCCACCTTGATTGCTGTGTGAGGGGTGAAGGAAGAGGGACGGGGGAGGAAAATTCAGAGGATGAAGAAGCAGAAAACATAACTTGTTTTGTAAAACGGACAGCACGTCAGTTTCAAGAAAGACGACCCCGTGTTTATGCATGACATGCAAAATATCAGTACTTTATTAATTGTAGAGCGTCCCTAATGGCCGTATTGAACCGAATGAACGCCAAGTTGTTGATTCCCCAAAAGAAAAAATGTATTCAGATAAAGTATTTTGTTAGACTATTAAGTCCAAGATGGTTACATTTACCCCTTAAACCATTTGTATTATATTTTTGTTTTCCTAATAAAGACAGAGTCACCTGAATTAATTTAGTCTCCAGACCTTTTATTTTTACATTTTGTAACAATCTTTAAACATTTGTAGAGAACAAACACTGAGGTTAAAATGAGTGTCTTTATGAGTTGGTATTTTTCACAAAATTCATTTTTAAAACACATCATCTTGATACAGAGATAACACATTTTCGTAAGACAACCCTCGACGCTCTTTTTACATTGGTAACACACTGCTTTTCTTTGAGGGTCCATAGTTTTAAATGATCTGGTGAGGAGGGTGTGACTTGTTATGTTGATTGGGAGGCGGAGTCCTCTGCAAAAGTGAGAGTCTTTTTCACCAGTATAATGTCCATCGATGTCTGACTCTGTTTAAAAAGTTCTTTAAGCTTTGTAGCTTTTCCATCAATCATTTTCAGCCAAGCAGTCAGAGGCACCCGCAAGGATGTCTGAAAAACCCCGCATGTAGAGTTGAAATACTCCAAAACAAAATCATCATAGGGGTCCTTCCCCAGCGTCACCATACGGCTTGCGCGGTAATACCATCGCCCCGATGGTCCGCTTTTAGTTTCCCAGACGGTGCTTGTCAGGACTCTTCTCACTTCTGGCGGCGGGGAAATATCTCCTTCTTCTTCCTCCACCTTGAGGGGCAGCGGTGCAAACTCTTCTTTGATCTCGCATGCTGTCTGCGTTTCTTTGCTTTTCTTTGCAAATATCTTGTACACCGCTGGTTCCACGCCTGTTTCTTGATGCACTACTTCTTCCGATACAGTGGTTGCGTGGAGATCTCTGGAGGACACCAGAGTTAACACAGCCCAATCTGTTGAGGTCAGTGTCGCTTTAACACTACGGGGTCCATACGTTTCTCCATTCTTCAGATTGTAGAAATGCAGTTCATTCGCCATATAGTTGAATACATAACCCCAAACATCGCCATTTTTCAGAGTCCATTCTTCATGAAGTTCTTCGGCTGGAGGCGTCTGAACCCGGCCCAGATACTGCATTCGTTTCTTGATTGGCGCTCCGGACTGGTGGCGGTAAGTTGTCACTGGAGTCTCACTGATTAAACCCATATCTAGGGTTCTCTTGGTCATTTTTCTTTTTTGAAAAGTGACTGGGTAAATGGAAATGACTGGCTTGTATTTAGTTTGAGCGTATTTATTTTTCATCTATTTCCACCCCCTTACTTTTAAATGATCTGGTGAGGAAAAGGCGGGGCTTGTTATGTTAAGGGAGGAGGCGGAGCCCTCTGTAAAAAAAAGTATTTTGCAGTCAAACCGGGGAAAATCTGCCACTTCCTCACAGAGCCCCTCCTCCAACACACATGAACGCGCATGACCAAAAGAGGGCGCGAGATAAGTTTGTGCACAGAGACCCCCGCATTGCTGCTGATGCATTCGTTTGACTGACGCTCCGGACGGATGCGGTAAGCTGACTGATTAACCCCCATTCGAGGCGTCTCTTAGCCATTTTTCTTTTTTGAAAAGGTGGGTAAATGGAAATGACTGGCTTGTATTTAGTTTGCGCATATTTCTAATTCCACCCCCCACTATCTGCCTGCGTCATAGCCCGGAAGGGGGGAGAGGCTAGGAGGGGGCTGGTAGACAGTCTCACCTAACTTCAAGAGACACCTAAATTAACATCAGAGACTTACAACACACCGGTGTGAAGTCACACTGGTGTGTTATAACACCTCATAGATTAGACTTCATAATTAGATTATACAACTCTGAGGGGGCAGGGGCCAGACAGCATAAAGAGACTTAATCAACACCTAAATTAACATCAGAGGCTTATAACACACCAGTGTGAAGTCACACATACCTGCTATAACACCTCCCGTCAAAGGACTAGACTTCATAATTAGATTATACAACTCTGAGGGGACAAGGGGCCAGACAACACAAAGAGACTTAATCAACACATCAAAGAATTAGACAACAAAAGCGCTAGCCCCGGGCTTTTCACATGACACAAAAGGATCTCTAACAAAGGCACTACACAGGAGGGCATTTCACACCTACGTGTGATGTACCTCACCCCTCACATCAAAGGATCTCACACCTACGTGTGAATTCACACCTAGGTGGGACATCCACCACGAACAAAGGGAGGCGGGACTTAGCTCATTAACATAAGTAGGGAGAGGTGTGACCTGTCACACCACCTGTCACTTTTCTTGCATACTAATGAGACGAAAGGGGCATTTGTACTACTACTCATAAATCTGTCAAATGTTCAAAACAGCCTTGTTTCACTGAAATAGCCTCAAAATCACAAACTGCCATTAAGAGTCAGATGCTTGACCAAATCTACTGACACAAAGTACTTCATTATCTACTTTTCAGCTTTTAAATACAAAAGTGTATCTTTCAGTATCTTTTTGAGAGAATTAAGCATAAATCTGTCAAATGTTCAAAACAGCCTTGTTTCACTGAAATAGCCTCAAAATCACAAACTGCCATTAAGAGTCAGAATCCTAATTAAATCTTCTAAAACAGAGTACTTTCATGGTAGTGGTCAGCTTTTATACACAAAAGTGTATCTTTCAGTAACTTTCTGAGAGAATTTAAGCATAAATCTGTCAAATGTTCAAAACAGCCTTGTTTCACTGAAATAGCCTCAAAATCACAAACTGCCATTAAGAGTCAGATTCTTAACGAAATCTACTGACACAAAGTACTTCATGGTAGTGGTCAGCTTTTAAACACAAAAGTGTATCTTTCAGTAACTTTCTCAGAGAATTTAAGTGAAATATATTCATATTATACCCTTTGTTAAGTGTTGCGTACATCAAGGTGTATCTTAAAGTATCTTGGTAGCAGAAAATAACTAAAATATGTAAGGTTATCAGAAAAGAAAAAAACCTTGTTTAACTGAACAAGTGTTTTTTTTTTTTTTAAACCCTGCCATTAAAAGAAACCAAATTCCTTACAAAGTACTTAATATTCTACCAGTTGTTAAGTGTTGCATACGCCAAAGTGTGTCTAAAAGTATCTTAGTAACACAAGAAAAGAGAAAAAAGCATTGATGTTAACAAAAAACTGTATTGTTCCACTGAAATAATAAATAAATAATTTCAAAAAGTGCGTTTAAAAGAAAATGTATTCAGATAAAGTATTTTATTTTCAGAAATGTTTAAGGTTTTGCATACCTCAAAGTGTGTCTAAAAGTATCTTGGCAAGAGAACAAAAGCCAAAATCTGCCTAATGGCATTAAAATAAGTGTTAAAATCACAAAACTTGCCTTTTAGAGAAACAGTCTTTTAAAAAAAAGACATGATCAAGAGGGCATTAAGATCTTTAAACTATTAATACCCTCTTCAAAGAGAATTCCTTGTAGTTAATAAAATAATTAAAAACATTAGTTCACAAAAGTCAGATTCCTACAAAGATACAAACAGACGCAAGGAAATAATTCTTTAACAACGTTTTTCAAGCCTTATTGAAGAAACGAGGTATTGCACATTATGCAACAGCCAGTGATATCCGCAGAGGAGGAAGAGCCTCCGAGTGCCCCCTTACGAAGAAAAGAATAAGGAGAGTTAGAATATTAGGTCCAAGATGGTTACATTTTACCCCCTAAACCATTTGTATTATATTTTTGTTTTCCTAATAAAGACAGAGTCACCTGAATTAATTTTGTCTTCAGACCTTTTTATTTTCTACATTTTGTAACAATCTTTAAACATTTGTGGAGAACAAACACTGTGGTTAAAATGAGTGTCTTTATGACGTCTCTCACACCGTTGGTATTTTTCACAAAATTCATTTTTAAACACATCATCTTGATACAGAGATAACACATTTTCGTAAGACAACCCCGACGCTCTATTACATAGGTAGAAAACACAATGCTTTTCTTTGAGGAGTTCTTAGTTTTAAATGATCTGGTGAGGAGGGTGTGACTTGTTATGTTGATTGGGAGGCGGAGTCCTCTGCAAAAGTGAGAGTCTTTTTCACCAGTATAATGTCCATCGATGTCTGACTCTGTTTAAAAAGTTCTTTAAGCGTTGTAGCTTTTCCATCAATCATTTTCAGCCAAGCAGTCAGAGGCACCCGCAAGGATGTCTGAAAAACCCCGCATGTAGAGTTGAAATACTCCAAGACAAAATCATCATAGGGGTCCTTCCCCAGCGTCACCAAACGGCTTGCGCGGTAATACCATCGCCCCAATGGTCCGCTTTTAGTTTCCCAGACGGTGCTTGTCAGGACTCTTCTCACTTCTGGCGGCGGGGGAATATCTCCTTCTTCTTCCTCCACCTTGAGGGGCAGCGGTGAAAACTCTTCTTTGATCTCGCATGCTGTCTGCGTTTCTATGCAAATATCTTGTACACCGCTGGTTCCACTATGGTTTCTTGATGCACTACTTCTTCCGATACAGTGGTTGCGTGGAGATCTCTGGAAGACACCAGAGTTAACACAGCCCAATCTGTTGAGGTCAGTGTCGCTTTAACACTACGGGGTCCATACGTTTCTCCATTCTTCAGATTGTAGAAATGCAGTTCATTCGCCATATAGTTGAATACATAACCCCAAACATCACCATTTTCCAGAGTCCATTCTTCATGAAGTTCTTCGGCTGGAGGCGTCTGAACCCGGCACAGATACTGCATCCGTTTCTTGATTGGCGCTCCGGACGGATGGCGGTAAGTTGTCACAGACGTCTCGCTGATTAAACCCATATCGAGGCGTCTCTTGGCCATTTTTCTTTTTTGAAAGGTGACTTGGTGAGTGGAAATGACTGGCTTGTTATTTAGTTTGAGCGTATTTCTATTTTCATCTAATTCCACCCCCCACTATCTGCTGGCCTCATATCGTGTGACAGGAAGGGGTGGAGAAAGGGGGAGAGGCCTGGGCTGTGAGGGGGCGGGGGCTATACAGTCTCACGCATAACTTCAAAGAGACACCTAGATTAACATCAGAGGCTTATAACACACCGGTGTGAAATCACACCGGCCTGTTATAACACCTCAACCCTCACATCAAAGGGCAAACATCAAAGGCTAATTAGATTAGACAACAAAGGGCTCTGAGGGGACAGGGGCCAGACAGTCTCACGCATAACTTCAAAGAGACTGCCTTAATCAACACCTAGATTAACATCAGAGGCTTATATCCAGGGCTGCACATAACTGGTGCGCAGGTGTTTTCGGCCTTGATGTAACAACATTCATAATTAAGTAAATGTAACACCCTTTTCACCCCGGTTACACGTTTCATTTGCCCTGTACGATGGGCGCTGTAAGTGATGAAAATGGGGGATGTTGGCTTATCTGGCGCCCGCAGCTCACAGCCAAAATGCGAGTGAGCGAGGGAGAGAGGGAGGGTGCACCGGTACCGGCGCTGTTGTTATTAGAATCTGGTGCTAGCTGCTTTAACGGATATAAGAAGAAGATGTTTCTAAAATAATGTGGAGGGAGAGTCCTCTCCAGTCAGACTGAGGCTGATAACTACAGCTCAGTGAGGTAAAGGACTCTGAGTGTTTAGATAGTTAACTTGTAAACACATATTTCCAAGGCACTCCTTTATAATTATTGGGATAAACAGGTTTGAAATCATTCCAATGTATACTATAGGACAGTAACCAAAAAATATCCTTTAAAACTGAAATATGAATGAACAACATAAATAAAATAAGTTACATTCATTTGTTATTGGCTATGGTAGGTTATTGGTTATGTATGTTCACATACTTATTTGATTACATCCACTTTTCTAAGATGACAACAGACTTTCGACCCAAAACCAGCTGTTGACTTGTGGATGCAAGCAGCTAATCGCAGACTCAACCAGAGAGAAAGTAGTAGGCCTACATCATCAGCTACCATGTCTGAGAGGAAGACAGTGAGGAGAACAGTCAGGAGGGTAGTGATGACAGCTTGTAGGATTACTGGTCGTGCTAATGTTGTCTTGTGTTCACCTCTGCATGTGTGTTCTGTGTTCACCTCTGCATGTGTGTTCTGTGTTCACCTCTGCATGTGTGTTCTGTGTTCACCTCTGCATGTGTGTTCTGTGTTCACCTCTGCATGTGTGTTCTGTGTTCACCTCTGCATGTGCGTTTAGTGCCGTGTGTCTGGCAAATAAAGTCAAGACCCCTCAAAAGTTACGGTTTATTTCATTTTAAGGATGAGCACCAAGCAACATCTCCAGGTGCTCCTTTGAGAACCAGGGCATAAAAATGATGTGCACCCCTGCTTATATCACACCTACCTGTTATAACACCTAAACCCCTCACATCAAAGGATTAGACTACAAAGGGGTGTGAGGGGACAGGGGCCAGACAGCATAACTTCAAAGAGACTGCCTTAATCAACACATCAAAGGATTAGACAACAAAGGCATTACACAGGGGGGCTTTTCACACCTACCTGTTATAACACCTCACCCCTCACATCAAAGGATCTCGAACAATGGGAGGCGGGACTCCACTCATTTGCATAATTGGGGGCGTGTCACCTGTCATTTTGCATGCATACTAATGTGATTGAAAGGGAATCCTTAATACTACTTGCATGTTCCAAAAATGTGGCACCATTGGAAAGGTAAGAAAGCAGGCTTTCCAAAGGTATAAGATGTCTTGCCAAAAAGCATTGTTACAACAAAGAAATCATTTACCAAACACACATTTCCTTACTTTTGTATTAAGTTTATTCATTTATTTGTATTAAACCAAGACAATTGACTAATTCCTTAAGTATTTTCACTGTTACGTTCCCCCAAAACTCTAGGGAATAGGGGAAGTATCCAAAAGAAACCAAAAATGACCGGTGTAAAAAAGAAAGGGAAAACTGAACTGTTCAGCCATAAGATGTTGTGTATTACTACAACTGAAAAAGGCTAACCAGCAGATTGAGAAACAAACAATGGGAGACGTTCTTGAAAGCAGCACATGAAAATAACAACTAGCTGCAGTAGGGGTTTTTCAGCCCTTCCAAAACTCTATTAACACGTGTCACGCAGAGACACAGCAGCACTGCACACCCGCTGAGTCCTGGCAGTCAGAGGGAAGAGCGCTGCGGCAGCTTTCCTCAGCTCTATATGAAGGCCCTGATTAGAGATTGGATACACCTGGGAGAGAGACTGCACCTGGAGGGGGACAATCAGTGGAAGAGGGAGAGGGGGAGAAACACACACACACTACGGCACGTGACAAATTCAAGGAAATCCTATTCATTCACTCTACTGTGAACCATGATAGAGTGGTGCAGGAATGAGTCCTAAAACACAGACCACTGCTTGGTCCCACGTCTCAAAGGCTACTGTTTGTTGAATGTGTTTTTGGCTAGGTCTGAAATAATGTCTATTGCTTAAGACAGGGGTTCCCAACCTTTTTTCCCAAGGGCCCCCCCAAATGACTCCTGTTGGAAGTTGCGCCCCCCCCCCCCCTCACACACTTACGCAGGGGCGCATCAGCGGTAATTAAAGTTTAAAAGTCTCAAAAATGCTACAACTACTGTCACAAACTGGATGAATGTGAAGTATTTTTGTTAAAGGCGGATGAAAGCGTAATTAAGGAGCACTATTGGAGTGACTTTGATGGTTATTGGACTCAGGATTAATTCATTTGGATTCCCGCTGAATGAAGAAATGAAAGGACGGCGCAAGTGGAAACAATTCACAAAGGGATTAAACTGTTTAAAACACATGCTCAAAGTAAACCGGATTTTGCCGTTGTGTTTATGTGGATTCAAAAGTCGTAAATAGTCTACAAAATGGAGGAGACCGATCTGATCGGAGCAACTGACAAATAATCCAACTGAAACCGGCATGGACAATGACTATGTTTTAAAAATGCGCTTATCCAGACAAGCCTGGTTTGGAAACTTTACGGGCAGAAGAAACATTTCTATAGAAAGAATTATACATTTCTGTCTTTTTATGCCTTTAATAGCTACTAACTTGAATTTTTATTCAAATGAATGAATCAATTATTTTTTACATTTTATTGTAATGTAGAGACAAGGCCTTTAGTGACAATCATGTATTGCGTTACAATTATATGTATACATTTTTTATGTATTTTTTTTAAATAAAATTTAAAAAAAGTCGATCTTAGCCTGCGATCTTTAGCGCCCCCCCAAGGGGGGCTCGCCCCCCAGGTTGGGAACCACTAGCTTAAGACAAGCTTAAAATACGTTCATGTTTTGCTCTACGACATGAACAGAAATGAATAAGTGAAATTACTAAACGTCATCACGCTGTGCGTTAGCTGCTCTCAGTTTAGCGGTTGTGATGTGAAGTCATGACTAACATTAGCTTTTTACTGGCACTTGCATTTATGCTTCAAAAATCTTTAAAAATGTGTGAATATATGGAGATTATTCCGCTGAACATGCCTGCCACAGATTTTTCTTTCTGTAATATTCCAAAACCCAATTGAAAAATCTATGTTTTTTGTCGTGGGGCAACTTGCGATGATAACTTACAGGTTTGTCTACAAAAAAAATGTCAGTGCATTAACCTACTCTATGTTGTATGTTCAAAGTGTAACAATATAAAATAAAGAATATACTAAATATGGATACCTACCTTTAAGAAAAAATAACAAACTCAGATGATGTTATTGTTAGGAAAGGATTTATATATTTTTTTTAAAAGATATTTGCTTTAATTACATACACATCATTTATACAAAATCATCTATTAAAATTGAGAAGGCCAAAAATGGCTTCAAACCACAAGCTTGATTCCATAGTCAGAAACAAGAGGCACTTTGAGTGTAAACACATTATTAATTAAGCAGAGAGTAGTCCTGCAAATTTCACATATGAGCAGAAAGCTACTAAAGACTCAAAATGGATATGGTATGGTGGACAAGATCAAACAACAACGTAAGAGGATATTGAGGATTTTGTTTGTACTGAAGTATACTGTGAGTATGCTCTGATATTAAAGTAGCCGCTATCATTATGGATCGTCTCTCTAGATCAAACTCCTAATCAAAGTATTCCATGAGCTTATTGAATAGCAAAATGCAAGAGGAGAGAATTAGGGTTTCTAAGATAAAATGTGGCCATTGAAGTGCTGCTCCGAGAACACAAGGTTAATCAGGGAATCACAGCTTGGCCTTGCCTGGTGTAACCTGCAGGCTCTGCAGCTTCATAGCCATGCTCATGTTTCCAGTGATCTTAATTTTCCCTTTGAAGAAAGCCTGTGGACAGGGGTTGAAAGGGGAAAGATTAAAAAGAGTTTACCTGACCTTAAACTTTTACATTCAAAAATGTTTATTTTCTTAGAATAAGTGAGGTACTTAAAGAGGACATATGATGCTAATTTTCAGGTTCATATTTGTATATTGTGCCTCTACTGTGACATGTTTCCATGCTTTGATATTCAAAAAAGGGTCTTTATTTTCCTCGTACTGCAGCACCTCTTTTCACTCACTTTTTAAAGAAAGGGGTCTTAAAGAGACAGGTGCCAAAATAGAGTGATTACAGCTATATTCAGAAACACAGTGTGAGAAATATAATGTGTGTTTGGATTGTTAGAGATTGTAAACATGTGCAAGTAGAAACCCAAAATACAAGTATGTAACTGAAACGGAGCATAAAATGTCCCCTTTAAAAATTCCTATGACAAACTAAATGGAGATGATGTTCATACAGAGACCATTTCAATGGATTCATCTTGTAAACACAGGTGGTTATGTGGCATTTACACAGCTCTCAGTAAGTAACTAATTCATGTCTAAAGGCATGTGTTTGGCTTCCCAAAACAAAACAGCACCAGAATTTACACTTTTTCTGGTGAATTGACGTTTGCGTGTTTAGACTCGTATTCCCAGTGCGTTCCAACCATAGACTGTATATATAAAGGTTCCAACATATCATGTTTGGTTTTAATAGACTCTGGTGCTTTTTCTCTGTTTAGTTCTTCCCCTCTTTGGTGTATAAGCTGTATAACTATTGGTGCTTGATTAACGGCTGGAACGAGCTCCATCTCCAACTAGTCTGTGAGGTTGTTTATAGCGTTTGCATTTTTAAGATAATATTTGTTAACAATATGCGCATCACTATGTGAGTGCAGATAAATATGGTTTATCATGATCACATACCGTTTGTGGGTTCATCTTTCCTGTCATCAGATCCAGAAGATCCTCGTCACTCATGATTAAGGTGCAGTCTGCTGTCTTATCTAAAAGAAAAGCAAATTAATGTTTTATTTTTTAATGGCTTACTACTTGTCATAAAGCATAAAAACTACTTTAATTAATTGAAATAACAACACTAAATAATAATACATTTACTATAAACAAAAACAGCCAGAAAATACATGTTTAACTGTTAAGAAATATAAAGCAATATATAGCTCCAACACTACTTAAATGTATATAGTGTATGATGTATTTTTTTAAACCACAGAAACAAATGCATAATTTCTGTTCTGAGTTCACACAAGGAGAAAGGATTGTACGCCATAGGCTGAAAAGAAAAAAGAACAACCTTTGCAACATTGCACATGAAGAGAAATGTGATTCACCATTGTAACACTGCTCCAAATAGATAGCACTCAAGAGTACACTATGTCTCGATGAAACTTGTTGTTGTTGTGCAGCACACAAGTTCAATGCCATTTCATTATTACAACTGGCCCTGTTTTCTTCTTCCAGGACAAAATGTATGATTGCTAACATCAGCCTGTTGAAACATAAAACCACCTTTTTCCATCATCATCAACATAGGATGTACTTCTGCCTACGGTATGATGATCATCCATCAATATGCTTGATGTTAGGGAAATAATTGTCCTAGACTCCTAGATATGACGTACAGGACCAACCCTGACGTCTGTTTATCTTCTTTAAGGACATAGGCTGCTTCAGCCATAATGGTAAATGGTAAATGGACTGTACTTATATAGCGCTTTATCCAGTCTTTAAGACCCCTCAAAGCGCTTTACATACTACATGTCTTTCACCCATTCACACCCATTCATACAGAGCAGTGTATGTTACTCTAGGACCTAACATGCATACACATTCACACACCGTTGGCCATGCCATCGGGAGCAACTCAGGGTTAAGTATCTTGCCCAAGGATACATCGACATGTTGACTGCATGGGCTGGGATCGAACCCACAACCTTCTGGTTTGAAAGACGACCGCACTCCCTCGCAGCCACAGTCGCCCAATAATGTTATTGTTCTCATTCTGTGACCGGTCAACACTAGGTCACAGATGGTCTGTTGTTGTGGGTGCACTGGGACACTTCCTTCTTTGTTGTTTGTGGACTCCAAGGTATGACATATTCGAGGCCATAAGTGACGGACGCAAGTAACTCAGTGTGCCCAACTGTCTAAAGCTATCTTATCAAAATATGTTGATTACTCTCTGTGAAACCAGTTAAATGGGCTAACAAGAGAGAGGCACTCCAGAATTGACGTGGCAACCACCCGTGCAGTCTCACCGGGACTGCTGTGATTTGTGATGTGAATTCTCCGGCCGTAACTCCAAATAAATCATCAGTGTTTGACATCAAAGCTCCTGCTCCACCGTGTCTCCTTCCTGAGTCGGTGACTACCACTGCGTTGCTACACAGAAGTTTCCTCTACACTTGATACATCAAAATAGTTGTTGTGTGTTTAGGAAATTAGAGTCCTAATTAAAAAAAAATCTCTTGGACACAAAGTTCACATTACAGGATTTAAAAGTAACAATTTACTTATCTTCTGTCAAGGAATGATCACTCACCTGTTTCCAATGTTACTTAGCCAATAAAAAAGGAAAAACACTTCTAATTCCTACGGAAGACAATTAGGGCCACATGTGAATCTTTTTTATATGACCTGACCAAAAGTGATTTATTCTTTTTTAAATGTTTGAGATCAAAGTCAGTATTCTGAGAAAAAAGGCTGTTTTGAATGACTGACTTTAATCTCAGATAAAACAAAAAAGAAAAACTTTTGGTCAGATATCAAAAGAATTTCAGATGTGGCTCTAATCCTCTTCCGTACATTTATCTATGCAGCACATTACCTGAGCCCGCCTTATTTTTAGGCCAATGCAGTGGCTGTTAAAATGGTTTGTCTTAACAAAAGATAATGTACTTGCTATTCTTTGTATCTTCATGGTTTATTGCACTTATTGTATCGCTTTGGATAAACGCGTCAGCTAAATGAAGTGTAATTGAATGGGATGTAAGGACTGCAAAGGTATGGTAGTGTACTCTTAGGCTTTTCAGAGTTTTTTCTGACAGCTGCATGCTGTGACTTAACATGAGGGCTGAGAGACTGAACATAAGCCTACATTTTAAGTTAGCAGCTAAGTATACAAATCAACAATGACCTGAAACTCATTATAAGGCTCTGTTGAGTCGTGAGAGGCTGCAAATTGAGTTGATAATTCTCTGTAGGTTCCTCACTACAAGCGTCCCCGTTCACATTGTCACAATGTTCGAGTAGCAACACACACACTAATACAACCTCTCCTCTATCACGTTAACAAAATGGCAAGGACAGACACTTTCCATTGTAAAAGAAAACCGGGATGCACCCCACTGTTGTGTTTTTTGATTTATGTAGAATTGATGCCAATTAACGTGTCCAGAAAGCTTTTAACTAGTGCTGTCAATAAATAAACAAAAACAAATAAAATAAATACCTGTGTGGTGTTTAAATAAGGACATGCATGACAAACTGGTAAGAGAAATCAGAACACCATTTCTGAATTATTAGCAAAAGATCTGACAATGTTCTGACAATTAGCTAAAGCATCGACAAAGCCGCTGTCACAGAGAGCCGCTGTGGTCCCCTCTGTGTAATGTGCGATACACAGGGCGTATTCTCTGTCACTATCATATTGTGATCACCAACAAAAGAGTGCACTTGCCATCTGCCTCTCCTTTTTTTGCCATTTCACTCCCATGCAATTCATGGTAAACATCCGCGCTGGTATTGCCTGAGCAACTTTTTGGTCAAACTTTCCAGATGAATCACAAGCATTAACGCGTCCAAGTGTGTGTGGCAGTGTTCTTCATTTTTTGTAAATGGGGAGCCACAGCCGCCATAGTCTAGCTTCAACATTGCTAACCAACCAATATAAATGTGGTACTAGTATACCGTACGGCGTAGAGGCTCAACAAAACTGGGATTCATTTTCCACAGAGCTTGTCTTGTTCCTTTCCATTTCCTGAAAAATGAGTAAGATGGAAAGGGTTAGCTGACCTTTAAAAAACAACAACCTGAGAGTAACTCGGGGGCGGGGGGGGAGGGGGGGGGGGCAGCCTAATGGAAACAGTCAAGGGTTTTTTGATGATGAGTGTGTAGCGGCCACAAGCATCCTATGAAAAAGCAGAATACCTTTAGCATTTCGATGATATGTGTGAATTGAATTGTGCTTTTATAGATTGTGTGTGATGTAGATTGTTATGTAGTTTGATGTTTAACATCCATTGCAGCAGCTTCAAATCCAAAGAAGACATACAAAAAAAATTGTTGTGATTAAGGTTTTAAAATTTCAAACCATTTCTATTGCTCTACTGCAGAGTTTTACAGGAACATTATTTTGATAAAAATGCCAATAAGGCCAGCTTTTCTCAAACATCTGGCTGCAAGGAATAAGTGCTAAGCAAAGAATGTTTTAATGCGATACACAGATTCATGTTTGAGCTCTCTCAGAAATACAAAGCCACAATTTTCTCGGGAATACATTTTTTACCGACAAGAAGCTCACGCGTGTTCCTACTGCGGCTGAGAGCTACAGTAGGTGCTTGTAGATGGGCTGAGAGAGAAGTCCTACTGTGGGAGAAATGTCACGTTTTAACAGACATTTCCGACCGACCGCTGAGAGAATTGTAATCATGTATTAAAAGCTACATTCATAAAAATCCCAGAGCACTTTTGGTGACATCATACTGCGCAGAACACAACATCCATGAAGGCAAAAAGTGGGAGAATAGGCCCGCCGAGTAAATCCATTATTTCATGTATTCAATCTACAGGGTTGGGGGACGTACCTTCAAAATGTTTTCCATTACAATTACTAGTTACCTGTAAACAATTTAATTAGTAACTTCAGTCATTCTGCTAGTAATCCCCATTTTAGTCAAATGTACCAGTTATCTATTTTGTTAAGAGAATGTAATGGAATGATTGAGTTTACATTTGACAAACATAGCAACAAAAAAAAACATGATATGCAAAAAGTGCAAAAGAGCAAGAGCAGCACACACAAGCATTAACCACATGGCAGTACAATGTAGCAGCTACGACATATAAAGTGCAAGAGAAGATCAAAGAGCTACCTAAAGTGCAAGAGGAGATACCCCTGTGTTAAAGTGCATTTATCGGTGATTGCACGGATGTTTGTTTCTCAACCATTCTTTGAGTTAACCTTTAAAACTGTTCAGAGTGGGACAATCCCGTATCTCAGTTGGGAGGCTATTCCACAATGAGCTGCCTTTAACAGAGAGGACATTTTGTCCAAAAGTGGTCCGTCTGCGGTGGACTTCACAGTCTCATCTAGTTTCTGACCTAGTGCAGCGTCCAGTGTTTTTTTTGTGGATGAATTCCCCTAAGGGAGGGGGGGGGCCAGTCCATGTAAGCATTTATAAAAAAAACACATACTTTTAAAAGACTTTAAAATGGTCAAAACTCAAGAAATTGTGTTTTTCAAGGATGCTACAGTGGTGGTATGAATGTGTCTTTCTGTCAAACACCTTGATAACTCTCTTGTACAGCTGTTCTATGGGTTTCAGGTTTGTGGCACAAGCAAACGACCAGTTTGTAAAACAGTATTCAATGTGGGATAGAATCATACAGTGGAGGTATGACTTTGAAGCATTGAGAGTTAAGAAAGGTCTGATTTGTTTAAAATGTTTGCAAGTTGAATTTAACGGTATTGGATACTTTCTTGATATGTTTCTTAAAATTCAAGTTCGAGTCCAGTATGACTCCAAGATACTTGAACTGGGAGACTAGTTCTATTTCTACTCCGTTTAAAAACACGTTGGATCCTTCGATTTTGACTGGTCGTTTACTGAACATCATGCATACTGTTTTTTTTTTTACGTTTAACTGTAAGCAAATGTTGTTCAGCCAGTGTTGAACTTTGTCCAAAGCATTTGAGACAACATGAGATCATTTCAGTGTTCTTCCTGTGTACAAAGATGACCGCATCATCGGCATATTTTTGCACATTCAACTCAGGACATACATTAGACAAGTCATGTACAGTGAAAACAGTAACGGTCCAAGAATGGAACCTTGTGGAACCCCAACAGGGTTCACAAGGTAGGAGGATTTGACACCGTTGACCAAAACACACTGTCTTCTGTTTGATAAGTAAGACTTAAACCAATGTATAGAAACTGCAGAGAAATGTAAATGAGTAAGCTTTGTAAGGAGCACTTGGTGGTCAACAGTGTCAAAAGCCTTCCTGAGATCAAGGAAGACAGCACCTACATATGGGCTCGTGTCCAACATACATTTAATCCGATAATTTTTAGGTTGATAACATAATATTTCAATATTGTGAGTCAAGTCGTTGGTTTATTTTGTATGTGACCATATCATAAGCGGGATAATAATCATCCCGTACATAAAATCGCATTGCAATGAAAATACATCACACACATTCCTGGCAGATACACACCTGGATCATTGCTGACGGAACCTTTGCCATTCTTCACGTCCACAACCCAAGTCGCCTCTTTCCCATCGGGTCCATCCTTCACTTTGAACGCAAACACTCCACCAATCTTCTTGACAAGCTGCTCTCCTTCCTGCAGGGAGTCCACAAGGCTTTGTTTCAGTTCACAGATAATGTTTGGAGACATAGACATGAATCATTTAAATCACAGTCATATGAGTGTTGTTAAAACTATAACTCCCTTGCCTGTAATTACTTCTTCGTTTTTACCACAAGGCAATTCAATAATCGAAATGTAGATACGAGGCATAATATCACACATTGAATGCTCGTAATTCTGGCCTTGCACTAAAATGAAGTGAATAGCATTTAAATCAGAGGTAGGGATAACACTGGTATTGAAGATAACTGTTATATTCATGGTAATAATACACATGATAATACTATGTAAATAATCCAGTTTTTTATTTTTCCACTCTTAATCACCCTCTGTTATCCTGACAGCCCAATTCAAATACAGAGGCATGCATATTCCACATATTAAATCTTCCCTCCCGAGGCTTCCAGGCACATCAGCCGCCCTTGAACAAGCTTTACATTTGCCCACCTTTTCACACCTTTATTGTAAAGCAGCTCAATGCAGCAGCCACAGTCACATGTCGATTATAATAGACAATCAATGACAGGCTTATGCGGTTTTGAGAGCCTTAAACAGTGGCGGCGCTAGGGGGTGGCTACTTGGGCTCAAGCCCCGGATGTTTTCTGAAAAGCCCCGGATGTTTCACTTAAAAAATTTAAAAAAAATTTAAAAAAAGTTTGAAAACGTCTCTTGAGTAATGTGTAGTACCGGAGTCCACCAGAGAGGCAGCCGCTGCGGGACATTAGCCTTCGTACTGCGTAGCCTTCCCTGCCCTGAAGAAGAAGTGATCCTTCCTAGTGCCTGACGAGTTTTAAGCTAATAGCCTATAAAGTTATGGATATTAGAACGTTATTTTCATCGAAGCAGGCGCCACAAGCTGCAGCAGTATCAGCAGCTGACAACAATGTCATCACCAGCAGTGAAGAAATGGATGATGTTTCAGGTTTGTGAATCTAATGGTGATATCTGCGAGAGTGATGTAACGTTAATGTTATAGCTAGTAAACATGGAGTAACCACACTAAGTATACCCTTATATGTTAGTATGTATACAGAACATGACTACAAATTATCCTAAGATGTAACGTTAACCCTTCATACCTCAGTCTACTTTTAAGACACTCAAATAACATATTCCAATTTTTATTTTGTTTTCTCGCGTGGAATTATACCGGCTCTCGTTTCAGTACACATAACAATGGAACCATAGCAACGGAACTGACAGGCAACCCTCTGAATCCGATTGGCTGTGACTGCATCCACTCAGAGTGTCTGATTCAGAAACGTGACTCTTATGCTACGTTCACACCGGACGCGATGCGAATATTTATGGAGTCAGATTTGGGTCAATATTATAGCGCACAAAACAAGCTACTCACGAGCAGAAAATGTGCTTTTACACGCGCATGAAATGACCCTCGCGCGCAGATTAAACCCCCGCGAGACAGCCCTCTTGCTCGCTAGCGGGAGTGTAAGCCTCACTCGCTCGCGGAGTCTGTCTACGCGCGCGTGAAAAGTTTCTGATACTTTGGGGCGGAGCCACTGGACTTTGATTGACAGCTGCCAGGAAGCCCGGAGTTGCCAGGTTTGATAAATGCCTGAACTACCAAGAGCCGAGGAGTGACAGCTGCAAGATCAGTTGGATTGATTGGTAAAGTTGTCCGAGCAAGAGGGCTGTCTCTCTCGCTCCCCCTTCAATCGCCTCAATCGCGTGATTCGCGCGGCGTCCACCGCTTCATGCGCACCGTCGGAGCGAATTCGCGTCTGATCGTGTCTCTGCATTGACTTTACATGTAATCGCGCCGCCCCCAAACGTCGCATCGCGTCCGGTGTGAACGTAGCATTACACTTTTTACGTCACAAACAAAGATGGTGGATGAGAATAGATCTATAAAACGATAAGCAATGCGCCAGAATCAAGGTGAGACTATCCGCATCCTTTAAAACTCTACGCACATTAGTTTCACCGAAATAAGTAAACGACTGTATTTGAGTGAGTTAAGGCATTAGTTTGCTTCATTAAAGGGTGTTAATGAATACGTGTTCTCCAGTGCCTTTTGTCCGCTTTAAGGTATTATTAAGGTAGGGTTAATGTTGCTCTCAAAGTGCACCAGATTGATGCTTTTAACTTCAATATTTTAAAAAAAATCTTCCCGGGGGAGCATGCCCCCTAACCCCCCTAGAGGAGGCGACGACTCCCCTAAAGGATGTTCGGTCCACCCCACACTTGTAAAAAATAGCACCCCAACACAAATCCTAGGCTAAACCTCGGATCTCCTACAATCCTAAATCCGCCACTGGCCTTAAACTTCACGTTTTTAACTAGTAATATTCTAACACAGTAAGAGAGGCCTGGGTGTTCATCGAGAGAAAGTGTGCATCCATTTGTAACAGCTTGACTTGTGCACATAAAGTACTCGCCCACCTATACCTCATTCACACCAACGCAACTCCGGTTCAAGCTCCGTGTTAGAGCTTTTCAGGTTCAGAACCGGTTCTTCGGTTTAGCTCCGGCTCTTTTCACACCGCCCAGAGTCCGACTGGTAATGCGTCGTTGCGTCATCGTTTGCGTCATGGCGTAACCGTTTGCGTGCCTGCTTCATAAAGCCAAACCGCGCGGATGAAATCAGTAGCATTTATTTCTTATGGCTCTATCTGCAGCTTTTCCGGAGTCATTTCTGTGGTTTAGTTATATTCTTATAAAAAAGTGTACTTGTGTCAATAAAGGTTTTTTTAAAACACAACTGTTTCCGAGGTCGGTCTTATTTCTTAAGGTGGACTGAACCATGAGTGTGGAGTAACGTTGTATCTTTCATTTAAATGAACTGTAACCTTCACCCAGGTATGTAACAGCTGTAAAGTTTAATATATATAGTTTTATAGATTTGAAACACCGTTGGTGTGAATGAGGTATAGTGTGTTTTTTTAGCCTTGAACACAATATACAGCTCAGAGTCCTGCATCGGGTCGGGTACCCGCGGGTACCCGCGGGTACCCGACGGGTGACCCGCAAAAAAGGTGATTCGCGGGTGGTATTTTTTCAAACGCTTTTTTCCGGGTTCGGTTCTGGGTAAAACAAAGATGATGCGGGTCGGGTCGCGGGTATTGCATAATAAATATATTAAAATAATAATAATTTAGTTTAATGTTTAAATCCTCAGACCTCTCCCCCGCGGGACCACGCATAATCGTAACCTCTGCAGCGCATCAATCTGCTGCTGTGTAAATTCTCCACATTCGAAATGGCTGAGGTGAGGCTCTCTAGCAGAGAATACAGCATTTTCAATAACACTTCCTCAAGAGCGAAATCCAACGTCTGGGAGGCTTTTGGTGTCATCCTAGATGGAGAAAATAACCAACATCCCACGCTTTTTGAGACAAATATGCAACTGCGTGTGTTAATAATTGCACGTTTTCACTGCTCATATGCTATGCGGGTTCGGGTCGGGTTGCGGATCTTGTGCCGACGGGTCGGGTCGGGTTGCGGAACTAATTGGCAATATGTGCGGGTAACGGGGCAGGTTCGGTATTGTACGTCGCGGGTGCGAGGCGGGAGCGGGTCTTGAAAATCAGACCCGTGCAGGACTCTGATACAGCTACAGTTAAACTTTTTCTTGTAACATAAAACAGCAAGCAAAAAAATACCGATCACCTGCTGGCTCCCGATTAAGAATTGAGAGCAGCTGGGTGCAATTCCTCTTGGCCAATCGGGTGCTCAAAAAGGGGCTTAAGATGCGGCTTTCACACCAGCGCTTTTCCCTTTCTAGCTCCGAGCGGGTGCTTTTCTGGTTCAGCTCCGGTTTCCCTTTTCTGCTCCCGCTCTGTTCACACCGCCCAGAGCTGCCGCTGCTGCGTCATGACGTCACCGTTTACGTGCCTGCTTCATAAAATCCAAACCGCGCGGAAATCCCTCACATCGACAACAACAACGGCCGATTGTATTGAAGCGCTGTTCGCTTTGGTTATCCTCTTACGAAACGAAATGGAAGGCATCGGACGACTTTACAAGGGACGACTTTACTTGGAACTTTACAAACATCACATGCGAAATGCAAGACTTCTTTGTGGTCTTCAGCATCTACTTCAACCCGCCTCGACCTAAGAGAGACGTAAGTGACGCCGCCTCTTAGCTCCGAAGCTCTTGCCTCTAGACCAGGGGTTCTCAAAGTGCGGCCCGCGGGCCAATGGCGGTCCTGGGAAATGTTTCTGGCGGCCCGCGATAGTTAATGTGACACGCTGAAATGCATGCGTTATATTTGTAATCCTCCATGGTTCGTATCTAGTAATTTAGGTTAACTTAGTGTTTCGTTTGCATGCTTTTATTTTGAAGGCGAGATAACGTGTTTGACAGGAAGTTGACGGATAAAGTAGTGTCTTCTATGTCAGTGGTTCCCAAACCGCGGCACACTGGTGTGCCGTGAGGCAAGTCCGGCTGTGCCGTGGGATATTGTGACAACCATACGTTATTATTGCAATATACAACTACACAAAAATAATTACTTTTGAATTTACTATATCAGTACTTTGTAGGTTTATATGTACGTAATCTGCGCGACTTGCGCGTCCACATCTCCACGTGCAGTGCTGCATAAACATGGCTGAGTCAGCGATAACTTTCGAGGGGTGGAGGTATGCCCATTATTTTGAGTTCGTCCGAAGAATAGACAGGAATGTGACGGTGAGGTGCAAACTGTGTCCAGGCCAGAAGCTGTTATCCACTGCTGTAAACACCACGTCAAACCTCAACAAACACCTGCAAAGAACACATGCTAAGGTGAAGCTACCGCACACGCTATTTGTTGTTTGTTGATATCACGTAGTCTGTTCTTCTTCTCTGTCTTCCGGTTGTTGCCTGTTTTTGAATGACAAATACACACTACCGCCGCCTGCTGGTAAGGAAAGTTATTGCCACTCACGCATGCATGTACGTGCTCGGCGAGTAAAGTAACGAGTTACTTTATGTAGATATTAACGAAGTAGTGTAATATATTACTTTTTTTAAAGTAATATGTAATATATTACATTTTTTTAGTAACGACCCCATCTCTGGAGTTGGCGTTCTCTACTCTGATTTACATGAAGAACAACAGGAGGTCACGGCTCTCTGTTGAACAGGACTTGCGAGTGGCCCTCTCCTCAGTGCCACCAAGGATTAAAACATTCTGCGTGCCTCGACAGGCACATGTATCTCACTAATTTGTAAATCGACAAAATATTTACAATAGCACATGTTTCAATGCTGATTGCTGAAATGTTACATTTATAATTTGTAGTTCAGGACCATGGAAAATGCAGCTTCCTTACATTGACAGTTCTCTGTGCTGAATTTCTGCTGAGTTTCCTTTGCCTCATTTTTTATTTTGTGACCTGTCTGGTTTAAATGAGTGTGTTGCTGCTTTGATGAAGCCTAATTTGATAAAGTTTCAAATTAATTTCTGAAATATTTCATGAGTAATATAGTTGTCTTTGTCACATTTTATTTGGCATTAGTAAATAATTATGCACATTTACAGATATTTTACATGATATGAGTGATAACACGTGTTATAAGGGCTATTTTGCACAATAGGTGTGCCTTGAGATTTTTACTTCACCTTTGGTGTGCCTTGGGCACAAACAGTTTGGGAACCACTGTTCTATGTAACGGCAGAGAAAGAGAACAGCGGACTGTATGTTTTAAATGTTTAGCACCCCCCGAAGAGGCCACAAGCTCTTACGTAGGGGCTGGAGTTACAAATAAATTCTGATTCATCCGTAAAGTAAAGCCTACGACCATTATTCGGAGGGAAATGCTACACTGTCATTTTTGCTAGATCAAAAGTCGAAAGTTGTTTTGGATGAGTCACTAGTTGACTGGTAAGAAATTATATGAGAAGCCGCTGTGGTGCATCTGATTAAAATGCCAGAGAAGATGTATACTCCAAATGATGTTTATTGTAAATAGGAGGTGAATGCCAATATATGTACACAAAATGTATGTGTGTTTGTTTGTAGCCTATATATAGGTATGTAAAAAGGCGTGTGTGTGATTGTGGTTATTTGCGTGTGCGTGTATGCGTGTGTGGTTAAGTATATGAACGCACACAAAAGTCCGCACTGGAAGCATGTCCCAAAGGCGGCAAAGTGTTCACGTGAACAGCCCGTGGCCCAAACCATCAGTCCTTCGCAACAAAAGTTGTTGGAAGTTTTCGTTGTGTAAGCGAGATGGAGGAGCGAGGGCCGTCGCGTAAAAAACGTTGTGTCAGTGAGGAGAAAAGGAAGTTCCTGGAGAAATGGAGCAACGCTTACTTCGTTTTACCTCAGGGGTCGGATAAAGTGATATGCCTCATCTGCAAGCAGGTGAATGTAATGCTCAAGGAGTATATATCAAACGCCATTATGATACCAATCACATTAGACAGGAAATCCACAGCATATCACTCACTCCAGCACAATACTCTCTCTCTCTCTCTCTCTCTGTGTGTGTGTGTTTGCAAGGCACTTTTGAGACAAATTAATGTTTGATTAATCTTAATGTATACTGTATGTATAATTGGTTAGTACAATAAAGAAAGGATTTGTTTTGGAATTATTTTGTGTTCCGTTTTTTTCTTGGGCGGCCCTCAATCCAATATTGGGTACCTAAATTGGCCCTCACTCATCAAAACTTTGAGAACCCCTGCTCTAGACCGACAATTTTTTGGAGCTGGAAGTGAACCGGATTCCGGAGCTAAGAGGCGGCGCCTCTGCGGTGTGAACAGGAAAAACCGGTACTTTTCAGGCTCCAGCTCCGAGCCGGAGCTGAAAACGCGTTGGTGTGAAAGGGGCAGAGAGGAAGAGAATTGCACACCCAGGTCCTTCTGATACTTCCTGATGCAGAACTCATTTCAGCAGATACTCACAGCTGGAAACTCTTTATACTCTTTTGAAACGATATTCATAAATTGGGCAAAGATGTCAACTGTGTGGATTTGTGTTTATGTTGATGCCAATAGAGACATAGCTAAATTCATCCCTATGCACCTTAGGGGAAAACCATACATTCTTCTCTATTGACTTCAAATTAAGTGAAGGTGCCTCCTTGCAATTGTTGTCTGCTAGCAAACCACATGAAAAATGCCATACAGCTGCTTTGTGGTGGGATTCCCTTTCAACACGGTAAGAAAAAAATAGAACCACGTTTTTAAGCTTCCAAAGTCAAAAAAGAAATGGGCCATCAGATGATAGGAAAACAGTTGGATCCTGACACTCAATGGGAGCAGCAAGCATTTTCCCAAATGTCTAACTATGAAGGAGTCATCCTTGTATTTACTATTACTATGTTGAAATGCTAATGGTACAAAAATGTGTATGCTACATGGCCATGAAACTGCAGTCTGCGTCCATATTCCAGCCTTCAAGCACATTAACAGTTCAGTAGCTTACTGCATTAATTTAAAAACAGAAAGATATAAGACTTACAACTAACTTTGCTTTTCTTTGATGTGTCCATATATGTTAGCATTTGCCAATGGAAGGACACATTTGAAATCAAATAATTCCAAAGGATTAAACGCATCAGATGTTTGAATCAAGTTGTGAGGGGACTTTTTGTTAGTGACTTTACCTCCTGCAGACGTTTTTCCATCTCTTTGAAGACTGGGTAGGCTTTAAACCCTTCCTGACCGCCGACCAAGCTGGTGGGAACTGCAGCTACTTGGGAACTGGGGGGCAGAAAAAAGCAGCTAGATACGAAGTACACGCTGAAAAAAGTGCTTCAGCTATCTGTAATTTCACCATGACTCAGACATGTGTACACATATGATTTGAAATGTTATGTGGCAGACTAAGGAACAGAGTACAAAGCAATGCACTTAATGTACAGTACAAGGCCAATCCATGTATGGTTGTTGTTGGCCTTCCTACCATTCAAAGTGCTTTTAAAGTACATGTTAATGTTTCCCCATTCATATATTGGTACACACACAGACACTGATGGCAGAGGCTCATCGAGTTGTAATGTAAATGCTCACACACTCACACACCGATGGCACAGCCTTGGGAAACGTTGTATTGGGGCTTTATTAAAATAAATGTCTGATTTTACATCTAATTGCTTGGTTTCTTCCAATAGATCAATCTCCTAAATGTGCGTGAATAGATCACCATGTTATTTAGATTGAGTTCCCTCAAGCAGCATGTTGGAGATAGCCACAGAAAGGCTAGATAAAAACATAAAGCTACGGTTTTAAAACAAGCTGCCTAAAAAACAGCGAAACCACACTTTCTTAAACAACAAATTCAGGATTGTTCAAGGACTGTACAAACCAATACGTCAAGTTTGAGACGATGGATCAGGGTTAATTCACAGTAACAACACTGATACATTTTAATTTTCTTTAAAATTGTAATTTACTTCAAAAAAATAACTGATGAACCTGCATTTCTAGCACAAATATAACATTTCAAGCACTCTTAATGAACCATGTTTATAAATGCCAAGGCCTAAATTACAAACTTAAGAATTTTATAAATAAATTAGATGGATGTACCTAATATTTGTATGAACAGATCAACAATTCATGTGTAAATGTGTCATCTGCAAGTGTACAACACTTTCCACAGATATTAAAACGGAACTGTACATTTACAAAAAAATTCCATAATGCAGCATTTTTTATTGTTCCTACCACAACTATCGAAGAGGCATTTGTGTCGTAAAGGCATCAGTGTTCACTAAAATGTCACTGGTTTAAGCTAAATCTACCTATATCACTGAAAACATCTGATGGCTTCATAGACTGCTGAGGACGTTTTTTCTGCATTTCAAAGTAAGAGCCTGCAGTCTAGTTGTTGCTTTTTTTTATAACCAGCAGCAAGAAAATGTGTTATTTTCCAATGTAAATGACACAGTGAGTGTGTGTTTATTGGTTCCATGTATATTACCTACCTGAACTTAATACAAATAGTTGGTAACTACTTCCTCACCTGGCCGCCTGAGGGAATCCCAACTTGTAGAGAGCAACAACCACAGCTCCTCCTAAGCCAATGTTGTGCTGCAGGGCCACTTTGGCCCCGGGGACCTGCCTCTTGTCAGCCTCCCCTCGGAGCTGCCAGCACAGCTCGGCACACTGAGCCAGACCTGAGAGAGCACAGGGAGGGGAGGGATGGAAAGGAAAGACGGTGACGTGACTTTAAGAGGGGAATGTGGCGTTATTTTGGCCTGATGAAGCTGCAAATGGCTGAAAATGTATATATAATAACAATAACGTTGTATTCAATAAAGTGAGAAAACAAGTGGACCTGTCTTTTGAGTTTCTGAATGCTCCAATGTGTACACCTCCTTGTTGCTAACTTTGTCTAACTGCTGACAGACGTCATGCATCAGATCTATTGGGCTGAAACCAGCTGCCCTTTGCGTCTGGACACCATGTCCATGAGAGTAGTGTGAGTGACAAAACAGTGAATTTGCGGACTGTACAACCAGAACAATGAGCTGAAAATGTTAAAAAGCTCAAAAAGGGCCTTTGCAGGGTCAGGTTATAATTATTTATGGTTTCTACATTACACAGTCATTTGATCTAGTGTTAACCAACAAATATTATGTACCTGCAAGTGACAACAAACTCTTTGGACGAAAAGACTGTGAGAGGTATAAAACATAATTTTCCATTCTGCTTACAATAAGAGGAGGAAAGGTTGAATTGTATTGCTTTTTCTGTCTTGTTTTTAGAAACATCTACATTTGGGCCACAAAAAAGGACTCCGGCCAACCAGATAAGCTTAATTAAATACCACTTAAGCAATAAATATTTCAAATATTTATTTTAACTCATGTGAAGGAGTTTAAGTTCTCGAGTGCAGTCACTTTACCGCATCATTGTGACAAAGAGAGCTGAGCCAGAAGACAAAGCTCTCAATCTACCGGTCCATCTTGTTTCCGACCTTCACTAACGGTCATGAAAGATGGATCATGACCGAAAAACCCAGATCGCGAATCCAAGCGGCCCAAATGGGTTTTCTCCGGGGAACGGATAGCATCTTTCTTGGGGACAAGTTGAGAAGTTGGATGGATGGATTGATTTCAGGGTGCATGTTTTACCATATGCTGTCCCTACGTGTTGGATGAACAAAAAGCAAATACTTGGTTGCCAATTTCTCAAAAAATGGTAGCCAATGGAAACCTGGCAACGGTTATTGTCAAGGCCTGACTGCTATGAGACTCACGAGACTCAAGACTCACACATGTGGAGTCACAGTCAATATCTTTGTTTGGGAGTGATCCTTGAAGAAACCCCACCAAAACAGACACTGTATTGTTACAATAGGGTAATATGTCTTGGCATTCTGCAAGTCATAAACACAATAGCTTCATCAAGAGGGGTGACAAATTGACTCCTAATCTGACAACTCCATAATCTCGACAGGGCCAGCTACTGCGCTAGCGTTAAAGCTAAGTATTTCATCCCATCTGCTTAATGAGCTTTTGCATTTCTCTATTATCCCAATAGGCTAAAGAACTTAAGGGTAAGGACCTCATCATGGTGCCTTTTTCGCAAACTGAGCCACTCTCCTAATCTTTTCCACAAGGACTTGTTTGTGAGGAAAAAAACAAGGCTAGGGCTTTTTATGAAAACACAGCCTCTGGAAAACACTTGAGACATTTTATTCATACATAAGGAACATTCAGAAATGGTCCTTCAGTAAACTCTGAAATAATGCACTTGATCATCACAGTCCTTTAACCTTCTGAAGTTTAAAGGGCTTGGTTTGTCCGTCATATTCATCAAGCTGCCCTTTAATGCCCATGGATGTTGTGTTAACGTGTACAATTCCCATTGTCTTGAGGGGGCTCATCTTACTTCCTGCATGTGAATTGACTTGAATATCTCAGCTGACGGTGAACCGGGGGACAGAGATCGCAGCAAAGATTAGGAGCAACACAGAGGATCAGGCGGAGCTTATCGCTGACTCGGGCTCTCGCACTCTGAGCGTGACCCAGGGGAATTGATAATGACATGGGTGGGCACAGTTACTACAGTATATTGTTCAAGTGCTATTGAGGGTTTTCCCTTTCCTGTAGGGTGTTTTTTGTGTATGTTAATGGTCTGCAAAAGCTGAAAAAAGTTACCTACAGAGGAAGTTTCTCTCCCACACACCCCTCCCTCCGCCTGAAACGCCTCGAATGCACTCCTTTGTTTACTTCTTGAGCATAATGAGATGACTGTGTTACACTTGCGCATCTATTGGCCAACGCTCCAGCACTTTGTACGTAAAAGGCTAAGGGGCTGGACTCTAATGCCGCGTTTCCACTGCAGCGTGTAGCTCGCTTTAAGCGTGCCGAGCCGAGCGGGGCCCG
Organism: Gymnodraco acuticeps; assembly: GCF_902827175.1. Classification (NCBI taxonomy): domain Eukaryota; kingdom Metazoa; phylum Chordata; class Actinopteri; order Perciformes; family Bathydraconidae; genus Gymnodraco; species Gymnodraco acuticeps. The sequence goes on along the minus strand of NW_022990042.1, from coordinate 4,138,109 downwards.
TTTCTGGTTGCGCTTCCACTTGGCCTAGTTTTGGCCCGAGGCTACTTTTTCACCTTTTTTCTGGCCCGACTAAATCGTGGTTCTAGGGCCAGGAACAACCAGGCTGAGTCGGGCTGAGTATGCTAAACTAGAGAGAATCGCTGGCAAGGGGGCTACAACTACAACAAGATGAACATATTTGACCGTGATTTAATTGTAATACACGTTTCAAAATGATGCCGAAGTAACAACATACTGATACCGGTTAGTAAAAACCATGAATTAATGCTTTGACATGTCTGCAGACAGACGGCAGGCGAAAAACCCTTTAAAAATGCGTGTTTTCTAAATGTAGCTTGGCTAAGCTAACGTTATATATGCTCCGACCGTCCACACTCACAACAACGGCCTATACAGACATAAATAAACCAGCGACTATATTCGCCATGACACAGGCAGTCTGTGGTTTGTACTTGTTTAACTTTTGTCAAGTTTCTGAACAGATATGAAGAGCTGTGAGCTCCGAGTGCTAAGAGCTAACGGCTGTGTTGTTTTTCTGGGGCGCTCATTGAAGATTACGTCACGGCTCCGCCTACACTGCGTTACTAGTAACTACCCCAGTTCCTAAACTGTAATGGAAGCGCAGCATTAAAGTGAGCCGGGCCTAACCAAACCGAGCGAGGCCGAGCAAGGCCTGCAGTGGAAACGCGCCATAAGCGGTTGACCAATCACAACAGAGCCGGCCAGCTAACCAATCAGAGCAGACTGGGCTCTGGTTTCAGACAGAGGGTGAAAAGAGGTGCTGCAGCACAGGCAGTGTGAGACAAATAAAGAAATGTTTTTAACGTGTGTGTGTCAATACAACTTTTTTCTTAAATGACATATATATACATGTAATACTCTTATTACAGGTTAGTCCTGCTTTCCATTTTATTTTATTTTTTAAAAAGGGCAAAAGTATTCGCTTCAAAATAAACTTTAAAGAACCAAAAATAAAAACACTTGTTTTGCATAACTGCCACATTTCTGATCCTATATATTAATCTCCTGAAATATGAGTACATTAATTAATTAAAAGTTTCCATCACAGCTTGTCAAGGCGGATCTTTTATGTTTTACTTTTTATACAGCTGCTAGATATTTTAATTGATATACGTCAATATTTAATAGTTGGTTAATATGTTGTTTAAGCTCATAAGATAGATCTATAAAGTAACTGAAGCTGTCAAATATATAAAACAGCAACACATTGAAAAACTCAATGATTTCAAAAGTGTTCATCACTACAGCACAGTATGTACATTCCACAACTGGAACTGAATGACTGTGTACAATACAAAGAACTGTGTTAAGAGTAGAATTAGAAGTGTGGGGAGGAAGATGGAGGCTTGTTGAGCACAGGGTCTCGTCCCTCAAGAGTTTCACTGAGGCTTTTATAATCCTGGTTGCCGTCAGCAGCTCTTTTTTCAAAGCTACCTCTTTATAACCGCACAGTTCTGCCGCTTTAAATTATTATCATTATCATATTTTATTCTTAAGAGTTTGTAGGCTACTTTTTTCTATATTGCTATTTCTGTTTAACATATGTTTCATTTATTTTTTATTTCATAATTATTGTTTTAACAGATTTTAAAATAAAATATGTATTTCTCTACAGCTTATTCCCTATAATCGAGATTGCTTTTTTATTTTTATTTGAATAATGTTTTTATTAAAATAGCTCCTACTATAGGTAGGTATATATTTGTTACTTTTTTTTAAAACAGCTTTTATATATTTGTAACTTGTTTATATATGAACCACATAAAACAAAGCGAATTCCTTGTGTGTGAACCTTCTTGGCAATAAACCTGATTCTGACCATTACTATGTGACACATGCCACCTAGTGGCCACCAGGGAAGTGTGCACTCTACAAAAACACAATAGATGTATGACTTTACTCTCCTCTACATACCACTCTGATGCTCCAAACAAGTTAAGAATTAGCTGGAAAAATTGTAGGGCCTCGTCTGATATTTTCACTTCCTATCAGACTTGATTATGTATCATTTGCAGTATCCGACGAGAATATTTCATAAAGAGTCGTGGCTGTGTGTACCTGTGGCGCCTAGAGGATGTCCTTTAGAGATGAGCCCACCGCTGGGGTTGACCACAAACTTGCCTCCATAAGTGTTGTCCCCTCTGTCAATCAGCTCCCCGGCTTTACCTGCAAAGATCATGAAGAAACAATGAGATGATACAGGAAATCTAGAGTACATTGGATTGTTCTCCCCTACAATTTGATAATATTGTATTCAAGCAGTGAGAGAGGCTGCCAGTCTGTGGTCTCACCCTCTGGACACAGCCCCAGAGCCTCATATGTGATGAGCTCATTGGCTGAGAAGCAGTCGTGCAGCTCCACCACATCCACGTCACTGGGCTTCAGACCGGCAGCTTCATAACACTTATCAGCAGCCATCCGAGACATGTCATACCCCACCTGATCAGAACCCAGAGAGAGGTATGTTTAGGAACTCATTTTAGGAGACTAATTAATCGTATTGTAGTCGATAAATCACAGATAATTGATACTGTGAGGAGGGTTTACAGTACAGCTGAGAATTACAAGACGAGGGTTACATCCAACCAATCCTGGGAGTGGATAAAGCCTCACTGTGTACATGTTCCTCACACAATGCTCTGTTTGCTCTATTGGGTTCTATTCTGCGTGAACATATTGGTGCCTGTCAATAAAATATGATGTATTTATTATTCAACTTAAAAACAACCTATAAAAAGGCAAATAAATATGACCTCATCAAAGAATGTAGATTAAAATGTAATGAAAAGTAATGAATTTCAAATAAAAGAAATCCCGTCGACAGACTCTTGCCTAACACAAAATGTGTGTTAAAAACATAATAATACCCGTGCCTACGCTGGAACTCTTACCACAAATATTTTTTGGATCAGACCTAAACTTTTATTTTTGATAAAATAAAAACGGATTAAAAACTGTTTGTAACAAACGGCCATTGACATTTTAAATCCGCTAAATACCAGCTGAGGGAAACTGATGTGCGAGCACGACATGTGAAAGGTGAGGTTGTTGTTGCTGTAGTGCAGGGGTGTCAAACTCAAGGCCCGTGGGCCAAAACCGGCCCGCAACCTCATTTTATGTGGCCCGCAAGAGCTTGCAAAGAATATTATATATAATACAATTGGTGTAATTGTTGAATATTTGCTTTCAATTATTTGCCCTAGACTTCTGCTTTCAGACGTAGTTATTTATGAAGTTATTACCAGAACTGATAATAATCCAATGAAGAGCCAATCATATAATATAATACATTATTTAATATATATTATATATGTATATTGATATAGTCTTAAAGTTACAACCGGCCCTTTGAGTGCAACCATAATTCTAATGTGGCCCGCGATGAAATTGAGTTTGACACTCCTGCTGTAGTGTATCATGTCATTTGTATTAGTGAAGAGTGATTCTTGGCTGTAACATACAGAGATGGTCTTTCTCATGACATCATTCAGACACTTTGTTTACATCGTCGTCATTTCTCACCATCTTAATGCAGCTGTTTTCTTCAAACGTGGAGGCGAGGTCAGTCACCATCTCCTGGGCAACGATCTCCACCGCCTGCTTCTCCAGATGGTGTTTCCTGACGAAGTCCTCGCTGGCCAGAACTGCTGCTCCAGCTCCATCTGATGTAGGGCTGGAGAGCAGGACGGGAAACAGTTATCATCAGTAACTCTGAACTTTGATTCAATCAAATAAATGACTACTTTGCTGACATAGTTACACTAAGCATTGGTGAATGCTAACTACAAAATTACTCAAGTACTATACTTAAGTACAATTTGGAGGCACTTGTACTTCACTTTTCAATTCCTGTGACTTTATACTTCTAATCCATAACAATTGGATGGCAAATATTGTACTGTTTAATCCACTAAATGTATTATACGGCTTCAGTTATTTTGAAACAAATATATTAATCGATCCCTCAAGGAAATTCACAATCTAGGCTGTAATTTATATATATATATAGTGTTATATAGTTAGTTGTTCTTTACCAGCCGCAACAATAAAGTGAAAAACCTATTAATGCATCAATAAATATAATAAAATAATCTATATTTTTCTCAAATTGTCTGGTGCGGAATGAGAACTTTCACATTTTTAACTTTAAATACATGTTGATGAAACTTTTATACTTGTACTTAACATTTTGAAAGCAGGATTTGTTCTTGTAACAGAGTATTATATAACTTGGTATTACTATTTTCACTAAAGTAAAAGAAATGAATACTTTGTACTCCACTGCAATTGAGGCAGGGTTATCATTGATGTTCTAAAGATGGCTCTACATGTAAAGGAGGTTCTTACCAACACTGCAGCAGAGTGAGGAAGTCAAACACCTTCCTGGAGTTAAGCACCTGCTCCAAACTGTACTCTTCCTGGAACTGGGAATACCTGCAAGCATGTAGACACACATATTCACACATACACATAAAAAAAGGATACATTAAAACAATTATTAAGGTTTTTTGGGATGCACAGGAACATCTGTAAGTAAAGCGAAATGTGCCGATGACAGTAGCCAATCTGTTTTGCTGGGTCATGTGACTTAGTACTGTAGAGGTACTTTTACATTTGAATTTGAAGTCAGTTTGTTTTGTTGCATCTGCTTACACTTTGTATTTACTCATTTTATTTATAAAACTGTTCAAACAGCTATACCTTCCTTCTATAGCGTACTCATAGTTATTCTGTCCATATTATACTATCTTTATTTCTACCGGCTCTATAGTGTATTTCATTTCTACACTACTGTTAATAGTGTGTATACCAATAAAGGCTGTTCATACTGTATACACTTATAAATACTTATATTCTTACTATGTTATACTAGACATCACTCTACTGCTTATTTCGCACTTCTGGTGAGATGCTTAAATTGTTATGTTTCGATGTTATACATTTCCCCGGGATTAATAAAGGATTTCTGATTTTGATGCTATTTGTATTTAGTTTTTCTCACTGTGCAAGCTGAATATAATCTAAAATAATCTAATGAAATATGTATTTGTATCATAAAGAAAACGCAGGTTTAATACATAATGAGGGACAACGAGAAAGTCCCCACTGACTGTTGGTACATAACATTTTTCTCATTGAGTAGGTCATTGTAAAAAAAAGTTATTTCCAGTTGGTGTCATGAAGTTCTGAGAGGCGGTTTATATTTTTTACAAGTAATAATTATTTGTTTTCCTGGCAAAAAATACACATTTAAAATGTGGCTAAATTGTTATTTTAAATATCGATATCGGCTGAAAAACTTGGTGCATCCCTATGTCTTTTTAAATCTCAGTCTTACGGGTTGTTGGTGGAGTGCTTGTGGTTTTTCCAGGCGATTTTGGCAAAGTGTTCCGGTTTTGTGCCTGGAAGAGATTCAAACACAAATGTTAACTCTATATGATAAAGGACAATCACAACCATAATGCAACATGCAACAATCCAACACTTTTACTTGTAACACCCTGTCAGCTCCCTCTTTATCCAACACACACGTAGCATGTACCGTATTTCTCCATGTGCTCTCTGCCAGCGTTTCCGAACATCTGCGGTGCTCCTGGAGCGGCCACCATCCCGTAGCGGTTGATCATCACCTCCATGTGCTTGTCCATGGGATTGGTCCTGTCCATAAACTAGAAAAAAGGAACATTTTCCACGCCGTAAAAAAAAACATCTTAAAAGGGGGAAATGAGGGTTTATTAAGGCTAGTTTCTATTTAGACTCAAACAACGGGGGGAACCAAAATCTTGAGCTACCTGAAACACAATTGTGTCAATAAACCATACACCATAAACATCTGGCTGTACTGGCATGTGACAGAAAATAAATTGATTTATCGACCAACTGTTCAGCCATTTTGTTTTAGATATTTGCTCTAAAAAAAGCTTTGACTTTTTATTAAATCTACCCCTTCTTCTCCATTGTAGTTGTAATGAAATCATTCGTAAGAAGCAGTTAATGGAACCTCATAAAAGAAGGTAGAAGTTCATTCATCTTTATGTCTGGGATGCAGCTACACTAAACTGTTGTGTCTGCTGTGATCTGCTTTTGAATGTTTATCATTATCCCTCTCAGGACAAGTGTAACCCACACTGATATTCCGTCATTTTAGCAAGTCAGACCATCAACACACACATTTAGTTTCATACCTTAGATGACAAAGAGCCCTTTTCCATCTTCTCAAACCCGAGGGCCAGAGCACAGTCAGCAAGACCTGCAACAGGAGATGAGAAGTGCTTAAAGAGAGGATTTTACAGCTTCACTTAAATAATAGATGACGGAATTAAAGAGGCCCTATTATGCTCATTTTCAGGTTAATATTGGTACTTAGTGCCTCTACTGTGACATGTCTCCATGCTTTAATGTTCAAAAAGGACTTTATTGTTCTCATACTGCCTGTGCTGCAGTACCTCTTTTCACCCTCTGTCTGAAACCAGAGCCCAGTCTGCTATGATTTGTTAGCTGGCCGGCTCTGTTGTGATTGGTCAACCACTTAGAGATGACCCGCCCCTTAGCCTTTCACGTACAATGTGTTTGAGCGCCTGCCAATAGAAGCGCAAGTGTTACAATGTTATGTCACTATGTTACCGAAGTAAAGTTAAGTCCAATAGAGGTGTTTCAGGCAGGGGGGGAGTTTGTTTTGGATTTTAGCCTTTGCACACCATTTACATGCACAAAAACCTATAATACACTACAGGAAAGGGAAAACCTCAAAAAGCATAATAGGGCCTCTTTAATGTATTGTCTCTCATTTTTATTTATTTTTTGTGAAAATGTGTTATTATTAGAAACCACTCAACCCCACCCTGAGCTCTTACAGCCATAGCATTTGGGAGGTTTTTCCCTTTTTAGACTCACCCCCCCGGACGAGCTGGCGGGCCATGTAGAGGGCGGTGGAGCCGGTGGAGCAGTTGTTGTTCACGTTGATGATGGGGATCCCGGTGAGGCCCAGGCTGTGGTAAATGGCCCTCTGCCCACAGGTGGAGTCCCCTGAGGGAATGAAGGAGGCAAGACGTGTAATTAGACCATGACAAACCCATTGTTTTTCTTCCAGGACCAGAAACACCTTCTCTTGTGGTTAAAGATTAAAACGTTCATTTGTCATATTCACATTGGCTACAGTGTATTTTGGCAACAGAAATCTTAAGACCCAGGCTCCTCCAAACGATACTACATACAATAAACTGAAGAAATAAAAGCCAATAAAAAATTGTGCAAGAACAAATACAAACAAAATGTAAGAAATTAAATTAAAATATAGTAAACATTTAAATTAAATATCATAATATTTGTTTTTAACCAGGGTTGAACGACGTGCAGATCTTTTTTTACCATAGACGTATCCTACACAGGCCTGTTCAATGGCAGAATATGGGACTCCTGCATCTGCTAGAGCCTTTTGACCTGGAACAGGATGTGGACATACAGTTATAAAAACACTTTGTCCCATGTTAAGCAACAAGATATATTTCACAGATATCCAGAAATGTTATCTTTCGATCGACTGAACAAAGTCCATATTCTGAAGATTAGCACCTGCTTCTTTAGCCATGTCCGGGTAATCATAGTCGCCACGGGCTCCAGGCTTGTCAAACTGCAGCAAAACACAGAAAAGTATGACAAACGGTAAATGTTAATCAATATTAGCAATCACATATTTTCCTGTTCTCCATTAAAGAAAATCATTCTTCTTCATTGGTAAACATTTAACTGTATTGTCAGCTAACCATTAGATCAGACTAAACCTCACACAGTCAATGGGATTAAGCTTTACTTTTAAGACCATTATGATTTGCTTTTCAAGATTAAACAATACGTCGATTGACAGAAAAAGAAAAAAAAACGATTTTGTTTTGATTATTCATCTTTTGAGTTCATTATTCGTCCTATTTAGAAATGTTTCAAAATATGATCTTGTTCCAACATCTTCACTGCTACTTGTCATATCACTTTGAAATCAAGGACAACAATTATTTGCAATTCAATTTCATCTTATAATACTTTGTTTGTAAAGATGTATTTGTGCATATATTTTAAATTATAATCAATATAAAGAAATAATACTACTATACAAATATTTATCTCATCAAGCAGTTGTAAACAAATAAGATCAATATTGTTTGTATTCACTTTAGAGAGACAGGGGCATCAGATGTGTATGTAATGACAGCATTTTACCACTTAAAGCATCACTTTGAAAATTCTTCATTAAAAACGTTTCATAACACACAAGTTGTGTCATTGTGATACACATAATAACTATAACTAAGATAATCCAATCATTTCAAATAGTTGCGTTACGTACAAATATATTTTTAAAAAATCCCCAATCATAATGTCTAAACACCGTAATGTGTTATTTATGTCATTTTCTTTTGTAAATTACTGCCACTAATTTTATCCATTGTTGTGAACAATTTTTCTTCATTTTGATTATTTTACTAATCTAGTTTTTAGTCTACTAGTTTTTTGTTTGTAATTTAAATGTTTGTAAGATGTCAACTATTAACTGTATTTGCACCTTTCAATTGTATTGACTGAACATAAGTGCCTTAAAGGTTTGTAAAGGACTTAAATGATTAATAAAGTTTATAAAAAATAAATATAATAAAATAATTGAGTAGGTTTTGATGCCTTTATTTTTTACCTTTAATTAATACAATTGTAAGTGCATTACTTTTAATTGTAACAGAGTATTTGTACACTGTAGTATTGCTAATTTTACTGAATCTGAGTACTTCTCCCATCTCTGCTTTGAGCAGCTAAAGCTCTGGGGGAGCAGCTCCTCACGTTAGCAGCAGCAATGACCCTTAGCACAGTTTGTCAACTCTGTTGGCCATGAAACTATGGACTCACAGTCTAGGCATAAGATACAGAGTTTATTATAGGTTGAAGCTAACATAGCTAGCTGCTTTGTACTTTGTTAACACTTATAAACAGTTCATTACACTATGGCCTGCTGGGTAATTTTAACAAAACAGGCGTTTAATGCACAGAAAACTGTTGTCAGCCCACAATGCTAGCCTCAAGTCTTCACTAGGGTCCTACATGTTGTCTGTATGGTGTTGTCTTGCAAAATAGGACACCATAAATGTTAAATAATATTACCTTCGTCATGCCCACACCGATGACAAACACCCTGTTATTGCCTCGTTGTGCCATAGTTGCTTTATTTCGACAGCTGGTCCACACAGAGAGACAGACAGGTCTGTGGGCAGCACACAACATTAGCACTGACAGGATACAACTGATTCAACTGTAGAGCAAAGATCCTCTGCACGCAAGACGATGCGTCACTCGGTAGGAATATTTAGCTTGACTAAATACAAAAATATGTTTACATTTCCACAAACTGATGCAGGATGAGATTACTTGAGATATACATGATTTACCTAACAGTCCTTATTTATTCCATAGTCACTTAAACATATTATTATGCCAGGCTACATGATTTTGCTTTAAAACAGTAAGGGATATTGTATCCGTATATTGAGGCGTGTGGCGCAGTGGATAGAGCCTTGGTGTTGGGATCAGGGGGTCACAGGTTCAAACCCCACTGCAGTGAGCATGTCGTTGTGTCCCTGGGCAAAACACTTCACCCCAGATTGCTCCTGTGGGGATTGCCCACAGTATTGAGTATGTAAGTCACTTTGGATAAAAGCGTCTAACAAGTAACATGTAATGTAATGTATCCTACAATATGGTATGGTAGGCAAAACCTAACTACCTAAAAGGTTAAGCTTAATTGATACTAATGCACAAGCACTTAGAATAGCAACAAACCTGCAGGTACATTTGTACAAATAAGCCATACTATTCTGAGTTTGTATCTTCAGTCTCTTGCATGATGGCTGCTGGAAGTGTTTCTTGAAATGCAGTTTGACTTTTAATTGTCCCAACTTTTTTTTATTTTACCAAATAACATGAAGGAGAGTGGGATCTGCTTTGTTACAATCCTTTCCCAGCCACTTTACGTTGATAAACATTTCTGGACAGCTCACGGTACCATGGAATACTGACAGAGTGAGAGCTCTTTCATTTATTCTCCTTGGTTTTTTCAAGATTCAAAGTTGTATTGCCAATGTACACAACTACAGTGTAGTTATGTAATCTATGAAAAACTTAGATCGCATGTTCCTCAACAGTGCAATTTACAAGACATAAAAACAAATATATAAAAAAACATTAACAAACAAATAAAAAATAGTGCAACCTCAGGTGTTATATTGTATGGCCTGTGGGATGAAACTGTCTCGGAGTCTGGTGGTTGTAGTCCTGATGCTGCGGTACCGCCTGCCAGACGGCAGCAGGCAGAACAGTTTGTGGCTGGGGGTAATGGGGGTCTTTTGTAATCCTGAGGGCTTTCTTCCTGAGCTGCTGGGAGTAAAGGTCCTCCATGGATGGCAGCTCCGTTCTGGTGATGTTCTGTGCAGTTTTCACCACCCTCTGTAAAGCCTTGAGGGCGGTGCAGCTGCCGTACCAGGCCGAGGGGCTCCAGTATTGAGGATCAGGGTGGAGGATGTGATGTTTCCCACCCGCACAGCCTGGGGTCTGCCCGTCAGGTAGATCAGGAGCAGATTAACAATCATCTTCTGTTCTTTCTTATCAGCTCAAGTCGTGCATTTTCACAATTTGGGATGTAAATCATTCATTTTGATCAGTCTTCATTTAAAGACATTACAGTTTCTACAGCCTTTTTATGATGTTCTGGGCTTTTTTTGTGTCTTGTATCTTGGTTTAATACACCTACTGATAATTAAACGTGACACTCACATTTGCAAAGAAAAAGCTTAACTCAAAATGTACACCTTTCAGTTTTATTGAGGCAGTGAAAAAAAACATGTTGATTAATACAAAATGTTGTGGTATCATTCCACAGCCTTTAATGTTCATCATCACCTCAGCATATGAAGCATCCTTGAGGCTAGCAATTGGCCTGAGGATATTTGGCTGTAGTGTTCAAACTCCCCCTCTGAGGCTTCGCGCATGATGACATCAACACTTGATGAACTGATGTGTGACTTCATATATTCCCACCGACTCGTTGACTCTCTCATCGTAGTCTGTCCAGTCCTGAAATTCACACAAGTATTTTAAAAGTAGCAGCGATGAAAGAGGCCTTCACAATCTGTAAATACAGTTGGCAATATTAAAAGTAATTTTCAGACAGAAGCAGGAGTGGAAATACATGAAAGAGTCAGTAACTAAATAAGTACTGAAAGATATCCAACAATGCAGTACCGCGGTTAAAATGTAGTTTTAAGTCTAATATTCTCTTAGAATAAACAAAATCGACAATCACTGAGGAACGCGTTGTTCCCTCTGCACTTACTTTTTCTAGCAGGTTGACTTCCGGAAACTTTGTTCCAGACTCTGCCCCCTGTGCTGCGAAGCCAGCCTGGAGTGGGTTTCATGGAAATCGAGAAGAGTCACATGACATTAGTTCAGTTCATGGATTTTGTTACCTTAACATGACTGTTTTTAAATGCCATTTTCTGAATGTCTTTCATTTTTTGTAAAGCACTTTGAATTGCCTTGTGTTGAAAGGTGCTATATAAATAAACTTGCCTTGCCTAAGTAAACTCTCTGACTCTGGAAACATATCCTTTTCTTTCCCAAAGCAAATATGTTGACATAGCAGAGAGCACGAATGAGTATCTAATAACATTATTCCATTTCAACCAATTTAGGTTGCATATTGCATATTACCAGGTGTCAATAAGCAAATCAATGATGGAGTTTTGGGGTCCTGACATTGTGTATGCTAACTCACTGTCATGGACACTTGAATGTAACTTTATTGAAGGGATAGTCCAGATGTTTAGAAGTGGGGTTACTTATCACAGTCAATGTATTTCCTACAATACATAGCAGTCAGGACTTCCTCTGTAAATAGAAAAACACTGGAGTCACACTGCTGTGGATCAAGGCAGTTGAAGTGTTTTACCCCTTTACCTTGCTTGCCGTCAGATATCCCTTTCCAATGGGGAACCCAAACCATTATTTCCTTCTAAGGTTTCGCCAAATCCACCGACTCCATTGACAAAAACAGTCATTTGACCTGGCATAACTCAAGGGAACCTGGTCTACCGCTGCTTCAATCAGTGAGTTTGTGTCTGTGACTTTGTTGAATCTAAAAGTAGCATAATTATTAGGGCTGTCAGTCGATTTAAAATATTTAATCGCATGATTGTCCATAGTTAATCGCACATTTTTTATCTGTTCTAAATGTACCTTAGAGGAATATTTTTCAAGTTTTTAATACTCTTATCATCATATGAGTGGACAAATATGCTTTATGCAAATGTTTGTTATCATTTGAACAATGACAAATATTCTCATGAATATTAAACACAACAACCTCTGAACATTACAAATATTCGCCTCAATTCAACCTGGAACCTCTCTCATACAATGTGCGTGTGTGTGTGTGTGTGTGTGTGTGTGTGTGTGTGTGTGTGTGTGTGTGTGTGTGTGTGTGTGTGTGTGTGTTTGTGTGTGTGTGTGTGCGTGCGCACGCTATGCGTTGGAGCAACTCAAGGCATATGCTCGAACCGGAGCTGCCTGGACGCTGCAATCATGTTGCGCACTATCCGTGCTGAGTGTGCTGACTTCTCGTACAATGTCCCACTGTCTGGCTTCCTGCATAAAGTCAAGTGCTCGGCGCAGTTGTGGCGAAATGTCGCTCCTCTGTTTTCATTTAAACAGCTCCTTATATCCGTTAGCGCAGCTAGCTAGCACCAGATGCTAACAACAACAATGCACGTAAGGTCTCTCTCTCGCTCGCTCGGGCCACACATACACACACCCTCCCGGTCCTCTAGATCAGTGGTTCTCAAATGGGGTTACGCGGACCCCTAGGGGTACGTTGGAGTACTGCAGGGGGTACGTGAGATTTATTTTATGCTAATAAAAAAAAAAAAACATAATTAATGCATTTAAACAAACTACTAATAGTAGATTAACTACTTTATTCAAAGGTTTACAGAAACTCTGGATAATAAAATGGGAAAATAAACGGGGTGCTCTCTTTTCCTCTCTCTCTCCTGACAGCCCGTCAGTCTCGTGCAGCTCGCTGAACCTGTAATAAGTGACCCGACAGTAAAGAATAAATATATTCTTAACTAGTTTAGCTTGTTCCAGAGTAGATAAACTAGCTAAGTGTGTTAGGTCTACCCCCTAATCCCACCAGGAGCGTCCGCGCTGCGCTGCGTTGCGCTGCGTTGCGCTGCGGCTGCGACGTTTTTAGCGATCGCGGCCACTCTAGTCAATGGGTGCTATTCCACCAGACCCGCTGCGCCGCGGCTTGAAGCGTCCCAGAAGCTCCTCGCCGCAAGGAATTTCTAAAATATAGGATGAATCCTATTTTTGGCGCAGCGCAGCGCAGCGCAGCGCAGCGCAGCGCAGGCAGGAAGTGGAACGTTCATCCAACAACTGCGAGGCTGCACACACGACGCTCGGCTTCCGCAACGTTTTGAAACGCGCCTGGTGGGTTATGATGCAGGAGGAGGTCGCAGCGCGGCGCAGACGCTTCCGGTGGGATCAGGGGGTTAGTGTATTTTGCTCCACTCAACGGTGCGTCACGGCGGCGGAGCTGTGATCATGCAGAGCTGCGTGTTCTCTGTCAGCAGCAGCTGATCTGATCTCTGATCTCTCTCTCCCATCCGGTTAGACTTCACTCCCGTTTATGTCCAAATCTATCAGATCTAGCTAATGGTATCACTGCCTGCTTATCAAAAGGACCTAAATAATAAGCGTTGCTTGACAATGGCGTGTGGCCGCAAAGTATAGCCCAGCATTATGCATATGTTTATATGAGGGGTCAAAATCCCATGCTCATAAAATGCTCATATTGTTTGTTTGTTTGTTTGTAGCCTTTATTTAACCAGGTGAAGCCCCTTGAGATCAAAAGATCTCTTTTTCAAGGGTGACCCATATCTTTTTTAAATATTTTTTTCTCTTCATTCCCCACGCCCCAAAATAAATAAATATACAAATTTTAGGAAAAGTAACGAAGTTTGAGTTTTATATGAACAGTTACACATATTTTCAAAACGCAAAGTGTAATAAGTGGCCTCCCTATCAGAATGACAACGATCCTCAGTGAAGCACAAGCCCATGTTTCACTACATTGTAAGGACAACTTATTAAAAAGATCAGTTCAATGCAACTAATGCCGTCTTAGTGTTATTGCATGATGTTAAAATTTGAAATGTAGCATTTAAGTGTTTCTCAGTTACAATGTTGTTGTTTTAATAAATCAGACTCTGATGGTGCAGCGCTGTACCTCTTTATATAGGCATTTTTCCTTAACAAATTGTTTTTGCGCTGATCAGGGGGTACTTGGCTGAATTTTTTTTTCATAGGGGGTACATGATTGAAAAAAGTTTGAGAACCACTGCTCTAGATGGCCAGTCGGTGCCTGCCGGTGAGCGTGGAAGTGTGGTCTGCTGCAAGCGGGCGGCAAGAGCGGGGCTGTCAGCATTAGCTTGTAGATGGTATTTTAAACTCGATGCGCTCTGAAACTACGGGGCGGCCGAGGGAAAAAAATACACATGCGTTAATCGCGTTAAAATAATTAGTGGCGTTAATTTTTTTTGCGTTAACAGCCCTAATAATTACACAAATAAACAACTAATGGATGCAAGTGAAAGCAATCCAAAACATTTAAATATAGCGTACATTTAAACTTGTATTGATATTTTTTTAGGTGACCCTTCCTTTAAGTTGTTTATTTTTTGCTGCTGCTTCTGTCAACAGCAGTATGTCGCTTGGCTTCCATACTATAAATGATTATGTACGGGGACATTATACCAAAAGGTCTGAACTATCCCTTTTATCTGATTGGTGATCTGTGCTTTGTTTTCTTCTGTGAAAATGTGTCTTACTTGAGGTTGGAAGTCAATGGGCTCCAGACCTCGACATTCAAACTGCACCATCGTCTTGAATCTTTCACTGTTCTCTGCCTTTAACCCAGCAAACAAAAAAAGAAAACCACACAGCTGAAAGAAAAAGCACTCACCAATGTATGTGACAAGTGTCCTGCATGTGTTTAGAGTAATGATATGATCTTAAGGAGTCACTTTACTTTAAGAACTGCAGAAATGAAAACAAAAGGTTACAAAACGTACAGAAAGGGATTGGTTCAAAATGTAGTTTGTCTTAAAACAAAAGGCAGCTACCCATAGGAACATGGAAACAGGGTTTGCTTGTAATCCTTCTGCCTTTTTACAGATTTTTTTATTTGAGAATGTTCCCGCTAAGACGTCTAATAACTGCCATAATCCTGCTGTTGTGTATTTATATCCGAAGTGTCTCCCTAAATAGGTATTCATGCTAAATAAAAGACGATCGCACTGAAAATGATCAAGTGAACTCTCCATAACAGCAATGTTCTAAAGTCGGATCTATAGTGTATCTTGGGAGTTTTTTCAAAGTAAAAGCATGAGATGTTTGCTTACATTATACGGTGTGATTGTATCTCCAAGGATATCTGTAAGGAAAGGAAACAGTTTACAAGTTATACTTCCACCAGAGACTTTACGTCAGAAAAAAGATGGGGTGTGAGTTTCTCATACCAATTGAATTTTCCCTGGAACAGAGTTTACATTTCTGCAGCATACTGGCACTGCCTCTTCCTCCTTTTAGTGGCACACTCTCCTGAGGAATAACAAAAAAAACAGGTTGAATACGTGTGCAAAGTTTGCCACACTAAAGGTTAACACATGTACTTACCACTTGGGTTATATACTGCCATTTATCTGGGATCTCTCCGCAGTTTCCACACTTCAGCTGTAACACATACTGTACTGGTTAGTAGTGAATAGTGACAACAAAACTAAATAAACATTTGCCATGTAAATGCGTTCCCATATTTAGTTGTCACGTAGGGTGAAAATGCAATACGTTTACAAAAAGCAGGATAAAGTGTACAACATTCGCGAAAACAGAGGGAAATAAAATACTTAATAATACTATACTAAAGTCTTAAGTGAAGTAGCATGCTAGCTTGACAGCCATCCTACCTTTAGAAACCACCGGAAGTCGTCGCCCAATGGTTTCACATTGGTGACATTCTCCAAAGTGGCTTTGAACTGGAGTCCAAATTTCTGTAACGAGAGACAAATAGTTTGAAATCCAGTAATATTAGCTAAATTGTTTAATTGTTTACATCTGAAGCATGCTACGGTGACACATACCACCATCTTGGATCTCCCCTACTGCCGTCTTCAGGTACCCCTCGTAAATTCTGGCTTCTGAGTCAAAAAGGAACGAGTTTATTTGTTTGATGGTGTTGGCTTTTGGGATGAATACAAAGTAGTGAATGAAAATAGTAACGTGTCCACGGCTGTTTTGTTCTAGAAGTCGAGTAGCATAGCGTTGCCTTGGCAAAAATGTAGCAGAAAAATAATATAGAAAACGTTCACCGTACTTACATTACGTGCAATTTATTTATTTGTATTAGAATAACTCATTTGTCATATAATACCGCATACAGTACGTCAACCATGAGTTTTTGCTAAGCCTAGCTTGTCGGGTATTGTTTTCAGGTTGTTTTTAGTTATATGGGACGATAACCACCATCCAAATACTCACATATCCGTTAGCACTTAAAGGGACCTTTACTCTAATAGCCTATTGCGCCCTCTAGTGGACACTGACGCTCAATTACCTACTATGCAACATACTGTATTTCAATATGATTTCAATAAGAATGTTCCTTTGTTCGCATGTACACCAGTGATGCGTTCACACGTGTATGAAAATCTCATGAACGCATCTGATACAAAATAATCCCACGTTTCAGACAAGGAAATTCGGCTGCATCAGTTTATTGAACACCAAGCAATCTGTCACAATTCATTAAAAAAAACGTGACAATGCAACAGCCATACAGTACAAATCTCATGGTACAAATCAGTCATTCAATTACACCATACACAACAAATACAGCACATGGAATACAAAATTGATTCAACAGTTTTTTTTTATTTATTGTATCTTTAACTTAAAGAATGGAAACTGGCCCCTACTGTGGATACTTGCTGTACATATTAACCTGAGGCAATGCGGTAGGTCTTGGTGGTTAATGGCCATACACTGGGGGAAACTAATATAGCTGTGGCACCGAACACCTTTGTCTGGCATTTTAATATCATGATGGTATTCCTAACCAGAGTATATATTTCATATCATAATCTTGCAGGCTTTTTTTTGCCATGTGATAGCTAGAAAAACCAGCAAAAAAAATAGGGACTTCATAGAGGAATTCACATATCTACATTTTTGTAATAGTTCATTTAATCTCACTCTCAAAATAAGTGTTTCTTTGCTTTCTTTTGATTGGGATATATATCAATATTTTCATTAAGAGTGTAACAATACCCGCAACACTAGACTGGGTTGATACAGTAGTCAGCTGATCCTTCCAGCCTTAGGCTTCATTGGTCTGGTGATCACATTAATCCGCACATGAGAATCAGTACTAAAAACAATCCTGTAGTGTGTAGTCAGTGATGGACACTTTGTAGTAAACAGACCTCTTGAATAACACATCTTTAACACTGAAGAAAAGGGTTGGAAAGACACCCATAGATTGTCAGTACAAATACACATTGCAATCCTGGTTTTCTTCAACTCTTCTTCAAATCCTTATCGTTTGGAACACACCCAAACATTTATCAGACTCGCGCTGGCATTACGGCTTCAAGTTTTATCAGTCATTACAAAAAAAAGGGAAAAAAAAGGGGTTCCCCTCTTTTATTCATTAGCGGCATGAAACTCCATGGAGCAGCGGGGATACATAAAAAAAACAAAAAGCAACCTGGGAGGAAAATGCATGAGGTCATTTAAACCCATCACAACAACTTGTTTTAAACCTCCTGAAAAAAATTAACAATTAAAATGAAGGTAACCAATAACATGAGTAGTCATTATTATAATAATAATAATAATAATAATAATAATAATAATAATAATAGGCATTTCAATTCTTTTTGCATTTCTTTTTTTTCCTCTCTTAAATACAGTGATGCCGACAGGCATTATTTACAGGCAGCTCCCACACCCCTCTCCGCCCTGTGAGAGAGGTGCCACGACGTCAATGAGGCCGGCTGCTGGACTCCGAGGTCCGCCGCTGACGGGGGGCAACGTGGCCGTTCGTGCAGCCGTTGTGGCGCTTGCTTGGTCCGCCGTTCATAATGTCTTGGATGTGCTGTACTATCAAGTTGATGGCGACTGCAGGGAATGAGGAAGAGAGAGATGGTTAGAAATCTTGGAAAATGTCCTCAACCGATTCATCACAATGGACAGTAATAAAGAATATATCAAAATGGATGCAGAAATAAGTATGCAACCAACTAGCTGACAGTTTGGCCAGAGACCTGGGATTTATGGTAATGCAGTGATGATGTATTTGTGTAGGGCGGCCTGGAAGTAAGCATCGCTACCTTGACACAAAGAGGGATTTTTTTTTAATGTTTTCCCCAAATATAGCAGAAATTAAAGCCTCTTGAAAACTCACGATTACGATACTGGCACGTTTAGTTCAGCAGGATAATCTGCACATATTAACGCCACGGTTATGATATTGAAGCGTTAATGCAATCGCCATAAGTAAATAGCTTGCGTAAGGCTATATACGAACTACACTACACTTGTTAGCAAGTCCCGTGTGAAGACGCGTAAAAACGTCAGCCATTCTCGAGTCATGTATTTTCTGACGTATTGTATGCTGTAGAATAAATTGTAAATTTTCCCTTGATATGAGGAAAGCCAGAAGTTCTAAATCGCCAACTCATTTCCGGGTTTAAGGACTCATTCCTGCACCACCCTGTAGCAGCTAATGTAGCCTCCAAATCACCAGATTTACCCCATCATTTTTAAACTAGTCTTTAAACACAACTGATGTTTATTTAACTCTACACGGTTGTAAACTGACTTTGATGTGCTAAATCTGTGGAAATCCTCTTATCCACCAATAGGAGCCTGATCAACGCGAAGGCAGTGTCGATGTACTGTAGAATACAAATCCATACCAAGGTTATCTGCTCCTCGTGGAATAATCACATCTGCATACTTCTTTGTCTGTGAGAAATAGAGAAAGAGAAAACATGTTTCTAACAGTTGTATACTGCACGACGGAAGACTGACATTTGGGAGTCATTTATTTCGTAAGTAGTTGTTCATTAATAACACAAAATATATACAAACATTTTTGATAGAATTCGTAAAGGACACTTGAATTATATTTATTTAAGCAATCAGTGCTCCCTGGTGGACTCACAACGTATTTTGACATTTTCTTAATTACCTCAAATACATCTTTGGCTTTTCTGTGCTGTCATTTCTTGTTTTACATGGGATGAAATACATTAAAACCAACATAAAACTTGAAGCTAATATTGGCTAGTAATGTTTGGCATCCCAGTGTATCAGTGAGGCTCTACTCCAAAAACGAAAGGCGCTTGTAAGGCCGGCACATCACTTACTGGTAAACAGAACTCCTCAAAGGCCGGTTTCACAAAGGTGATGTACTGAGCCAGCACCTGCTCCAGCTCCCTGCCACGCTCACTGATGTCTCGGAGAACTGAAACAGAGAATATCACACACAAATATGAATACAAGGCATTCAATGCAATAACTGAAAAGGAAGGAGGGTGCTCTTCTCAAAACTACACACCTCTGCGAGAGAGCCGTGTGTCTGGATCCGTGTCGACAAACAGCTTCATCTGGAACAGATCTCTGATCTCCTGAGAGTAGAACATGAGGATGCCCTCGAACAGCACCACATCAGCCGGGTACACCGTGATGAACTCCTCTTTCCTGGAACAACACAAACATGGAAGAGATTCCCTCATGTCCGTCAGCGACTACACTTGGACTGGTGCCAATATTAACCGATTACACGTTCAAGTTACATATTTACCCCACTGGTATGATAATTGAAGCGTTAATGCAACCACCATAAGTAAATAGCTGGCGTAAGGCTATATACAAACGACATGATGGTTGCATGACTTCACGTCAGCAACGCTAAGCTAAAGGTGGCTAATGTTCAGCGTGATTCATTTTAGTAGTCTTATTTAAGCTTTTGTTAGCCACAGACCTTATTTCAATTCAAAACAAGGGACGTCAGTAGTGCTAAAGGCCGACTCTTTCCCGGGTTTTAAACACAACACACACCACAAAGTTATTCAGGAGCCAGTTCTTGTGTATCTCCTGTGAGGCGCTTACCTGGAATGATGAACAAAGTCATACAATGGGATCTGGACCGTCTCCCCCTGCAGGATCTTCCTGAGTGTTTGCATTATGAGCTCACTGTCAAAGGCATCTGAGAAAAAAGGAAAAGACAAACTATCAGCTTGGATGTTCATATGGTCGTATTACTTAGTCCTAGTCCTTGTGTGCGCTTATGGACATGTGCGACCCCGCGCTGCATGTTTAGTAAGCGAGGAATCCATTTCCTGTAACAGGTGTTGGGTTCAGTCTGTGAGCCGTACAGCAGCTGTCTCGGAGAAAGGCCTGCTGACTGCTGGGATTTAAAACCAGCTGAGAAAGGAAGCAGGAGCGTGAGGGGGCAAAGTTGGGCACCAAAAATGGAGTCAGTGCATCTGCCAAAAACACGCTGGAAGAAATGCTGCTGCACACAAGCCCAATTGTTGTATGAATAAGCAATTAAATGTCACCGTAGCCTCATTTTAAAAAAATCCGTTACGCTTAAACAGCCTCAGCTGTTACTTATTGCAAAAATTATTGCATTTACATACAAAACTAATTTGGTAGAAGTCTGAATCTGGTCTCAAATTGTTTAAAAAGTACTTGAGGCAACTGCAAACTGTGATAAGGAGAGCAAACATGTGCATGCTGCGGGCCGGTGGAGGTGATATACTCTAGAGAAGTGCATTAGCTGCTTCACCATATCCAGTGTGGGCATACCTGGGTGATCGAAGTTGAACTGGCCCTTCAGTGCCTTTGCCTTCTGCTCCGGGGTCAGCACCTTGTAGAAGCTGTCCTGGCTGAGGATGGCCACCTGCCTCTGGTGATGGTCGATCTTGTTCTGGCCCAGCAGCTCCATGATCTTCTCACATACTGACGACTGCGGAAACAGATAACGATAAGTGACCACCCCATGTTTGGCCCCGCTGACCTACACAACTAAATGTATCTCATACCCAATGCTGACTGGGCAGATCCACGGGGCTCTGTTGTCTTTGTCTCCGTTAAAATACAATGAATTTGGACGCAGCCACTTTAGAGCTGGGTGGTTGTTTTATTTGCAACATTTCACAGGACGTGGCATCAAAGGGTCAATTCTCTGACTGATAATCAGTCCATATCTAATCTTGATCCAATAGAGTGGTGCAGTGATGGCGTATTTTAGTAGGGCGACTCGAAAAGTTAGCAAACACTCCATGATACTTAGACTTCATACAATACCTTAGACGTTTGTTTATCTGGATTATATCCACATATAAACTACTTTTAAGACTGCATCACGGTTGCATGACTTCATGTCACCACTCCTAAGCTAAAGGCGGACTCTTGTTCAGCTTGGTGTTTAAAGGTCTCATTTAGCCACTTGTTAGCTGTCGCTAATGTGGAAAAGGCTTACTTATTTCCAGGTTCTGGGACTCATTCCTGCACCACTAAGGCCATAACTGTAATTAAGAAGATGTCATAAACATCAAATAATTGCTTTCATTTTAGCAAAGTCACTTTATAGCTGGTCATTTATTTTACATGGCACTTTTTAAAAAGGAACAGTTAAATGTTCAATACCGATGGAGCACAAATAAAAGCTTTTCTGTGATAACTGAGCATCAGTTAGAGGGCGGATGAAAGTGCTGAATCTGCCCTCCTCTCTTTCCATGCATACTGTGCTGGAGTCTGCTTACAGACCAGGAAGCACAAGCTGGCATCGTCCAATCAATGAGCAGTCACCTTACCAAGTAAGGCTGGTCCTGTCTGGCGTCATATCACTACAGTCACTCCTTCCTCCAGTCCCTTGTGTGGGGCTATCAGGAAGTATATATATATATATATATATATATATATACACACAGTCTATGGGAAGCACAACACAGGCCCGCTGCCAGCATGCTGGTATCTGGGACAAAGTTGGGAGGCGGGGCTTCGGCCCCTCTTGTCTCATTCTGTATTGTAGGCTACCTAGATCTCTCACAGTAAGACCCTACAGCCACTAACAGTCGGGATAAGACACTTTAGTTTCTGTTGCAGTTTGGTTGTGTCAAGCTTATCAATTCAACTGGTGTCTTTTGATAACACGAGGTCCCTTTTTCACAGCTGTCAGGCCAGATATACTCCACCCGGTTCATAACAAAGGAAAACAATGACGTATTCGATAAAAATCCACGTCTGTGTTCTCACTGGAACAAGAAGGACGTCAGTGCTACCGTAAGTTCAGCACTATTGCGCAAATCAAAATAAAATGAACTTGCTCTTTCAAATAACGTTGAATTTATGAAGAAGTTGATCTTGAATAATTACATTTTACAGAACTCAAATCTACGGTTCAAAGTCAGATTTTCTGTATACGGTTAGAGTATACAAGACACAAGACAAAGGACGTGGGCGCATTGAGGGAAATGTTTAGAGATGGCATTTCCCGCAAGCGCCTGTGTTATGATTCATTACACTAACATCTATAACGGTGTTACACGTAAGCGGTTATTCCAGGTCACTCGAACTTAAAAACACAATTAACGCTACTTGTACATGTATCTGATCAATGGTACACACTACACAGTGTTATCATAAAGATGTCCTCGACATTCATTAGTGTGGTTCAAAATGTGTACGAACAGTTCTAACAGCATGGAGAATAGGGCTAGCAGTAGCTATTGTTTCACGTTAGCACAACCAGTAATGCTAGAATGTGATGGAATTCAGCTAATGTTAGACAGCTAAGTGGGCTAACAGTGTTTCTACGTAGTTTAAATTGACCGCCCACCCAGTACAAAAGGGAAAATGAACAAACACGAAATCAATTAAAGCAGCCGGTTTACAGACATGAGTGCGAGAGGTACAAGCACACGATGGCTAAATAGATGAGAGACCTGTCAATCAAATCTCAACGTCGCGTTGCTTTGACCACGCGGCCAACTAGCCACCGGCTGCGGCTAACCTCTGGCTGTGATTTAGCTCAAAACGGAACCCTGACAATTCTCAAAAACCGTCAATTTAGCTAGCTAGGATGCCAACCTTGCCACTGGCGGTGCCTCCAGATACACCGATGAGAAAAGGTTGTCGGATAACGTCGGTTTTCTCGCCACGGTCCCTAAGATGTGTTTCACTGTCCCCGGCCATGCTTGCAGTGTACAGTCAGAGCTGCTGTGCTGGAAGATCATTGAAGTAGAGCTCCTCCCACAGCATCAACATTCACTTTATTTATCCGCTTTTTCGTTTCTAAGTTAATTTATTTACATGTATTTTTTTATTTAAAGGGTCAACTGTGATCTACGTTGTTCATATTCGACTTAAAATATACATTTATAGACATTATCTGCATTTTTCTTTTTTGTGATTGGCAGTGAAAATAACCAATCGTCAGCCCTCATCAACCAATGGCACTCCCAGCAACGGTCGTATTAGTTGCTCCTCCCCCTTGTAGCTCATCAGAAAAATAACTAACACATAAACCGTTATTTAGATACATCAACTTAAAGTACGCGTGGGAAGAAGCCTGTAGGTAAGTTTGACAATCCTTACATATATTCGTGAAACGTTGTGAATGACAAACAATACAAAACGAGAAAAAAGTAGCTTGCTTGTTACAGAATCACTTGCTGAAGCTAATGTTTAACTACTGAAGTAAAACAGCTTTTGACGTTTCCCAATGTGGTCGGGTTTGCTTTAGATAAGGGAAATGTCTGCATAGCATTTACACATAGAATGTATATGTTTCAGTTATCGGCTAAACTTGGAGCAACAGAGCCATTTTTGAGCATGCTCCATAGGCTCGCTACGTCTCTGCAGCGGCCGGCTGTCCCTCCCTTCGCGGCCGCTGTACGGTGCCTTTCTTCGGGATCAGTGGTGATCAAGGTCCCGCTAAACTTCTGGGCAGGGAAACGACGGACGAGCCAAGAGAAATGCAACAAGGAAAATGTTTACGAACCTGCAACAGGTGAGACACACAATTATTTGATATTCTATTCAGATCAAAAGTACTCTAGTGTGATTATTAACATGCCTATTCTTAAAAAGCCACACATGGCACCTTTGTTGTGCAACCAGTTGAATGGTCACTGACCCTGAGCAGTGTCAGTGGAGCAGAGAAAAAGTTCCCGCTTCCTGGCTATTAAACATAACTTCGTTATTACACAGCAGAGACTTGTTGATTTAAATGCTACTTAAAATGGGTTTCTCTGTCAACCTGTCAGCCACATTCAGCTGGATCATTTCCTTCTTAGCTTGTTTAGGACAACACACCTCAAAATAAGGAAAGGTACTGATTGATTGTCAGCCTTTTATTGCATTAACTTCATGTCTTTGTTTTTAAAAACCTAGTTATAGATTAGTTTAGATTAGATATACTTTATTGATCCTAAATTGGAACTTGTGTTGACGCAGCAGCATGTTTACAATGCATTGCAAATAAGTTTAAGAAATAAGCAAAAAGGACAACATCTAAAATAAACATAATCAGTTACTATATACATATCAACAGTAGAAATATAAATACCTATAGAGTATCTGTATAAAACCCAATTTAAAACCAACTGAATAAGTTAGAATTCACTGTAAAAAGTGCTCTGCTAGAATGCTGTCTGGCTGGGTTTCTTGTTTTAATTCAGATGTCGTGACTCCATTTGAGCACAGCTTGCGTGCAGCCCACTCATCAGGCGGAATGGTGCTCCTTATTTTGCCTCTCATTGGAAAAGACAGTGTAAAAACTAAGCTGTATTCTCAGTGCGTTACATCCTGTGGTGTCCAGGCCTAAACTTAATTTCCTTATATTAAAGGATGGCTGAACCAGTGCATACTATGTGAACAAGTCATGGCCTAACAAAGTAGAAAATGCTATTTAATTTACAACCTGTGTACTTAACTGTTATTACCATCTCGTGTCTCACTTTGCAGGGCGAGTCCTGTGCCCTTTGGAGCCGTGTGGTGCGGCGGAGGTCAATCAGGCTGTGGAGGCTGCCAAGTCTGCCTTTGGTCATTGGAGCAAAATGTCTGGGATGGAGAGGGCGAAGATCATGATAGAAGCTGCTCACATCATTGAGGTGTTTTTCTTAATTTATTTTCTCCAAATTATTATTATTCAGTCTCTGCTACTAGAATATGTACATTTACCCGGATGACATAAGAACTGTTGCAGAGAGAAGGGCTGCATAATGAATTAACATGTTATCGTCATCGCCATATGGACTAGTGCAATATTCAAGTCGCAGGAAGGAGAATATCTGTTAAAATATTATTTATTTAATGCAGTATTTTTTTATTGCAGAGATATCCCAGCCTATGAATAGTATTCTATCAGACTTAATAAAACATTTATTTGCTACAGAGCCTCTTACAAAATCACATTTTACTCATTTTTTTTAAATGAAAAGACGTAGAAAAAAAATGTAGTCCCTCCCATACCTCCCATACATATTCTTTAAATCATGCAGTCCTAACAGAGAGTATTTTGACTGTAGGTCAAATGTGGTTCCCTAAAAGGTCACAGAGTGCCTGTACTTGATGAAGAAAGAGTGGCCTGTTTTGTAACTCCAGTTATGGATCTGAGCTGTTTGATTACACAAACACGATGTGTAACACTTACCCTGGATTTCATGCACAGCGCAGGAGAGAGGAGATAGCTGAAATTGAAGTAGTCAACAACGGAAAGTCCATCACAGAGGCTCGTCTGGATGTGGATTCGGCCAGACTGTGTATAGAGTACTATGCAGCGCTGGCCACCACTCTGGCAGGTTGGTACAATACAACTCGCTCATTACTTACGTGTTTTCCCACTTTCGATCAGAATCAGGTTTATTGCCCAGTAGGGTTTACTCATGTAAATAATTTACATATAGTCCAGTTGCCAGCTTAGTGAACAAGGAAATGTTGAGTACACCAACGTTTTATAATAGAAATGTATATTACGGTTCCCCAGCACATAGAAACTGCTGGATGTTAACCTGCATATGTTGGGCAATTTGCACAGTTAGCATAATTTGCGTTAATTGAAATGAATGGCATTATAGCCTATGTAAACAATAGTTTAAAAAATGACTTGGCGGATTTGTACAATTTTGGATTGGTTTTGGGTGTTATTGAGAATGCCGAATCCATGTCTGACATTTTCAGGATAAAACATTACAGTGTTCACCATAAAGTGGCCATATTAGTACTCTCAGTGGGCTGATTTTGACTACCATGAGTAGTGTTGCGAGCATTGGATATAGAGAGCACAAGATACAAATTATTATCTCTACTCTGGACAACTTTTCTTCGAATCAATAGGCAATCTTTCCAATACAAATGATCCAGAGTCCTCTAAATCTTTAAATCCGACCCAAAAAGGCTAAAATAGTCATTCCTGCTTATAAATTCAACTTATGCCTATTGTTTAAATTGCCCAACATATGCAAGTTAGCATCCGGCAGTTTCTATGTGCTGGGGACCCGTACTATATACTTCTCTCATAAAACCGTTGGGTTCTCAACATTTCCGGGTTCACAACAGGACTCTGAGCTGGCAGCTAGGAGGAATTAAGTTGAAAAATGATTATAAAAAATAAATGTTTACAATAAATATAAATATACAAAAATGGAAGGACAATAAGAATAGGAACATTTACTCTTAGAATCAAAATATGTGCCGTATATCAGTTTAAAAAGTGGAAGGTCTCGAAACCAATATAGTAGCTAATAAACAGAAAGACATTTTACTCAATATCTAACTATATAATCACTTAGTGGAAAGCCACCAATAAGATGTTGCTGTATGTAGTGAGAAATATTGTGATTAAACTGAAAATGAAATAAAGTGATATGATTTAAGAAACATTAAGCTCAAATGATATCGATTGGTTAAAAAAAATCTAAATATTTTAGGTTTATTGGTGTAATATATCACTACCAAAAAAAAGGAGAGATCATAAATATTTGTAAACAATTTTTCCACAGAATTCGAACAGACATGATATTGTAGGAGATGGCTCTACACCGTTAATACTTCACAATATACTCCCTGTTGTTATTGTCTATTACACTTTAATAACAAGAACATGATATATTGTACTCAATCAAATCACATTCAACCAAGCTCTTCCTCGCAGGTCTATTGTTAATCACCTCAATTTAGTTTCTGTGAAGTAGTGTAAGAGAACTTGAGGTTATTCCCACATCTAAAGATTTTAAAGTTATGGCCATTCCTACAAAGTTCTCTAAACATTTATTCTGTATGTTTTTGTATCTTCTGAAACATAATATCTGACCCCAACAAAAATAGTCAATCAAAACTGGAATTCAACTGAAACATAATCAAAATGTTAGCACAACAATACAAATTGAAAATATGAAACTACTAACACCGTTACTGTGATATGACTTAGTTGTCAGATCTATTTAACATCACTCAACCTGAACCCTGAGAAGTACTGCTGTCATATTGTATGTGTTGATAAGAGAAAATGCTTAGGCAACACATTCCAATGTACGCGCCCCTTTGAAACGTGAATCCTAAAAATGTCACCTATATTCCGTGTCTCAAGGCCAGCATGTGCAGTTGCCTGGGGGATCGTTCGCCTACACCCGCAGGGAGCCTCTGGGCGTCTGCGTCGGCATCGGGGCCTGGAACTATCCTTTCCAGATCGCTGCCTGGAAATCTGCTCCAGCCCTGGCCTGTGGTAACGGAGACTATTAAAGCTCTTAGCCATAACAATTAGCTATAGCACAACATGTGTACACCATTCCTTCTGTAAGGTCAACTATGTCTGTTTGTTATTTAGCCTAACGTTAGCTTTTTACTTCTGCCTGTTGCATTAACGCTACAAAAATCATAAACGTGGTGTTAATATGTGAAGAAGATCCCATTGGATAAACCTACAAGTTAAAACATTATAAAGTAATTTATACATTGGACCAAACATCTTCAACACATAGCATACAATCCTTCTTGAATTCTGTGCTATTGGATCAATATTGGAAACGTTTTTCTGTAATTGGTAGTGTTTTTTTTTTTTTTAGATGTGGCTTGTTGGACAAACACTGCTATAACTCACTCATTCAAACATACTCTGCTATTTAAGCCACAGTTACATGTCAGGTTAGGTATGCTAGTTGCACGGAGCAATCCTGAAAAAGGTTCTGGCACTTCACCTATGGATGGCACTACAGCAGGGTCACATTTTAGACGTTTTTATTGGATTACATTTTGGAATTTGCCATTTTGTTTAAGTTTTGGACAGTTTTCAGTGAGTTTTTCCTTGTTGAGTTATAGATTTTCAGAATGGTTTAGTTTGATATATAACAAGTCTTATTTTGTTGTTGTTAGTGTTATGGAAATAATTATCATAGATGCCAATTTGTAACATACAGGACAAACCTTGATGTCTGTTTACCTCCTTTAAGGACACAGGCTGCTTAGCCAATAATGTTATTGTTCCCATTCTGTGACCGGTCAATACTGGGTCACAGATGGTCTGTGTTGTGGGTACACTGGGACACTTCCTTCTCTGTATTTGTGGACTCCAAGGTGAAATCTTCGAGGTCATAAGTGTCCGACGCAAGTAGCTCAGTGTTCCCACACTGTTTAGGCTATCTCCTCAAATATGTTGTTTACTCTCTGCGAAACCAGTTAGATGGGCTGGCAAGAGAGAGGCTCTCCAGAATTGACGTGGCAACTCTACCGTGAAGTCAGAACCTCTGACTCTTGGATTTGTGATGTGAATACTCTGGTACCAACTCCAAATAAATCACAGTGGTTTGACATCAAAGCTCCGACTCTTCCCGTGTCTCCTTCCTGAGTCGGTGACTCCACTGCATGCTACACAGAAGTTTCCTTTACAGTTAGGGCTATGTATAATGTCTACATAGTTGGAAAACTGTGAGCAACCACATTAATTCCCTTTCACTACCACACTCAGTTGTTTAACATTAGACCTGAGCTGAATTGTTAAATGACATTTGATCTGCTATAATATTTAAATCATGTTCTTGTTATTTTAGTTTCTTCTTGTGTAGTATCGCAGCATTTCTCATGAATGTCAAGAATCCTGGGGCTTTTTCATAGAGCTTTGTTGTACAAAGAGTTGTTCTCACTGACGAGGTTCTACGAAATGTCCCCTTACAGTGAAGACTACATCCTGGTAAAGACAAGCCTGATTTATAAAGCATCTCAAACCTCTATGGCATGCTGCAAACAAACAACCCTTTTGGACCTTACACCACCCCTCTCATTTTTTTGTATAAATCAAAATATATCACAAGCCATGGCTGTGTGTGTGGGCGTAACCTTTTGTCAGCAGACATTTCAGGAAGCACAGCTGCACAGGACACAGCGCCACCAATGGCCTTGACAAATGTTTATTTTTAACATGTCTAAATTGATATAACTTTATATAAAACATATGTGCATGAATATGTGAAGAAGTACATTTGATTGGATTTGTTCTCAATATCAGTCGCTGCCTTTTCTCACTGTTCAAATCTTGTGTCTGTCATTTAAAACAGGCAACTCCATGGTGTTCAAGCCCTCCCCGGTGACCCCTGTGACGGCGGTCCTGCTGGCAGAGATCTACGCCATGGCCGGAGCTCCAGAGGGGCTGTACAACGTGGTGCAGGGCGGCCAGGAGACCGGCAGCCTGCTCTGCCACCACCCTGATGTAGCTAAGGTGTCCTTCACCGGGAGCGTGCCCACAGGAAAGAAGGTCAGTGTTTTATACACGGTGGAACTGAAAGTCCTACTATTATCTTTCATGTCTCCGTCTTCATTATATCTAGCCTGTTCTAAATCAATCCTTAGACTGATTAAAGAGCTCTATTGTGTTTT
This sequence comes from Gymnodraco acuticeps, assembly GCF_902827175.1. Taxonomy (NCBI): domain Eukaryota; kingdom Metazoa; phylum Chordata; class Actinopteri; order Perciformes; family Bathydraconidae; genus Gymnodraco; species Gymnodraco acuticeps. The sequence continues at coordinate 4,108,049 of NW_022990042.1, read as the reverse complement.
TGTGGGGTTTCCCTTTCCTGTAGTGGTCAGCTAAAATCCAACAGTTTCTCCCCAGAGGGACTTTCTCTCCCCACACCCCCCCCCCTGCCTGAAACGCCTCCATTGGACTCCTTTGTTTACTTCTGTAACATAGGAACAACCCTACGTAACACTCCAACACAGTGTACGTGGGACATCTCTAAGTGGTTAACTAATCACAACAGAGCCGGCTAGCTAACCAATCAGAGCAGACTGGGCTCTGGTTTCAGACAGAGGGTGAAAAGAGGTGCTGCAACACAGGCAGTATGAGAAAAAAAGAGCTTTTTGAACATTAAAGCATGGAGACATGTCACAGTAGAGACACAGAGGACACATGATCCTGAAAATGAGTAGAATAGGCTCCTCTAAGTTTTGTTTAGCTTGTAATGTTCCTGTACGATACATGACCTCTCCAAATCCCGATGTGTTAGTAATATATATTGTACATTTTGTATGTTTAGCGTCCCCTACTTTAAGCCTTGGATAGTTTATCGGGGTGTCATTTCACATATCTCCATTATGTCTTATTTTTGCACTTTTTTTAAACAGTTTGACAATAAAATGAATTGAATTGTCAACTTTGTATTGCTTTTATCAGCATGATATATTGAATAAAAACATCCTGGTACATACAGGTAATAAATGGGAATATGAATTGTTTGTATTATAATTCGATAACACAGATTATGGAGATGGCATCCAAGGGAGTAAAGCACGTGACTCTGGAGCTGGGGGGGAAATCTCCTCTGCTCATCTTTCAGGACAGTGATGTGGAGAACGCTGTGAAGGGAGCGCTCATGGCCAACTTCCTGTCTCAAGGCCAGGTAAATAGTGTGTTTGAATGTTGTATGTTCATGTCCAATCTGCGCATGGAAGCATACTTGATTTAATGAAATGTATCACAGGTCTGCAGCAACGGGACGCGGGTGTTTGTTCATAAGGACATTCTGCCAGAGTTTGTGGAGGAGGTGGTGAAGAGGACCCGGGCGATCGAGATAGGAGACCCGCTGTTGGAGAGCACCAGGATGGGAGCCCTGGTCAGCAGGTCACACCTGGAGAGAGTCCTGTCCTTTGTTGACCAGGCAAAGAAAGAGGTAAGGCTTGTCCTCATAGGCTCGTGTGAAGCGAGTACAATTTTGATATCCTTGACGTTAATCGTACCGTTTCCAGGGAGCTACGGTGCTGTGCGGAGGTGAACCCTTTGTCCCATCAGATCCTAAACTCAGAGGAGGATACTACATGACTCCATGTGTATTGGGTAAGACTTCTGTCAATTCCTCCATGATGTAATGCATTCAGAAGATCTCTGAAAGTGTGGCGCACTATTTTACTACTCTCCCAATTTTGGAGATGTAATTTAAAAGTATGTTGTCAGGAGTCAAAGGGGATTCATTACTATCTGAATGCAGTTTAGGTGACATCAGTGTTTGTGCTTTCTTCAGAGGTGGGAGTAGAACTCAGACCTTTTACTTAAGTAAAAGTACAAGAGTGTAGGAATACTCTATTACAAGTAAAAGTCCTGCAATTAAAATCTTACTTCAGTAAAAGTACAAAAGTATTAGCATCAAGATACTCAAGGTACCAAAAGTAAAAGTTCTCATTATGCAGATTGGCCCATTTTAGAATAATATATATTATATATAAAAGTAAAAGTTTGGATTATAATTGTTGATTGTTAATTGTTTTTAAAGCTGGTAAAGGTTCTCCATCTTCTCTTTTGCTGTAACAATGTACATTTCCCCTCTGTGGGACAAACAAAGGTATTCTGATTCTGATACTTAAAGGTCCCATGTCATGCTTGTCCGGTTATTACCCGTCCCCTTGTGTGTTATGTAGCTTTTTCTGCATGTAAACGGTCTGCAGAGTCACAAACCCTCAAAGTACACCCTGTAGCGAGTACAACTCTAACACAGAAAATACCTGTCTGTGCTGCCCCAGAACGCCTCGTTGGACATTTATCTTTTTCCATTTTCTTCTTCCTGGTCATAGTGACGTAACGGTCATAGTGACGTAACGCTGCGGAGCTACGCGGAATCTGCGGAGCTCCACACACACTCACTCAGCCTTATCTTTTCTCAGCCGCGGTGCAGCGCGGAGCTCCGTACACACACACACGGAGCTTAGGCTGTGAGTGTGTGTGCTCAGGCTGAGTTCTGCAGTGTCTCGCAGACCCCACGCAGCAACCAGGAAACGACACCAGTAATCCAGCTCACACTGTCCACTCCTCGAGCCTCAAAGGGCGGAGCAGCGAGCCTCGCAACGTCCTGCCAACACTGCACCCAGAGTAGACCCCACGCAGCATTCTCATCTGTTTGTCATTACTGGTGTCATTTTCTGGTTGCTAACAAACGCCATTGTAACACATACACACACATCAGAGCACAGTGGGCTCACAGGGAGGGGGGGGGGCAGGAGCTCCAACAAGGCGTTTGGGACAGAGAGTGAATACACATACAGAGATGCTGTTTGAGAAACCAATGTGAGTTTGGAACATTGAACAATGTAAATCTATTCTAGTAGACCTCAACAATGGAATTATGATCAGTAGAAATAGCCATGTCATGGGACCTTTAACTACAGTACTTGAATAAATGTACTTAGTTACTTTACACCATTGGCTTTCTCTTTGTCCTCGTTAAGGTAACTGCACGGATGAGATGACCTGCGTGAAGGAGGAGATCTTCGGTCCTGTCATGTCCGTGTTGTCTTTTGAAAGTGAAGAGGAGGTGCTGCTGAGAGCCAACGACACCGACTTGGGACTGGCTGCAGGAGTTTTCACCAGGTGGGTGTGGTGACACATTCAGGGCAATCTCGCAGGCTAGTAAATTCGATTTTTGAAAAAGTGGTGTTGGTGAAGTATGAGCCGCATCTTTTGAGATTTTATTTTAGGCAAAACAGAAATATCCTATAACAAATGTGTTAAATACAATACAGTAACATCTCATCATATTATTGCAATATATTTGCAGACGTATTGATCATAGGTCAAAACAAGACAGCAGTGTAGCGCTGTAGTTCCCATCCCATCTTTTCTTTAAGAAAATGTTTAAATGGTTATTATCTTTAACTTTTCTGAACAATTAAGGTCGAAAGAAGCAATATTAGGAGTGAAGGGACAAAAAAGTCAAATTGAACTATTGATAGACCACAAAGGCTTGGGTAAATAGTGGTTAAAATCAACACAACTGAATAGGGATTGTTTTGAACCTTTAGATTTTGTCTCTTTATGTTCCTGTAGTGATGTGAAGCGAGCCCATCGTGTGGTGGAACACCTGAAGGCTGGTTCCTGTTTCATCAACAACTACAACATCACCCCTGTGGAGGTGCCCTTCGGAGGCTTCAAAATGTCAGGTACAGACCGTAGGCTGTGTAGAGTGTTGCAGTGATGACCTGTTGTTGTAGTCAAATCAGGAAGTTAGCATCGCAGGAGCTCCCTCGACAAAAGCAGTGGGATTTAATATTAGAATTCTCAAATACTGCAGAAACTAAGCTATGTGGCAAACACACGTTTATGATACTCACACAATTTGTTCAGCAGGAAACTTCACATTTTAACACCACTATAAACAACACAATCAGAAGGCTGCGCATCGCCACTGCTAAGCTAATGTTCAGCGTGATGATGTTTGGCAGGGTTGCCAACTCTCACGCATCTGGCGTGTGACACACGCTTTCACTCTCAATCTCACGCTCTCACGCTGCCAAAACTATTCTCACGCCAAAACAAGAATACCGAAGACTAGAAACGGTTTTGAAAACTGTTGTCACGCAGTGATCGTCTTCTCAATAGAACATCTCCGTCCTCCGTGTTTTATTCTTATAGAAGTAAGAAGAGAAGTAATGGGGCAGAAACTCTCCTTTTTACGCAGCGGTCCAGACATAGACATCAAACGGCGACACATATTCAGTTGCTAGTTACTTTGGCATTAGGGCAGGGATATCTAGATACTTCCCAAGGTCTGACATCATGAAGTGTGCTACTTTTAAAGCAAGCAACGATGTTTTCAAATCTGTAATCAAAAAGCTCCTCAAAAACACTATCAAAGCAGTTCCTGCCGTTGCTACGTTAGTTCAAACAGTAACAACGGACTACTTTTCTTAGCGGTTGCATGTCAATTTAAATCAATACATAAAACTATTTTTTAAATCAATAAAATCATTTTCTAAATCCATAAAAGCATTTCAATTAATATTGGGAGTCATGTCGTTACTTTGTTGAGAATGTGGCCATGTGTAATAAGCGGGATAATGTGCACATTGCACATTGCATAATGTGCCTTCAAGCCGATCTAAATCCCTCCGCAAAAAAAAACGGCTCGTTCGCGGGCGAGAGCCGGCTCCCGTCGTTCACTTAAAAGAGCCGGCTCTTTGAGCCGGCTCGTTCGCGACCGACACATCACTATGTAGTACATCTCTATATACATCGATACAACATTACGTGTTGATAGAAATCAACACGTAATGAAATAAGACCCCACGGTTTGATGATTGATAGGTGTGTGGGCTGTCTTCCATTTTGACACACAGAACAATGGGGGCTATCCACCCTTATCCACCATGTAAGTAATTCACACAGCCTCTTCCCTCTTCTCTTTGTGAGGAGAGAAGGTTCAGCAGGTTCAGCTTCATTTAAATATGTCGTGTAGTAATAGATTTATTTATTGAGAGTACCAGAATGTGTATTTTATGTTAGTATTTCAAAAAATCTCCTCGGGGACAATCCCCCCAGACCCCCCTGCAGGGGTTGGGTTTTCAGCAGGTCAACTCTTTCACCTGTGGGGAAATAGCAGGATTGGCTCCAGGTCGCTCTTTTTATTTACTACAAGACAAATGTTCCTTTTTATTTCATACAGTTCAATTTGGATTGAGACAGGGAAATAATCTAAACCTCACGCGTGGCGTTTCACTGTCAAGGGGGCGATATAGCGTGTATGTAATTACATTGCAAATACTGACTTGAGCCCCACCACTGTATGGGTTAGCCCTACCACAGATTACCCAACAAAAGTACTCCGGAGCCGATAAGTCAATGAATTGCTTATCGCGACAGGCACACAATAAAACAGTGGAAACAAACATGTGTTTGACTTTCATTAGTGAATGAAACTGTGTGCCCTTTGCCCCTTTGTAGTCTGTGTCCAATATTGTGTATTTGTATATATTGTATATCCTATATGCTAAGGTCCCGCTACTGACACGATAGCAGTCATTTCGTGTGCAGATGTGTAATTAAACCCATGATATCAAAATCTCACTCCAGCCAGGTACCCAAAGTTGGCAACCCTGTGTTTGGTCTTATTTAGTCACTTATAAGCCTCCGTTGTTTTTATGACTCATAAAAGCTTAAGAGATTTCCAAATGGGCTATGTATTGATATATTTCATATCATAAAACAAGATGTTAACCACAGAACATATTTCAGGCGTCAAACCAAAAGCAGGTTCAAAAAACGGTTCACTTTTAGGTTGATGAGGTTAGGTGGTAAAATGCTAACTCATTATCAGGTTTTAGGACCTTAGACTGTATACATAAAGGTTAGCACGCAATCACAGGCGATTTTGGTTTTATTGGTATCATTTCAGTGTATAAAAAAACCTTCCCTAAACAAGAGTCGTTAGCTGATTTGATCACTGTGGAGACTACTTCCTTTTCTTTACATTCACCAGGCATAGGGCGGGAGAACGGTCAGGTGACCATTGAACACTACTCCCAGCTGAAGAGTGTGTATGTGGAGATGGGAGATGTGGACAGCCTCTTCTAGGACAGAGACGCATGGAAAGGAAGGTGGAGCTGTAACTGCGACAGAGACTCAAAGTGTGGACCAGTACAAAGCTTCAGGGAAATACCATCAAAGCTTTGTGCTCCTGAAAATGAGCCATTTCTATTTTTCTGAATGTCATCTTAATGTTAAACTGAGGGGAGAGGAACTACAGATAGGGGAATGGGAAAGTGACATCATGAACAGCAAGTCCCTTTAAACTTTAAAGTAGCTGCCTGCTGACTGTATACTGCAAGTGATGATAATTGCTGAACTACAGTATGATTTACAACATGAAATATCACAGTATACGCACATACGTGTACTGGCAGATCAATTATGCATGATAAGTCGACATTTTGTTAGCATAACATTAGCTATCTTACCCGTCTGTGTGACTATAGTTGTCATTGACCCTGTAGGTTTGAAGGTCCAGTATCCCCCCGTTTGTGAACTTGACATGGGCCTCTACATTTTTGATATTTTTAAAATACAGACAGGAGTAGACACCAGCTGTGTTTCTGCCTAAAGCTTCTCTTTGCCCCAGAATGCACCGCGGTTCCCATTCCCTATAGCGGAAATTTGACATTTACATCTAAAGCACATTTCAATTAACATCTGCTCCAAATGGATTCAACTATAGGTCCTCAGTATTTGCTGAAAGATGAATTTTCCGCTTGTTGTGCATACATGTATTGATTTATATGATTTGCACCGTATGTATTCTTGCTAAAAATCCTCTTTAATCCGTATGCAGAATAATATTTCTACTTGAGAACAAATGTTTACAAGTCAAGCTTTATTTCCTCAACAATCATATAAATATATTTTTATACATGCAAAATACAATAATAAATTAAGCTACTTGAACAGGTATTGATTAATAGACTAGATTGTACACTTCAAATATGTCTTTTGTACAAAGTAGTGTAAATTAGAACTTTAATTATGTAAAGAAACTGTCCAACGCATTTTCACATGTAACCAATTGTAACATAACATTAAACAGTGTTAACATTGCAATAAAATGAAGAATTATTTTATGTTTGTGTGTTCATTGCTGACAGCTTATTGTATTGTTTGATGTTGTGGCTAAATCCTCTTCTTCCGCGACAGATTTCTGGTAGCTGCGTTTCTCTAAGATAAAAAAGAGAGTCAAGTTTTCATTGCGTCACATTTTTCGGTAACCTGAATACTTCAATATAATTATGCCTCTGCTAGTTACACTGTACCTTTGCCATGGGTTTTTTAGGTTTCTTGAACTGTGCAGCAGACTCTGTTCAAAGGATAGTCAGCAGTGTTAACGTTTTGATACGTTTGGATACCTTTTTTACAGATTTACAGTTTTGAGAGCAGCGAAGACTTACCATCTTCAGAAGGCAGATCCTCTTCGTCGTATGTTTTCTTAAGAGGGTCCTGTAACCGGTATTAAAAACAATTTAAAGGAACATACAGCTAACAAGAAAAACAACCTTGATGCATGAGATGACTTTAAATGAATACTTCAACCACAAAAACGACCATTGGTCAATGAATTACTCAGTCCCGATAAACTTGAATTCTTGAAGAAAACGTTTTCTCACCTCCAGGGTGAACAAAGATTCAAACAAACCTTGAGGAAGCCTTGATAATTGGGTTTGCATTATGTAAACATATCTATTTAACAAACTCATGCAGAATAATCCAAGTCTCATTTACGAGACGATCAAAAAGTACAATGAATAATGGCTTTACCTGTTCTCCTGTTCCCTGGTCAAACTAAATATGCCTTTGTGGTATTCCAAAGGTATTCACTTGTCAATCATTAAATACCCAGATCACCTGGTGCCTGAATCAGCCCTCAAAATAAAAGCATGAACGCCTACTCAAATTAACTTCACTGAAACGACTCTTTGCAAAACAGAAATCAAATAAAAGTTTGACTATTAAATCATACAAATCAACTAATAGCTCAAACCAACAGTGTCACACTTGGGCAGGCATGCTAATGTTTGTGCATGTCCAAAGTGTTTTAAATAGTAAGGTTTTTGTGAATTGTGCATGAGTTTGGGAAGTAGTGAGCTTACAACCTAATGGGTCTTGGAATATACTGCACTAGTTGATTAGGAGTTTGCGAAATTGGGAGTTTATTCTTTGTATACTATATTTCATCCCGTGGTAGAATTCAAGGTACCACGGGATGATTAACTGATAAACGAATAGTCATTTTGTGCATTTGTTTAACATGAATAAGCTAGATTTAGTTCTTTTTAGGATAAATTACAACAAAAAAGAAGAAAAAGGGAATTTTGTGCCAGTTTACAGTGGGACAAATATATAAGTTAATTCCAGCACTTTAAAAATCCTCCTTCCTGCCCCACCTCGATGGTCTCGCTCTCTGCAGGATGTCTCAGAGAATCCTTCTTGCTGTCCCTCAGGTGATTCCCGTCTTGAAGCTTCTCCAGCCGGCTTTGTTCGGCTGACACGCGCACTAGCAAGGTGTGGAACGCCGTCTGCACCTCACCCACCTTGAAGTGCACGGCCATGCCTTCGAACCACAGGCTATCACATTCGCCCTCTTTGAAGCCTGGGGGCTGGTAGTCGGCCGGGGTGACTTTGAAAGAAGAGCAGATTGAGATGATTCCTATTATCCGAGGTATGACGCTAAGATTCTTATTTATTTGTTTGGGCTGAGACAAAATCTTACTGTCATCATAATAGTAGAGTTTCATGGTGATGTACACGTTGTTGGGGAGGGCTTCCAGGTTTTGCATGAGCAGGAAGAGCTTCCTGATGAGCAGCACTGAGGCTTTTTTGGTGTCCTCCAATGTCACCTGCATCTCCACATCGTTGTTCCTGAGGTTTCATGGAGGTAACCGCGACATCAGTTTGGTCACGTGGAAGCCTTTTCTAACTTATTTACTCAAACATAGAAAGTATAATCCTAACCTGAGTATGTTCATCTCAGGCCCCTTCTCAGTGTATTTATATTTGAACTGGTACGACTCGATAATGCACTGCAAAAGGAGACAAATAAATGTATTTCAATGATGATCAGGCTTCATGCTGGGATCTGACAAAATGGGGTTTGTTTATTTTTTTGTATTTTTAAAATGACTTACATTAGGTTCATCTGGATTGGTGTACACCTATATTGCAATAACATGTACAGAGTTATTGCTCTGTTTTCTTCTTGTAAGCAATGTGTTGTCATTAAATGTTGCTTTATCGATTGACTTACCCCAATGAAAACAACCTGGAGCTGTAGAAAAGGACAACATTGAAAATTAGTAAAAAAATTTAAAAAAAACATATTATACAAATGTAAATTATTCACGGATGCATTAACTTACATACTGCTTCTCTAAAGCATCAAAGCAGCCCATCATCCTGCAAAAAAATTAATAATTAGACCTTCAGTCTAAGTGCTTATTACTTCCTACTTCTTGAGCTAGCTAATGTGGCCAGTACTAATGTTTATTATGGGAGCATTAAGGCAGGAATTTTGTAATTACCATTTCACAACCTTGCTGGCACCTGGAGTGTTGCTGTCTTCACGCAAAACTTTGATGCACAAATCTGTGGGAATGGCAGAATAAAACAGCATGTATTACTTTTTGATGAAGAGCAATGATTACCACCGAGACAATATAAAGTTCAAGGCAATATTGTTATATGCACAATAGCTACACCATAGTTTGGCAATCAAAATCCAGTCCCCAACCCAAAAGTCCTAGGCTCTTCCAGCAATGCAACATACTAGAAACTTAAGACATACAAAGAAATGATAATAGTCAGAGGAGAAATAAAATAGTGCAAGTGACAAAAAGGTTGCAAGTAGAAATAAGTAACATTTGTTGTACAGAGGATTGGAGTATTTTACTCCATATTGTAATACTGTAATATAAATACATATTTGGAGTGCAAACAGATGTACAGTATGTCTTCACATACATCTGTTTAAAGTTTAGATATGTAAGAGCCTTTTATTAAGTTTATACTACTTTACGTGTTGGCTAAAGTCCTAAAAATGTATATTCTTCTCAGATTTTCATGGGTTCACACTCACAGTACAGCTAGGGGTAGCCTACAATTTACACAACAACACACCCATTGAGAGATGAATGCCTGAATTGTCCTTATCTTCCTAAACTTCTAGGCTATTTGAGGGTGTTTAATATTTACCTTCCAAATATCTGGACCTGTAGGCATCTTCTGGAAAGATCCCTCTGAGGTAGGTGATGGAGGACACCGCCACCGCCATCATCCTCTTGACAAAAACGAGAGACTCCTGCTCCGTTTTCAAGTCATTCAGGAACAATCCTATCCACTTTTAAAACATTAAAAGGAACAAATAAAGACGTTAAGTAAATGAGAAAACAGGAGCTAAATTTGACTTGAAGGCCCACACGATGGCGCCGTTGTCTACGTAATATGTCCTCAAGAGCTTACTTAAACATCAAGTTAATGTACACTTATAGATGTACACACTAATTAAAACAAATGGTAAACATGTTACTTTTAGCTTAAATGTGTTGTGGTCAAACCTCGGCAGTTTCCTCCTTGCTCCTGGTGCACATCTTCCCAGCAGCCATTTTCACCTTATCACTATTGCTACTGATTCATTACCTAAGCTAACACTAAACTAACAAGATGAATACACACATTCAATATCAGATAGTGACGCAGACACTTATTAAAGTAATGAAACCTTTCCTCACGGGCTCATTTTTAATATGTTTATGCTATATTGTATTAAAACGCCTATCGGAAGTTTTAACAGGTTAGGATTATGTTAATAAAACACAAAAACGACCTATACATTAGGCAGGATATCTTTGTTTATTTTCCCGCCACTAATCTGCGTGCCGTAAACCAACAGTAGATTGTCGGATTTACTGTACGTAAATGACCGGAAGTAATTTTTACATTGAATTGACTGATGTTAATTGCACATTACACATTACTTTATCTAAGCTAAAACGCCTGTGAAATAAATAAGTATAGGTAATTAATTAATTAATACAAAATTGAAATATTACCCTTTCAAGGCATTCAATCACAGGTGAAAGTGTGTAGGTGCAAATTTAGGTCAAAAATAAGGGAAAGGTAACTCACTGAAATGTCCAACCAGTTACATCAGTTACCAACACTACTCTTAACAGTATAGCAGCAAAAACACCTAATATGTTATAACTGCATTATAAAAGATTCAAAGTTGGTGTTCGAAGAGGTCTTATCAGCGAAATTAAGTAAAAACACCTGTCAAGGGAATGCAGATTTATCTTGAACATAATGATTACTCATTGGCTTCATTCATGGACATACTTAAGCCTCCATATTATAATAGATTGCAGTTTATCTTCCTCCATTTAGTAATCTGTTGGACTATGTGCAGTAATTGTTCACTGAGATTATAGATGTGATAGATTAAAGGAAGTCATACTACCTCAATAAAATACTGTCATTAAGAAAGTGTTTAGGGCATCTTACATGAATACACAAAAACAGCTGACTTATACTAGATATACCATGAAAATATAAAGTAAACATGTTCTTCTCGGAGTGTTATAAACAATATGTTTTTATTTTGATGAAAGAACACTGTAAAAAAAGTACGACATTTAGAGAGGTGCTTGTGGTTTCATTCAAATGAAAATTTGAATGGCAATTTGCATCTAACAACAGTAAGGAAGGATAAGAAAGAACAAGCAGGCATTTTGCTCAGTCTGAAAGTAAAAATAGCATACACTACTAGCACATTGATATACTTTGGTCATAAGTGCACTTTTCACTGTACACACAACATAACACTACAAAAACTGTCACAACGAGTCCTCCACAGGCACAGGGACTGACTTAAATATTGTTTTCACGAAATGTTATCTCTAAATGAAATCTCCTATAGCAGGCTGCAGACTCTGGGCTTGGCCTTTTTACTGTTTGGAGAAGAAGTCTTTGCTTTTCTGGACGTCGGGTTTGATGGTGTCACTTCCTGGTTTCCATCCGGCTGGGCACACTGAAAAGATAAGCCTGTAATGAGTCCTGGCTCGGTAGAAGAAACAGTATGGGAAAAACATGACAAACGTATAATTTAACATCTATTTCCTTCGGATTCAAAGCAAGGAAAAACATCATATTGTTGGCTAGTCTTTCCCCTGTTTGACATACAGTAGGCCTATGTGGAAAATCCTTTCCAAACAAACAACTCTGGATTTATTTGTACTAGAAGTAATACTAATGCACAATATGTAATTTATGCCGCTTGGGGTCCCTCAATCAAAACAATATCCAAAGATGGAGTTGAGTTGTGTCGTGAAGTAGTATGGGATCAGAGGAGTTTGTCATCGCTGTCAATTTTTCCAGTTTGTTTTCTTTTTATTTGTCACTGTTCACAAGGTTATTCTCCAGGAGCCAAATTATCTGCAGAGGTCTACAACTCTCTGAACAAACAGACGCATTGATAAAAAAAAGGCAAAAATGCTGAATAAAGCAGTTTTGCAGTAAAAGACTGTGTTTCTCTTGTGGACACGGTATGGGTGGGCTACAAGCTAACGGCTAACGTTTTGTATTTTTAAGATGTAGCTTAAAACTTGGTAAAAAGTCTATATATATTTTTTAGGACAATGTTGCCAATACTGGAGACAAAATTAAACACTCTGTTATCTTGATTGAAAATACACACATCTCTAGGTTTTAAATTGTTGGAAACATTTGGGGTAATTTAAGTACAAAACTAAACGCGAGCAGTGTGTTTACCCATTTTAATTTTAACATTTTAAATATTTACATTTTAAATGATTAAAATATCCATAAGGGTCATGGAGAGTGAGGTGAGAGTGATTACACCACTCACAAAATATAACATTTCAAGCAATTTTGAAAATGTTTAGTGTCAGAATAGTCAAACTCAAGTTGGATGCTACCATACGTGGTAAAATGCCTCACAGGTGCCACACATTTGCATAATGTAACAGTGCTACCTTACCTTCTCCGTGCTTGTCAGTGAACTGAAAGGCTTGGACCAGGCGCATGGTCTCCTCGACTGAGCGTCCAACAGGCAGGTCGTTGATGGTGATCTGTCTCAGGATGCCCTTGTCGTCAATGATAAACAAACCCCTTAAAGAGAGAAAAAGAGCAGGTTATCAGTCACCAAAAAATGAAGTCCCGTAAAAGAGCATTTTAATGGTTTTGAATTTCATGATATATTCTGAATTTTTGCTATCTCACTCAGCGAGAAACCCCAACTACCACAAAAACGACTTTAAGCAAAATCACAGGTTCATTCTTATGCAGCTCAATCAAGTTTATCACTTGCAGGGGTCATTTCCGATTAGATGCAGAGGTACCCTTTTATAGAATGGCTTTTCCCAACTGACAAAATACTATTCCTATATAAAATGTTACAAAATCAACCAAAAGAGCATTTAACTGCTGTTTTGTAACTGCTGTTCCCTGTGTTTTTGATATGCGTGTATCCATATTGTATTTCTGTTTTGTTTTACTTATAGTGGCATTTAACATTACTATTGCTAAGCAGTCAATGCAGGTATAATAAACCACTATCCCTCTCACAAACACACTGAAATATCACACATATACTAACATACTCTTTTCACAATCATAGTTATTTTATTTTTTACACATTGAATTTAAATGTTATATTTTGTATTATAGCTTGTAAAAATAGTTTGCCATCACAGTTGAATTCTTATAATTGTTTGTATCTTGTGTTCTGTATTACAGTGCTTCCCAACCGGGGGTACGGGGACCCCTAGAACAACTAAAACATTTTTTGTGTACCTTGTACGGCGACCTTGAGAGCCTTCAAAGGCGCCTTTATAAATAAAATGTATTATTATTATTATTTTTATAATCCTGGTGTCCTGAACTATTAAAACTTATGAAATAAAAGCAAGCTCAAGTGTCTTAATTAAAAGCTCTAGTCCTAACAAAAGATGTTGACAGTGCTAGAAGTGAGTCTTAATATTATTATTTTTCTAAATTGATTTTTATTAAGGGTGAGTTATACAAGTGAATTTCATCTAAGGAGCGGTTGGGTTGAATACGATTACAAAGGGTTTAACACAAGAAAAAATATATGTGAATCATCACCGATGAGTGGGGGGGTTCTTAAAGAACAGCTCAAGGGATACACGTTACCAAAGAGAAAGAGGTTGGGAACCACTGCTCAATTACATTCTGAATATTTTTGGGTAAAAGCTTTAAATAAGTTATCTGTTGTGTATTTTTTAAATTGTGCCTAAACAATGAACAATGTTTCCTTGTTTCGAACCTTTTTCAAAGCATATTTAAACTCTGCATTGTAAAACCCACCTGTAGGCAATGCCCTCGTCCTCCTTCAGGACACCGTAATCTGTGGAGATGGTGCGTCGAGTGTCAGACACCAGGGGGATCTTCATGGCACCCAGACCGCCCTGCTTCCGTGGCGTGTTGGTCCTAAGAGGTAAGAAAAAGTGAGGACTTTGCAACAGTGAATCCATCAAATCTGCTGTGTAAGAAATCAAGCTGGTAACTACCATGCGAAATGGGAGAAGTGTGAGTCGACAGAGGCGGCGATGACCTCGCAGCCGATCTTCCGGAAGTCCTCGGCAGCGTCACTGAAAGCGATGATCTCAGTTGGACACACAAAGGTGAAGTCCAGCGGATAGAAGAAAAAGACAACATATTTCCCTGCACCAAAGGAAATGGAAACAAGTAAGGCTTTTGTAAATGTATCACAATACAGTGGTGCTTCTATGATGTATAAATGAAGACACCCGGAAGTTAGCATGTCAAGAGCTCCCTCAACAAAATGCAATGGGATTTTTCCATTGGATTTCAGAATATTGCAAAAATAATGTCTCTGGCAAAGAGACTTTAATGATACTTGCACATTTTGTTGGCAGGATAATGTCCACATGTTATCACCACTTTGTGATTTTTGAAGCGTTAAAAGCTAACGTTCGGCTATAAATGAACTACATCACGACAGCATGACTTTTGGTCACCACCGATAAGCTAAAGGTGGCTAATGTTTGGCATGATGCCTTTAGTAGTTTTATTAAGTCACTTGTTAGCAACCTCTGTTTAAATCAATCAAAGTTTATTTATATAGACCAATATCACACATTTTATATTGTCTCAGGGAGCTTTACAGTTTAAACAAAATGTAATATGATATAAGCTTCTTACATTTACGAGTGAGGTATTTACTGACATATTTTATGCCATAGATCAAAACATAAAATATCTAAAGTTTGTGTTAACTACAGACGGGCCTCTAACCAAAAATACCTTCAAAACCCTAATCTTGAAGACGAGGGAAGTGGAAGAGATAAAATGCTAACTAATTTCCAAGTTTTAGGAGTCATTGCCCTACTACTCTATAAGGTCATTGCACGCTTTTTCATGCTGGTCTTTAGAAGTGTAAATACATGTCTAAATAACAATTGTTGGATCTCAAAGCAAAGTGAATTACAGTCAAAAAGAGAGCTTCATCAAAGCATGTCCTCCACTCTAGCGGTGGAGGAGACACAGGTGGAGGTTTACCTCTGTAGTCGGACAGCTTCAGGTCGTCGAACTGTCCGTCTGGCATCACCGCCTTAGCTGTGAAGTCTGGGGCCAGCTTTCCAATGTGCGCCTTGCCTGCAGCCATCTTCAGTCTAACGGAAGAAGGAAACGTTGATGTATTACACAATCTCTTTTCCAAATGACAGCATTTCAAGAACTCATGCTTGCGTACTGAAATCGTTGTAACCCAAACATTTTAAATTTACATTAAATAACCTAAAGAAATAATCAATTTTAAAATAATGATGTATGTCAAAAAGAGCAAAAAAACGAATTAATTAATTTTGATAATCAATTGACATGGTGGTGATTGTTTATGAACAAAACATTGGCCCACTCCAACTTCCTTAATACAATGTTTATTTTCTTTGTCTTGTATGATAGTAGGCTTGATTTAGATCATATCTGCTGACATCATCTTGGACTCTACAAAATTATAATGGGCAAAAACAATAAATCAGCTTATTGTAAACAAGTATTAATAAATGGACAGTTCCAGCGAAAATGATGAAGCAGTTATTATAGAACTGTGTCAATATCAATGACATATACAAATGTGTAATACAGTGTACAATACCAGTGGTTGAATGTAACTGAGCACTTGAGTCTT
The DNA here is from genome assembly GCF_902827175.1 of Gymnodraco acuticeps. Taxonomy (NCBI): domain Eukaryota; kingdom Metazoa; phylum Chordata; class Actinopteri; order Perciformes; family Bathydraconidae; genus Gymnodraco; species Gymnodraco acuticeps. The sequence goes on along the minus strand of NW_022990042.1, from coordinate 4,092,111 downwards.
TCCATGTTCTGCTACTTTTATGTACTTCTACTTTACTACATTATTTGTAATTCCTTTTTAAACAAACACATGTTTATATGATATATATTAACTACTTATTTACTCAGTACTCTCCAAAAAGTGCTCAATATTGACGAATTCATTGAAAAACTCTTATCTATTTTCTATGATAATAACAGAATAAAATAATATTCTATAATAATACAACACATTTATAAGAGGCACAATTGATACTTTTACTTTTGATATTTGAGTATATTTAGCTGATGATAACTCTGTACTTTTATTTAAATAACATATCCCACTTTTAGTTGTAATGGAGAATTGTAAGACTGTAGTATTAGTACTTTTACTTAAGAAGAGGATGTGAGTACTTCTTTCACTTCTTTACAATACACTGTTATATTGTGGAAGAGAGACATTTTTCTGTGTTGCTAAACTTTAAATGTACCACCACACATTGTGTTAGCTCAGACCGGCATTACAGTATTTAAGCACCCAGCACTAAAACACAAAACACCACCGAAATGAACCATTTCAACGTCTGTTTAATATCACACAGGTGTTTCCGCAAATGTTTTAGTCAACCATATGAACCATTTCAACTTCTGTTTAATATCACACAGGTGTTTCCGCAAATGTTTTAGCCAACCATATGAACCATTTCAACTTCTGTTTAAATATCTCAGAGGTGTTTCCGCAAATGTATATTTAGCCTTGCATTGATTTTTAATATGTTTTTTTCTTGATACACATTTCTGGTACATTTTATTTGTAATGGTCAAATTTAAAGTAATATGCCCCGAGTGCGTTTTGGTATCTTCATTTAATTCACGTTAAACTCGAAAAAGGTCGATTTCTCCTGAAACTTTCCGAGAGTTAGTCTCTCGGTTTCCACTTTATCAACAAATTAACGTTATTTCTCGAAGCAATTTTAAAGAAAACTTTCTAAATCAACAATAACGTTACATATTTAGTGAAGAACCACTTGTTGAACTATAACTGCAGCCTAATACTCTTACTCAACTAAAAACAAAAAGTAAACCTTACAAAAGAACACTTGCAAAAAAAAACTTAAAGTGTAAAACAGCACGTAATTAAATGTATTCTACAACACATAGGCCTACCTCAGCTTTGACCTCACCACACAGTCAGAAGCAGGCGAGAAGAGGAGAGCGGACTGCAGGCGGTGAGAGGCTCGAATGCGGTATTTATAGCACGACTCACTTCTCGCGATAACTGATCACGATGGGCTCAGAACAGTCTCATAATACACACATGCACACAGAAGGATTCACACTTGTATTTCATGATCCGTGTGGGGTTTTGAGACTGCCCTGACGGTCAACCGATTCGTATACTTGTAATTGTTTCTATCTATAGCCAATCAGATGTCTAAAAAATGCATGTGTGTATTATGAGACTGTTCTGAGCCCATAGATCACAACCAACATCAGTCCTCCAGTATCAACCTCAACCTCCCACGAAACAGCATGACTTAGCACTTTTTCCTTATGACTTTTCTGGGAAATTGTGAGCTTGTGTGAAACCACAGAAGGAAGTACTCTTCACAATTAAAGTTACAGTCTCACACCATTTTTTTAGTCCCTCTATATTTCATCTGTCAGATATGCATGGGCAGATGTCATTTAAAGGGCCCTTCTAGTAAGACATGCAAAAGGTTTTTTAAATGGTTTCTTTGTGTATTTTGTTATAAAAATGGTCTCTTTATGGTTGTTTTGCCCCTTTCTGTTTCTTTTGGTAGTTGCTTTATCTCTTTTTAAATCATTTTAAGTCTTGTTGTTTCCTCTTCTTTAACTGCGTGTCTTTGTGGTCGCTTTCTGATTGTTTGAGGTTGTTTTGTTTGTTTTTATTAGTCATTTCATGTTTTTTTGTGGTCATTTTGCGCATCTTCCTGGATGTTACGTGTATCTTTGAGTGACATTTGGCATGTGAGACCCTGGGCTTGGTCCTGGACCTACATTATAGTTCAACCGCCAATTGTGATACATAACACTGAATCATTTAAAACCCAAAAAGCAGAGCAGTTATTTGATGTCATGCGTTTCTCTAATCCAAGCTAACAGCCATGCAGGGGTCACAGAGTCATGAGGTTTCATCACATGGCTCAACCTCTCTCAGGTTACGGAGCCAACACATTGTCATCATGAATAGACATTCAAAAACCCATGCAGACTGCAGCTGCAACCGTGGCTCTATATTGCAGCATCTCAGTGTCTCATCAATGATTTACTGATTCCCAGGACTGAGACCCTTAAAAGTAGCCTTGTAAAAGATAAACATGATCTAACATAATACATTTAACTGTTATTTTACACATTGATGGTCAGCAGAGTATATTTCAGAGGGATCTTAGGGAACTCGTTTCTCGTTCTAAGAAAATAAGTCTAATTTCTTCAAAGTAGAATTAAATCATAGCAAAAATTAATACACTAAATCTATGATAATTAGAGACTTTCGACAACAGACGACTCCCTCTTGAGGGAACACAGGGATTTGAGCCTTTACAGACCATTAACATGCACACACACATTCAGTATAACACACAGGAAAGGGGAAACCTAAAGAAAAACCTATTTGTATTGCACAGGCTAGCCAGTTTCCTCAAGGTTTCCTGGAATGTCATTCCCTAAACGACTTTATACTGTATAATCGGGGTGTGGAGCACTGTTGCATCATCTTGTACTTATCCTATGGGCTGCAGAAGGCATATTTCATTTTCATTTCCTCCTCACCCCTGCTAACAGGAACAGCTAACTTTGTTTGCTTGGTCATACTGACTGGCACCGTTTCTGGCATATCATTTCCTGTTAGGGGATCTGTTATAGGTTATAAATACTGGTATATGATTTGAAAATAATCTTTTATTATAGAAAAACGTTTGTAGTTTGTTTAATATTGAGTGTATGCCTGTTAAACCCGTAAAACAAAAAAAAGGTTCCGGGTTATGTCTTTTTTATTGGTTTTTGTGTTCCTAACTACTGAAGCTATTAACATTTTGGGGCCATAAAAGGAAAATATATTTTATAATAATAATAATAATATTTTGTCTAATTTTTACCATTGCTTTTCATCATAATTGAACCCTTCTTAGCGTATAGGTATTCTGGCGATAAAGGTATTCTGATTCTGACCCTAAAAATTCCTCACTACAAATGTAAAATCTTATAGCCAAATTGGACTCCATAACAAATCAAGTACCTTAGTGGAGATAAAGACACATGTATTTTACAAAATGAAGTTCTACTGTTTGTTCAACACAGCATTTGAGAGTATTAGGTCACCTCACCGAGTCTGTCTCCTAAGGCTGTTATCTATTCAATCAGCCCCTCCACTACGCCTCCTTTCTCCGCTGATACCCTTTGAGGTCTTTGCATGTGGTTGCCATGGGCAACACATCAAGGGTCTAGATAAGAGGGGGACAGACAATAACATCCTGTTAGAAGCACCGTGGTGGGCTAATGATCAAACACTGCCCTGCGTTCATCTCCTGTTTCACAATATGCCAATAATTAGTGCATCTGCTCCACCGCTGCTTGCAAAGCACCTGGATGTTTGAAGGGCCTGTCTGTCCATAATCCTGCTCACATTAAGCTGTGCAGATCATCACAACAGTTTTTTTTAATGGATGAAAAACGGTTGAATAGTATTTGATCCATGCATGCAGTGCTGTGCATTTATGTGAGGATAAACATTAATTGTTAAAAGCTTCACATGTAGGATTTCATCAAATGTGTATTACCGGTAAAACGATGTAAATATGGAAACACGAATGTACCAAAACACATGCGCATACAACACATACGCAGCATTTAAAAAACATTTGCCTACTTGACGAAACATGCACAGTGTTTACTAAAGGCGCTGAATAAACAAAACACTGCAAAAACAATAAGGCTGCAAAAACAACAAGGCTGCAAAAACAATAACGCTTAAAAAAACTCCAAACACAACGGAAACAGGGACACTTATGCACACAGCTGGGATCGGAGCGCTTGTTGATGTTTGTTGATGTTTGGGGATTATTTCAATACTAAAGTTTGGTCAGTATATTTGAAGTGACAAGCTTACAGCAGATCTGCAATAATGTTGGAAGAAATCATGTGATCACATTGTTAAAATAAGACAATAAAAGGTCATTTTCCAGTGCATCGTTTTTGAAACTGCAGAGCGTTTCTCCTAATAAAAGTGTTTTTGGCCGTTGTAACGCATTTGTCGCTGTCTGAAGGTTGTATCTTCCTGGTCGAATGTACTTATTGTAAGTCGCTTTGGATAAAAGCATCAGTTACATTATTACATGAATGTAATAATGTCTGACTGAAACAAGTACATTGGACTCCTTTGTTTACTTCTGTAACATAATGACATAACTATCTAACACCCATGCTTCTAGTGGCCAGAGCTCCAACAAATTGTATGTGATAGGCTAAGGGGCGGGACATCTCTAAGCGGTTGACCAAGGCAAGGCAAGTTTACATAGCACCTTTCAACAAGGCAACATTTCAACAAGGCAATTCAAAGTGCTTTACAACAATGAAAGACATTAAGAATATGGCATTTAAACCAGTCATTAAAAAGCAAGGATAATAAAATAAACATTAAAAGAAAAAATACACGGATAAAAGTTACAGTGCAGTTTAAGATATGAATAGTTCAATTAAACCAATCACAACAGAGACGGTCAGCTAACCAATCAGAGCAGACTGGGCTCTGGTTTCAGACAGAGTGTGAAAAGAGGTGCTGCAGCACAGGCAGTATGAGAAGAATAAAGAGCTTTTTGAACATTAAAGGTCTCCTATCTTGCAAAATGCACTTTTTGATGTTTTTTATACATAAATATGTGTCCCCGGTGTGTCAGGAAACATGTAAACATATCAAAATAGAGGCACAAAATACAAGTATCAACCTGAAAATGAGCATAATAGGGCCCCTTTAATGTTTCGTTAAGCTTCAATCTTAGCCTTTACCTAAGAATATCCTCCCGGAATATTCCCACTTTAACTAATTGGCACTGACAGAAAAAATGTAAGGTCATTGAGCTGTGGTTCGTTGTTTTGGTAGATTTTACTGGGGAATTATAGCTGTTGTCTCTAATGATGGCAGTGTGAGGGGACTCGATGGGATCGTCTCAGTGGGAGCTTGATTTGATGCCAGGTCCAGACTTGTCTTGAGGAGGCAGGGACACAGTGAGACAGCAGGAGGAGTCCCTGCCCCTCACAGCAGGACATGACAGCAGCACAACACACATGCAGAAAACACAAACACACGTATATATTATTTTATCATTTAATCTTTAAGGTACTGACGCTTTAATGCAAATGGTTAATTTAGAAAAATGTGCTGAAAGGGGAAAAACCATACAAATATATATTTATATATAAAGTATTGTGAAAAGAACCAGAATGAAAGGATGATGCATTTCAACATCTCTGCAGTTTCATATCGAAGTGAAGACAGCTAACAGATTAAACTCAACCCAAGTTTCACACTGTTCTTTTTTTCAAATGATGTATCATCTACTTAAGTGTATCATATTTGATACATGTATTTCTGAGACCTCTACATTTTCCAAATGACTGGTACTTTCCTGAAAACCCTGTTGTATGCAATGTGATACATGTCTTTGGCCCTCTGGTGGATTACCCAGGCTCAGCACGCATAGTGTTTTTAAAAGCCAAATCCATTTTTGCTAATATTGAAAAAGTTACGGTGACAATAACTTTCATATTGTTGCTGATATTTCAATATAAATATTTCCTGAATTTAAGCAAGTTCTGATCAGTTTATATTTGTAGCTTATTTCATAGAAAAATGGTGTTGGAAATGTGTGTATCAAATATGATACAGCAGGTATTTGAGTCAATTATTCTGTATAAAGTATAAGTGTCTTGTACTGTATTTCATGATGCAGTCTGCATTATGCTCAGCACAATGTTAAAAATACTGTTTTAAATAATTTAATCAAACTAATTAAAGATTAAAATGTCATAGTTCAAATGTATTAAAAGTAGAAATTTAGATATGTATGTGTTTTTTTGTTGTCAAGCTAATTACTCCAATGTTGAAATAATAATTCGTAACACTTATTGATTCTTCAAAAAATGCATTGGCTAGTTCAGAGAGTTCAACATAATTTGTGTTTGTATGTATACAATATAACAACATGCCACCATACCAAAAGGCCAAATAGAGAGCATGCAAAAGGGCTCCAGTTTAACAAATCTGAACAAAATCAGTTGAAATGTTCAAAATCTTACAAATGTAATGTTCAATATTTGTTTTTTAAATGCAGGCCTATGTAAATAATTACCAAATATATATATATTTGTTTTTGTTAAAAGGTGCAATACACACTTTAATAACAATGTTCTGACTATTATTTGATGTGTTAGGCTTTACACGGTTAAAATAAATGATGATGCATCCGAACAACAAAACCGTCATTTTAATATTTTTATTTATTACATTTTTTCCTGTGAATGGCTGTATTTCTGGCTCTGTGCCTTTAAGAATTCTCCCGCGCTGGTTTCAGAACGCGGAAATAGACCGGAACTGGTAGCAATATTTCGCGCCAAATTGAAACAACGGAACAGTCTGCTCTGAGTCACGAGGGGCGAGCTGGAGACAACAACTGCTATTGACATTTTGCCCGTTATAACAAAGACAAGGTATGCTGTTTAGTTTAATGTGTATGTTTCACACAAGAAATTCTCCTTACAACAGATATACGGGACCAACTAGTGTTTGAGTTCGTCTTTTGTGTTGTGAACTCTTCATTTCAAAAAAGTGTTTTTGTTTGCCCAGTTTAGTTAACATGGAGGAGGCCAAGAAGCTAATCGGCACGGGCAAGAAGCACCTGGTGATGGGGAAGGTGGTGGAGGCGGTGGGCGCCCTGCAGGAGGCCTGCGGCCTGCTGTGAGTTAACCAACTAACAAAAGGGACTATTAAAGCTTCAAACACAATATTATATTTAATTCTGACCGCTACAGAAAATGGGTTTAAACAAACTAGTCAGAAGTGCTGCTTCGCCTCTGCTTGCATTAATATGTATATGATCCTTATAAGATGTAAAAACATCAAACATTTTTTAAATAATTTAAATAATTAAATATTTGCAGATACATATTATTAGTATGTATTTATGTTGAATGGTTATTTATAGACATTATAAAGAAACAAGCTTTTTTACTATGTAGATCAAATTCAACGTATTGTTTTTATTTCAGAGCCAAAAAATATGGAGACACAGCAGATGAGTGTGGAGAGGCTTTTTTCTGGTGTGGTCGAGCCCTGCTGGATTTGGCACGGTAAACCCCCCCCCCGTCCATCAATCTTAACTTTAATTAAATGTCGGAATAAGATCAGAGACCTAACGGACCGTATTGTTGTAGGATGGAGAACTCTGTCCTTGGTAATGCCCTGGAAGGAGTACCAGAGGAGGATGAGGATGAAGGCGAGAAACCCAAGGACTCCAACGTTGACAGCACAGAAAACATGGATGGTAAGAAAAAACAAAACTAGTCATTTCCATCTTTCCATTGGGGTTTGTTTAATTGTTTAAGCTGCTCTACTACTGTCATCCTAACTGTCCTCTCAAACTTCAACAGAGAAGACCAGAGATGAGCTGAGGGCTCAGGTTTATGATGCCATGGCGGAGAAGACAAATGAAGACTCCGAGAAGAAAAATGAAGACTCCGAGAAGGAAACTGAAGACTCCGAGAAGACAAATGAAGACTCCGAAAAGGAAACTGAAGACTCCGAAAAGGAAACTGAAGACTCAGAGAACGACAGTGAAGAGAAGAAGGGAGACGTAGAAAAGGGTGATAAGCATAAGGACGCTGCAGAGAATGTCGAAGTTAAAGAAAGCAAATTTGATAAAAGTGAAGAAAAGATGGAGACCGAGAAAGAATCTGGAGATGAGGAGGAGGACGCGCAAGGTGAATTTACAGACCTTTTTAAAATAAAATAAAATAACTACTTTCTAACACTTGTAATGAAGACCACTAACGACGTTATTGACCTTTTCAGATGAAGAAGAGGAGGGTGAAGAGGCAGAAATGGAGGGTGACACAGAAGGAGGTGAAGGAGACGCTGCTGCAGAGAAGGTACTTTACCAAAGCTCACAATTACGCACGAAAAAGAAGTGTAGGATGTTAGAGATGACATATTAAGCTCATTATCAGGTTCATGTTTGTATGTAGTGTCTCTCCTGGGACGTGTCTCCGTGCTTTCATGTTCAGAAAGCTCTTTATTCTTCTCATACTGCAGCACCTCTTTTCACCCTCTGTCTGAAACCAGAGCCCAGTGCTCTGATTGGTTAGCTGGCCGGCTCGGTTGTGAATGTTCTAGAGAAACCCCGCCCATTATCACAAACGATGCGTCGGAGCGCTAGCCAATAGAAGCGCAACTGTTGTGTAGCGATGTCCCTATTTCACGGAACTTAGGGTTTTAGCTTTTGCCGACCATTTACATGCACATAAACCTATTTGATGGTGACTACATTTAAAGGGAAAACCCCAAAAGCATAATCGGGCCTCTTTAATGTGTGTTTCAGGACAGTGATGATGATGATGATGAGGTGGTGGGGAACCTGCAGCTCTCCTGGGAGATGTTGGAGGTGGCGAAAGTCATCTACAAAAGGTAAAGGAAACACCGGCTGTATTGAGTGATGGCTGAGGATACGGCTTCTGTGTTTACTGATTTTCTTTCATTTTCTTTAACACAAGGAAAGAGTCGAAAGAGGACCAACTCATGGCAGCCCAGACTTACCTGAAACTGGGCGAAGTTTCGTCTGAATCAGGTAGTTACACGTTTTCAAACAGACAAATGCCCAACTCCTTTCATAATTGATTTAACGTTTGTCACTTTTCATGCAAAATGGCACACATTTTCTTTTTCGTTACCATCTCAATATGGAGATACAATGCTTTTCTGTTTTAATATCATTATGAAATAGATTTTGGAGTTACACAAGACATGTGCGGACGTCACCATGGATGTTGCGTAACTGATTTATCAAATGTCCGAAAAGAGTGCAGGAAATGTCTCTTCTTGTCCATACCATGGTTAATGTTAAACAATAATAACCGGTGGTAGCAACCCTTGCAGCTTTTGTTACATTTTAAATCTTGTCTACTCAAACTCTTGTTTTGTGTCCGTTTGCTGCTGTTGAAGGAAGCATTTTCACTCCATCGCTCCATACTTAGGTATTGGCTAAAAATTGAAATCCTCAGTTTGGGCCCTGAATTCTTAAAACTCTCCAATGAGTTTTAACAACACGGACATGTCTGAAAGATTGAACCCCTTTCCCAGCCGACACTGTCCTCATGTCCTTGCTGAGAGATGCTGCCTCTCTTCTAGGGAACTACACGCAGGCGATGGAGGACTTCCAGGAGTGTCTGAAGCTGCAGGTGAAGCACCTGGACCCAGACAGCCGCCTGCTGGCAGAGACGCACTACCAGCTGGGGCTCACCTACGCCCTAAACCTGCAGTACAGCCAGGCCATCGAGGAGCTCAACAGCTCCAGCTCCATCATCAAGAGCAGGCTGGGTAAGCGCAGATGGCGGCAAAACATGATGATGAATGATCGAGGGTGTCTTAATTAAAACATCTCAGCTTGGTTTCATCCTCAATAACCTCCAAAATTCTCTTACTCGGCCAAACCATCTTTTAACTGTATGCATATGTAACTTATGCTAATTGTGCAAATTGCCCAACATATGCAAGTTGGCATCCGGAAGTTTCTATGTTCTTAGGACCCGTACACTTCTATCATAAACCTTGTAGCTACTTAACATTTCCTGGTGGACAACAGGACTCTATGAGCTGTCAAACAGACTGTTGCATCTTAAGCGTTGACAAGGCAGAAGTCACGGAGCAGCTGGGCTCAGCCTCTGTTAGTCTTCTTGTAGCCGCTATCATATTGTGCGCACTATCTGTTCCTACTGTGGTGACACTGTCCCTTAACTCCCCCATTTCCAATTTTTTTTGTTATGGCGAGCCTTAATGTTAATACTTAAATTCCATCTGACCCCGACAGACAAACTGAAGCAGCTGCTGGAAAAGGCCGAGGGTCCGGAAGCTCTGCCGGAGGAGAGGAAGGAGATGGAGGAGCTGAAGGCCCTGCTGCCAGAGATCCAGGAGAAGGTGGAGGATGCCACCGAGGGTCTGAAAACAACCCGCGCTGCTGCTGCTGAAGGAGCAAGGGGGGTGCTGGTGAGCTATGGTTGGGGTTTGAGACACTTCAAATCTTATGAGTAGATGAGTGGAGGTATTATATTTATGTATTATGTCGAAGAACAAAACTTAGAAAAACCTCATCATATGAAGAGACATTTGGGGTTTTCTCTCCACATAATGTCTGCTTCTACTGGATACACTCTTGACCTGTTTTGAGACTTATCGCAGGTGTAAATGAACACGGCTTGTTTCTAACTACATGTTGTGTTCCTGTCAGGACGGAGGCTCCACTTCCTCGGCCTTCCCCGGCTCCACTGCGCTCCCCGGGGACTCCTCAAGCAGCTCAAAGGTAAATCACATAGTGGAGTATCTGAAGGAGTAATAAGGAAATGATTACACAGGAATTGTACGGTTGGATTATTTGTTTTACTATTTGCAGAGTTATTGACTTTTTTTGTCCTCCACCCAGATTAAGATCACGTCTACCAACGGACACGCCTCCAAATCTCCAGCCTCGGACATCTCCCACCTGGTCAGAAAGAAGGTGAGGGAGCTACACGTTTTAAAGGGATAGTTTGGAGTGGCTTTGTATGAGGTATTTATCCTCCTCATAATCTGTGTCTTACCTTCAGTAGGTCAGCACGCCTCCTCTTTTGGAGTCTTACTGGTGTATGGGTGCAAAACATGAGGGCACGGGGCAGCAGTGAAAGCTATTTTAGCCTCCTTAGCGTGTCGTCAAATCTGGTCCTTTAAGCCCTCAAAATAAAGAGAGATAGGCTGCATCATAACTCAGTGGTCAGAGTTGGCCAACCATATATTGGGGCTCAGTTCTCAGGTCCTTTTTTTATATGTGTTGCATTACTTGTATCCCACCCTTTCAAATCTAGCTATAAGGGCTAAACTGGCCCAAAATAATCTTTAAATACAAAGACGTGTGATTAGGCAGCAATTTTAGTTTGAACACTCAAAAGAACTCGGACTCCATAGAAACAAACTTAAGATGCAGGGGCGGATCTACGGGGGGGCAAGGGGGGGGGGGGGGAACTTCCCCCCACTGTAGAACCTTGTCCCCCACTGTAGAACCTTGTCCCCCCAGCTGCCCCCCTAACTTTTGTGTCCCTAAAATGTACTTGTAGAACCAAACCTACATTATGTCCACAAGCTTCTCAAGCAACAAAACAAGCAGTTCATTAATTAAAAGTGAGTCATTTTAAATATCATTTTAGGCCCGTTAAAAACGTAGCTACTGCCCTGCAATAAACTGTGGAGCGACGTTCACACAGACCGCGGCTCGCACCGCTGCAGAGAGACCGAGCTGTCCCAGCACCTGAAGGTGGATCAGCTTCCCCTGGGAGCATTTCCCCTTCGACTGGTTTTGTTTTTAATAAGGACGAGAGCTTGAAAAAATATTAATAAAGCTCTGCCGTTTGAATCGATAGCGTTTAACAGAAGGTCGCTGTTTGGGGCGTTACGTTACAAAATACTACGCAGACAGCGCTAGCTGGGAGATCGATCACTTTATTTGCTAAACTATGCGGTACTATTAAATCCACGTAAATTACACATCACAGCAATGAGGCTGATAAATGAAATCAGGATACATCCTTTACCGTCAAACTGGTTTTAAACGCAGCTGCCTGTGTGCGCTTGATCAATACTTTCTGATTTTATATTTATTATAGGCTATGCTACTTATTGGCTACAGGGCCCTAACGTGTAAAGTTAGACAAGCATTTGTACCAGTGCTTTTCACACGTAGACTCTTGCAGGACAGAGTAGCGGGAGTGAGTCAACAACAACAAAAAGACATAGACCTATCTGAGAAGTGATCAGGACGAAGAGGAAAAGACAGTAGGCTACACTGAAGAGACCAGGAGGGTCAGAGCAGGAGAAAGCCAGGAGGAGATGAAGAGACCAGCAGGAAGAGGAGGAGATGAAGACATTAGTGAAGAAGAAGAAATGTATGTGAGGAATAAAGATGAAGTGTCAGAAAGAGAGCCAGAGGCAGGGATCAGGAGGCAGAGGAGACTCCAGCTGGACCACATGGTATGTTCTTATTCTCCTTGCATTCCATTACAGCAGCACAATCTAGCAGCTCTTAGTATTGACACATATTGAAATGTGTTGCTGCACAGGTCACCTTTAGCTCTCTGAAGAGATGGGTGATGTCATTTGTGTACTTAATTATAACCAAGTACTTTTACTGTACTTACAGTAAACAGAATTCTAGAGTATCATGAGTATTTTCTGCTGTTTTATACTATATTTGAGTTTGTTTGTCTGAACACCTTGTGTGATGATTTAACAATAAAAAGGTTATATATATATACAGTATAAAATACCACGTACTGTCCGCCCTCCCATGCCATCCTGGCATGACCTCTTGCCCCCCATGTAAAATGTTCTAGAACCGCCACTGTTAAGATGCCTTCACATGGCCAGCGGTGAAACGGCTCTGTGCTGACGGTCCTGTTTCCATGCTCTTGGCGCCACTCGAAATTGACCAAAGCGCTGCACTCAAAGTTAAAATGATATCAACATAGATTACCTTTCAACCAATCAGATGACTGCTGTATTCAGTGGAGCAAGCTAGCAGGGAAGGTAACCATGGGAACAACATTTAACTGGCTGTTTTCACTGCAAGACTCTGCGCCAGAGCGAATGGCGTATCATGTGAATGCAGCTTAAGTCCACGTGTCAGTTCACTCACTTGTGTGTTATGACAACAAAGCATGCTGCGTATCCTTTGCCATCTGATTGAAGCCCTCGGCCTGCACTAGAATGATCACAAGCACACTGTGCTTTTCTGTATGGAAGCCTTTTAAAGATCAGCTCAGCAAAGTTCTGAGCTCCAGAGGAAGTAGTTTGAGCAGAAAGGAAAAGTTTAACTAACTGGGTTTTTCCCAAGGTGTTTGGTGGCCAAGACTTCGATTTCCTGCCATAAATGGCTGTCTGAAATAAAGTCAAAGCCGTTAAGATGATGTCAAATGTAGCGTACACTTAAACAGATTTAGTTTTTTTATTAGCCTTTCCTTTGGGTGGCTAAAATTTATTGTCTCCATCTGAACAAAGCTGTCTGTTTCAGAGGAAACCAGAGGAGAGTCCAGTGAAGGAGGAGGGCGTGACGAAGAAGCTGAAGCAGAACGACGGTCAGGCCAACGGACACTAACGGACATGTTGACCTCAAGACGTAAGAGTTATCATCACGGCAACAACCTGGTCACGAAGCCGTGTTGTCAGAACAAGTGATTCAGTGCACAGGATTGTTTTTGAGTCTAACCTACGCTCTATGTATCTGGACTTTAGAAGGATTCCCCCAGCAGGCCGAGCTCTTCCGTCCCGACGCCCGTTTGCTGCTGTAAATATTGTTTGTCTGTGATCTTTGTGTTTGTTCATGTACGTAACCTATTGAGAGAAATAAATATCATTTGATAAATCTTGGAACTCTTTTTTTCCTTGAAAGAGTTGCTCAGTGGGTTTATTTGTTTACTCAGATAAAAGTAGTTCAACCTGTCATTAGCAGAAGGAACCCAAACTATTTACCCGTTACATTTTTAAAAGGAAACAAATAAATGTGCAAACTATTGGTTGCGATCAGTCGTGGGAGAAGAACTAAGATCCTTAAGTAAAAGTACAAATATATTTGTCTTGTATTACAAGTGAGATCCCCATTTCAAAATGGACTTTTACTAAAGTCAATATTGGCATCAAAAAGTATTGGTTCTGCACAATTAAGTATGAGCTAAATGTACTTCAAGTATCAAGGGTACAAGTACTATTGCAGGCTCTTTACAGTATTATATTGGCCTGCATGAGTATTGTAGTTTGTCAATGTAGAGTCAAAAGTACTTATGTCGCTAAAATGTAGAAGTATAAAGTACAATATTTGAGTAAATGTACATAGTTACTGTGGAGCTTCACATATCAGCATAAATATGAATGCTGCTGTTTGATTTAAACCCAGATAAAGTATATTTATGGCAACCACAATGCTGAGAATGCAAAAGGAGAGAGACCAGGTGAAGGGGGAGGGATCCCTTGCAGACCATTTACATGCACTAAAACCTATAGAACGACAGAAGAGGGAAAACCCATAGTATGCATGTTAGTCTGACCATGTTGTGAAATAATTGACAGAATATGGTTAAAGTATTATCTGATCAATGTATTCATATTACATTATATAGGGGCAATAGCCTGGAAAAAATGTTCTGTGTTTTTACCCCCGGTGGTGAAAATAATTAAAGGTGGGGTATGTAATTTATTTCAGAAACAGTTATATTCCATGGAATGCTCTTAACATCACGATAGCAATGAATATCTGAAGTGCTTTGACAATAAATACAAAAAACATCATCTGTGGAAGCCATAGTTCTGTAAAAAGCACGACCAATCATCTGAGCCGGCCCGGCTAAAGTAACTGGATGACCTACCTGCCTGTCAGCCTTCCATCTGAGCATAAACTTATCTCGTGCCCTCATTGGTCATGTGCGCGTTCGTGTGTGTTGGAGGAGGGGCTCTGTGAGGAAATGGCAGATTTTTTCCAGTTGTGTATTTTCAAATTCTAGCGCACTCGAGCCGGTTTCTCAAATGACCTACCCCACCTTTAAGTCATATTCCATAATGTGTTTGAACACTGCTTTTGTGAAAATAACCTATTCCTTACTGGAATCCTGTTTGAATATGAAACGAATCCAAACAATGGCTGGAAATCATCTTGATTAGTTTGTCATTTTTTTACAAACCCATTTCTTGCTTGTACAGAATTATGTTTGATCACCCATCCGAAGCTACCGTCCTTTTTGTAGCAACTAAAAGAATAGGCATCAGTCAACACAAATAAAATACTATAGCGAGAAACTACCGCCTTATTGGTTGTTGAAAATCCATGATCTGACTGAAGTGAATAATGTGCCTGCAGGCAGTGTGTGACAGATCGACACAAAGCGACTCAAACAGCACAGTAGGCAGATTCATATTGAAACATATCAGCTTGTCAGGAACCAATTTTTATTAATGTCATTAATAATGTGTCATCAGCATCATCAATGAAATGAGTTAGTCTGTTTAAAGCAGAATCAAGTGTGCATTCATTGCCCTTCTTTTCTTGATGAACACGTCAGTTCCACAAAGCGAGGAAGAAAAAAGGAAGAAGGGGTAAAGGTGGGGGACATAGTGGGGGGGGGACTGCAGTGAAGGAGGAAACGCAGGGAAAACAACGTCTGGCGGAGCAGGAATCTCCCCCTTCACTGGGATATGATTGGTTTTTCCCTTGTGCAACAATGACAACAAAAAGAAAATCAAAAAAACGGAAGAAAGTCAAAATGGTGCTCTAAAAACAAAGATGAGAGGAAGAGGGGGGATTGCTTGCTGGGATGTTGTTGTGTTGTTGTTGGTTGTTTTTGTTCCGTAAAGCCACGTTAGGATTTGATGCAGTCGTCGTCGTCAGAGGTCTGGCTGCTGCTACTGGTTTCGGACTCGGAGCCCTCCTCGACGTTCTCCTCCGCCACACTCCTCCAGGGGGTGAAGTGGAGGGTGACCCCCCGCGCCCTGGGGAGAGCCCCGTTCCTCTGCAGGCCGTTCCTCTTCAGCTGCTCGGAGGACACACACATTCAGACTCAATTGCAATCCAAAACCTGACACACTCCCTTACCCACTCTTACTCAGCCACATTAAGTGCCGCTCCAAATAATGGAGGACATAATATTCTCATTTTCAGGTTCATATTTGTATTCTGTGCCTCTACTGTGACATGTCTCCATGCTTTAATGTTCAAAAAGCTCTTTATTTTGCACACACTGCCTGTGCTGCAGCACCTCTTTCAAAAACCTATATAACACACTACAGGAGAGGGAAAATCACTAAAAGAATAATAGGGCCTCTTTAAAACCTTCCAACAGGGAGTCTGCATCAGTCCTGACTGAACCAGCTACCCTACCCAAGCCCCTAGGAAGTGTCGGGGCATTGAAGCACATTTTAGGCCAATCGGTCGTACTACAACTTCTGTGGCGGCATTTGTCCCAAAAAGAGTTCTTCCCATTGTCTTACATTGGAGTATTAAGAGTATTCTTTTATTTTAAGGTAAATGAACTACCCAGTTGGAACATTTGCTGAAAGCCAAATCTAGAGCCGAGAGAGGCTGTGATGCTGCCGTGTTGGAGCGGATTGGAGGCGGGGCTTGAGTAACAGTCAAGTGCGCATGCTCTATGCTGAAGATCACAGGAAGAATGAGGGAAGAGCGGGTATTTCTGTCCTCGAGAGTCAGTGCCCTATGCAACACACGGTGTACGAATGTCAGTGCAAATATTTACTATTAAACTGCACAAATTGACCTTTTTACACAGATGTAAACAAATTCACAGGTTACGATAAATTATACAAAATGTTTACATCACATATAAGTGTCTAATGTGTCCAATCTAGAACATGGTTAACTGCATATGATTGTAAAGTTTTGTGTCTGAAAAGCCAAGCGGTCCGTCATGGAGGGAGAGTGTGACGTGGCTGGCTGGAATTGGGCCTCTGGGTTGAAGTAGTGCAGTAGATCTTAAAGAACCTTGGGGTGCTCACCTGCTCAGTTTTAGTCTGGAACTCTCGCAGCTCGTCCTCCGTCAGAGGCTGGAAGTTGTCATCATTTTCTGGGTACTCCTGCCAGCCCATGGCCTTTAGCAACCTACAAATACAAATACAGCTTTTGCTCAATTGATGGTTGCTTTGAAGTGATGACGTTTTTTATATACATTTTGACTTTTCAAATCATTTCATTTCGAGTTTCTCAGAAAGTTGTATTTGTATATATGAAGTGTTAGTTTGTTAGGTGTATAATCTTAGAAATATGTAGCTACATATAAATGTTGAACAGACGGTTGGAGAACGGTGGCCATAATGTTTAAATATTTAGATTTTGGAATCAACTTGAGTTTTCTTTCACGAGTTGGTGAAGATACATTAGATACAGCCGAAAGGTCAAATGACATCAGATCGGCAACAATCACTAAATCATGTTCTTGTTATTAATTCTAGAGATGAGACTGCATGTGAAACAGGCGAAACACATAGCAAACACATAGCGCCCTCTCCTTTCTTAAAGAATATCGTTTTTGTTAGAATATTTTTCACTGCTATTCCATGTTTTATTTCACCATAATAGCCCATCTTAATGCGAGTGAGTGTCAGGCGGTCGTACCTGTGCTCTGCCTCCAGGGAGCTGGACAGGTGTTCGGTGTCCGAGTCGCTGAGCGAGTAGGACAGACCGTTCTCGTGGCACACCTCCTCGCGGTAGACTTTGGGCTCTGGGGTGCTGCTCTCACCCTGAGAACATTCACACAGCACCACAACACTATTCAATAAATAGCAACCCATTGGAGTGGAGCACACAACAGGACTTTGGAATTCTTGTGGATTATCATTTCGGCAATATTTAGCACTTTTCCAGAAAAAAGACAACTAAATATCACGCAACAACGGTCTTTGTGCAGACAGAAAAAATGTCTCTTTTGGGACATTACATACGAAAATTGAATTATATTTGTGAAGAATAATGGGGTTTCAGCTTTACAGGATATAATGCAACAGCTCTATGAAAACCTGCTCATTTGTCATTTCCGTAGCTACTGTGCTGTGTCATGGTTAAAGGAGAGGCTTCAGGTCAATAGGCTCAAATCCCACAGTACTAGATATTACTACAAAACTACACAGTTGATGTACAGTAAGGTCATTATTTATTATATACAAAAGGTTGCACTAAAAATACAAATAATCTCATTAAAATGTGCTGATGTACAGACATTGGGTAAGAGCCAGGTTCAAAATGCTTGTTTTACTTTGACATATTAGAGTGAGAAGTTTATATAAGGAGGGAATGTGGAGATGTCACTTTTTTTTGTTATATCTTTTGATGCATGCTTCTTAGGTAACATTAAGCTGTCTTTGGCTCTTTTCTGCTGTAACAATTCACATTTCCCCTCCGTGGGACTAATAAAGGTATTCTGATATCTCTTTGTATCATACAAAGAAATACTGCAAACAGCCAAGTAAATCTTTTTTAAGAATACATTTGATACAAATGAACAAAGCACTTGGAGACAATGGGCTTTAAAAATATGTATTGCTAAAATCCATACATTTTTCAGGACACGACTTGTGAACAGATGAAGTTAAATAAAATAATAATCACAGCATGAAACTTTTGGGGGGAGGAACTCTGCATATGTAAATAGACAAAGTAAGCACAAAGAAAGACATAAGAGCGTTGTGCAGCTTACCTCTCCTGAGGTTCCCGGGCTGCTGCTGGTCGTCCGCTCTCCGGTGCCCTCGTCCTTCAGAGCTCGCAGGAACTCGCTCTTACGGTCCGGACCGCGGCGCATCAGCTTCAGCCTTGACGGGGCGATGTCTATGGGAGGAGTCGTGCTGGAAGGGTGCTGCAGGGGCCGGGAACAAAAGAAAAGAGAGTTAATTCAAACCTATTTTGGGACACTAAATTATCATCTACGAAATCCACTTGGCCAGAACAGAAATGTTGGATGTGTTTTACAGTCAATAACCATAGAGAGCGACATGTTCCTGCACTGTGTGAGAGCCAGACACAGACGGACACAAGGACTTTCACACCATCGCAACGGCTCCCTCAACAAAAAGCAAAGGGATTTTACGATTGGATTTTGGAACATTCCACACGTTGTCATTTACACGTTTTGTTCGGCAGGATAATTTCCATATATGTGACCTGCTCTATCGAAATCAGTCGCATTGACCCGAAGACACATTTTGAGTTGTATACACTGTTGGAAAGAGGATATTCCTAGCTTTCTAATGATATCAGGATTGTTTTTGTACTTCAAATATTAAGCGAAATATGTCACATTATATAATGACTGTCACCGAGTCATCATTTTGAGAAAAAGGCCTTCAAAGTTTCCTCTTCTCTGGAATCCATCGATCTGATTGGTTATTAGCAAATGATCAAAATACTCCGGAGGGAAGATATTTTCGTTTGGATTACTGGTCTGGGGGAAGCTCGCGAGTGTGTGTGTGTGTGTATACGTGTGTGTGTGTATACGTGTGTGTGTGTGTTTGTGTAATTTTGCGTTTGTGTGTATTGTGTTTGTTTCCCGGGGAAAACCCTCACGAGAAACACCGGCTGTTGTTATGCCTGCTGTGACGTCAAGTTACTCCGTTCTCCGCTTGTAATTATGCCGAAACTTCAAAGTTGTATTTATCATCTGAATTTGCTGAAAGAAGTTTAATATTCTGAAAGCCAAGACTTTGTTTAATTAAATCAGATGAAAACAAACTGTAACGGACCCTGCGGTGTTATCCATGATTACTATACTCTTACATTCATAATGTCAGCCGGAGGGAGGGGGGGCAGCGCTGCGGAAGAGCAGATTACCTGTGATCGTCCCTTTACAAGTTTAAAGAATGTATTTATCGTGTGAGTTTGGAAATAAAAGTTTCATATTCTGAAAGCCAAGACTTTGTTTATTTAAAATCAAACAAAACACCCGAACTTCTGATTTCGATAGAGCGGGTCACATATTAACACCACTTTTGTAATTGTTAAAGTGTAAATGCTATTGTAATAAAGCTGATGTTAGGCTGTAAACAAACAACATCACGGTCGCATGGCTGCGCATCACATTGATTATTTAGTCACTTGATAGCAACCACTGGTTTTATTACATTACACGCCACTTGTTAGACGCTTTTATCCAAAGTGACTTACATACTCAGTACTGTGGGCAATCCCCACAGGAGCACTTTGGGGTGAAGTGTCTCAGGGACACAACGACATGCTGACTGCAGTGGGGTTTGAACCTGTGCTCCCCTGATCCCAACACCGAGGCTCTATCCACTGCGCCACACGCCACCCATGAAACACAGTAGGGACACAATTCTGACATTTACGAGTGGGGGTACTGACATATTTAAAATCGTAGAACCCAACGTGAAAATGTCTTTAGTTTGTGTTGACAACAGATCTTCGTCCAGGCGTCTGACCAATAACGCTACAGGAAGATGTTGACTTCAACCAGAGAGAGAAGTGACTAAATGCTAACTAAGTTCTGCACTCATACGGCACCACTATATAAACACAGTTTGAAAAGACAAGAAAAATGCCTTGAAAATCCCCCCCTCGCACTCTCTGGCCTAAAAGATATTTGTTTGTCTTTTCCCTCCTCACCTCTTTCGTGGGGTTGTGCTGTGGTGCGCTGAGGGGGGGGCTGGGTTTGGCTGCAGAGACGGGGCTGGTGAACACCGAGTCTCGGCCCGGCATGTGGAGGCCGGACTTAGTGATCTCTCTACCACCGGACTTCCACTGGTTGCTCTGGAAAAGAGGACAAAGAGTCAAAAGAGATAAAAGCACACTTTGCACACTATCATTTTTATATTTCTTAGTGGAAGGCTAATATAAAATGTATTATCACTTATGTTATGTATATTGTAAAGACACTGTTCAGATAGATACAGTATCTCTCTACCTGTTGATATTAATATACAGAATGTAACTATATTTTGACCTCGTTTGTAATAAGTTAACATGCTGCTGTAAAAAAAAGAAGCATATTCCAATTTGGGATCAATTAAGAATCTTATGTCATCTAAAATATTCGTACTTTAGTGGGGGCCACAGCAGGCTTGGGGACCAGGTTCTTGTAAATGCTGGAGCTGGCCATGGGGGTTTTGCTGCCGTTGATGGGCAGGATGCCGGCGGAGGTGAACCCCGCAGAGAAGGCGGTGCCGGGGTCCTCCTTGGAAAGCTTCTTGATAACCAGCATTTTGGACACCATCTGTTTGCCACTCGGGGGGTTTTCTGGAACACAAATTGGTGATCAAATGTTACCCAGCTGCAGTGGAACACTAAGGTTAGCCTTTTCAACCATCTCTTTTTTTATTTAAAAGTGCTCTATTATGCTTTTTGGAGTTTCCACTTTACTGTAGTGTGTTATATAGGTTTGTGTGCATGTAAATGGTCTGCAAAGGCTAAAACACACACAAATCTGAAAATGAGCATAATAGGGCCCCTTTAAGAGAATCGACGCAGTCTTACCCCACACTCCAGCATGGGGAGCCACCGCTCGCATCGGAGTCCCAGGCTTTCCAGTTGTTTCAGGGTTGAGGGAAGGCTTAAAAGACAAAACACCCGCATTAAATAAGGAAGCTATTAAACACAGAACTGATTCTCAGTGTGCCTGGACTAAGTCTAGATATGGATATTGATTAATCCTTTGGGAATATTGGATATCGAAAGTGTGTCTTTTCTGTTGTTGCTCAAGGCTGCATCACAGTAAAGTAAAATCATTTTCTTAACGTAACAGACTTTTCAATCTATTATTTGCTTTTACCCATTTATTTCTGTAAATCCACATTACTGACGATTTTGTGAAAGCATCACAAGTCAACACTACAACTGTTTTGTTGTATAGATAGGTTGCACCTGCTTTCTTTTAATAAAGTAAAGCATTTGACAGAAAGTGGAAAATAAATGCTATTCCTTTACACTAGGAGTTTATTTGTGCAGTAACCTTTTTGAGATTAGTTGACGTGAGAGAAAGTCCTGAAAATGTAAGTCATTTAAATTCTATAAACATTTAAAATGTGTTGATATGTGTTTATTGACTTTCTGTACCAACACTATGAGCAGGTTAAGAACATTACATTTGATGTGGGACTAGGCCTTTTTTTCTTTTTCTTGTGGTATTGAAAGAGTTACAGAGCCTTGTTTTCTTTTAAAAACAGTTTTAAAAAAGTTTAAAATTCTGGTATAGCGACAATTAGGGATGCTCCGATCGATCGGCCGCCGATCGATATCGGCCGATATTCACTCTCTGCCGATCGATCGGAGCTCTCTAAAAATGCCAATCACATGACGTAAAATTATGAAGTAAAATACATGACACTTTTCTCTGTGCGCGGCAAAACAAGCTCTCCAAAATGGCTTCACCGGTCTGGCAGTATTTTAAGGTGCCCGAAAATGACGGTAAAATAGCGGTATGCAACGTGTGTAGCAGAAATCCTGCAGCTCCGCCCGCTGTGACGGGCCGGTGAGCGGAGCAACACACTAAGAGACCTAACACACTTGGCTATTTTATCTACCTCTGGAACAAGCTAAACTAGTTATAAATATGTTTATTCTTCACTGTCGGGTCACTCATTACTGGATCAGTGAGCTGCATGAGATCCTGGAGAGAGAGGGAGAGAGAGGAAAAGAGAGCGCTTCCGCTCATTTCTCCCGTGTTATTATCCAAAGTTAATGTAAACTTGAATAATGTACTTCATTTGAATGTAATAATTATGTTGGTTGTTGTTTGTGGAAGCGCCAGTGAATGAGCATTAACTGAGTTTTAAACATCACTTTAAATGGAAGATCCCCATAGGCCCCGCCCACTCGATCGGATCGGCCGATACTGATTCCTGCGATCGGCCCCAAAATTGGCGATCGGAGCATCTCTAGCGACAACCTTAGCAATGTTAGTTTTCAATAATCTAAGCATGTTGTTGCTAACCGGATTAAGCCTCATGGGTCGAGAAGAGGAAACTGTTGTGATACAAAATAGTGTTGAAATGTACGTTTTCACAAGGTAAATATGGGGAGAAAATGGAAAGTGAAAATGTTTCTGACATAAGTTTTTACTACCCAGTGTCAACAACAAACACCCTGAGAGTACAACTATATTAATGGAACCCTCTTTTTATTAAATGTCAAGTAGCTTTGCCACTGAGTATTTGATATTTCAACAGAGCTTGGTCATGTAAGAGCTACGTTTAGGTCAGTGAACGCAGTGATCCACTCACAAAGTCCTCTTCCACGAACTTCAGCTTGTCGTCCTTGCCGTCTTTGCGTTCCTCGTTGGGGAACTTGTCCTGGTACGAGGGGCCCTTGCGGGGATGAAAGTTGCCGTTGCGCTGCCGGTGCGCCCCCTGCCTGTCCCTGTCCACTCCTACCCGTTTGGGGTGGCGCCCCTGGTGGTGGTGGCCGTCCTGGGCTCCCCGCGGCGCTCCGTGCCAGTTGGGTGTTTCTTTCCAACAGGAGCCCCCCGCCAGCCCGCCATGCCCCCCTTTGGCCACCCCCGAGTCCACCGAGTCATGCCTCAGAAGCAGAGAAGGCTGCTGCCACCCGTCACCTTCAGAGAGAACAAATATACGTAAGAATGATGCCAATACGGGGCAAACAAACATCACAATAAACTTTTTACAAAACACACCAGCAGTTAGAGTCTTAAGTTCATTCATAGTGAGCCAACCATTCATTTAGCCTGTACAGAGAGGATGCTGGGTAACCCTGAAGTGACGAAGTAGGGCTGTGCGATTATGGCAAAAATCATAATCACGATTATTTCTGGTCAATATTGATATCACGATTATTCAACACAATTATTCATTGACTTTGAAAACATCCATTTATTGAACTTTAAAACAAGTTAAAATAATAATTTGAACAGTATGTTTTTAACAGTTGATTACCCTGAACTTTAAGTATAATTCAACTGAAAAAACAATAAAAAAAGAAAATTATACATTTATATCTACATTTAAATAAATAATATCAAAATAATAAATACCAATAAAGAAGATAAACAAATATTTTGGAGCACACTTCCACAACCTACTAAACATATATAAATATGATAACTAATGTCACTCACAACCTGTAATGTTTAATTATACTGCTACACGCAGTACTCTTATTTTGGTAACCCCGGAGCATGGAGGACCGGAGAATAGAGAAACGGTAACTAAAGCTTCCCTTGTAACGTGTTTATATGGATTTATTAAACAGAGCTGCAAGTCACAACACAACCTGGCCGAGAGGGCTTTTAGGGAGGGGTGAAAGCGTGCGCTTTCACCCGCAGGATGTATAACGCAAGACAAATTGAGAGCATCATTGGGAAAGGGAATGCAGCAAAATATTAGTTTTTTTTCGATTACGTTGTTTTCATAATCGTTGCAAGCCAAAATAAAATAATCGAGATTAAAATACGATTAATTGCACAGCCCTACGAGGGAGGAGAGCTGGGACCAGATTTATGGAGAAAATGAGATATAAGCATATAGTAAGACCACTGGCTAATAATAATGGACAAGCTAACGTAGTCAGCCAGGAGTGAGACAGATTAACTGGAGTGTAGTTTAATGTGCTTTACGGAAACATGGATATATCTGACAGCATCCTTTCCATTGATGGCTTCAGGACTGTTTCATGGATCGCACCAAGAACTTCACCATGTCTTCATCGTGTGCCCCTGCCTTGTTCCTGTGCCTCAGATGTTGCATTTAAAGATGCATTTTTGTTTCAATATATGTTTATATAAATATGAAACATTTGTATTGTAATATGGTGCAACAAAACCTTATTTCCCCATGAGATTATTAAAGTATTTGGATAGATTGAATAAACCACCAAACGAGACATTTTCATTTTTTTCGCCTGAGTGGCACTGTACACCAAAATCAAGGTGAGACACATTATCTGCCCTTCTGTTTCAAAAGCTGAGGGGAAGCCAAATGTGAAAGCAAAGATAAAAGGCGAGTGGGGGACAATGGTGAAACAGACACCACATGGGACAACTGGAGAACCTGTCAAACAGGAAACATAAACTTGTGTTTATTTTTGCTTTTGCATCTCCGTGGGACAACTGACCATCACCGCTAAGCTAAATGCCCGATACGCCATAGCCCCGCCTCTCCCACCTCTCCTGCTCACCCCCGTCATTGCTGATGTGTTTCGCCAACAACAACAGTGTTCCGAGTGTTTCGAGCCAGGTCCCGGTATCTCGCAGGACAGTGCACCCAGCAGGAGCCTCCAGCAGACCCCCCCGCACTGCAGAGTTTCCGTTAGCCGGTAATTTCCGGACTATGACCGGTAGAACCGGCAAATCTAAATCTCTCCGGTCAAAATGCTTATTGTTTAGGTGTCCTTTGACACGCAGGCAGTCATATCATTAGTTAGAACTAGCTAGATTTGATCGATATGGACATAAACGCGAGTGAAGTCTAATCGTACAGGAGAGAGATATCAGCTGCTGCTGATGGAGACACGCAGCTCTGCATGATCACCTGCAGCTCCGCCCGCTGTGATGGAGCGGTGAGCGGAGCAAAACACACACTTCCAAGTTAGATCATCACCCTTAGCTATTTTAATGACCTTTTACTACCTAAACTAGTTATAAATATGTTTATTTTTACTGTCGGGTCACTCATTACTGGATCAGCCAGCTGCTTGAGACGGATACTGACGGGCTGTCAGGAGAGGGGGAGGAAAAGAGAGACTCCGTGTATTATTCTTATACTATTATATAGAGTTGTTATTCATTTGTTTTAAAGCTCAATAAATAACAAAGAAGACCTCTGACCGGCACTTTTCTAATTTTGTCCGGAAGATTTAAATTGGAACGGACATGCTGACAGGCGGTAAAAAAATTCTACCGGAAACTCTGCTGCGCGGTTCCCTTGGAAGAGGCGGAGAGGTGGGTGTTTTCCATCTGCTGGTGGACTACCGGGGAGATTGAACGCTTGGGTAGGGTTGGGAATTTGAAAGCAAATGTATATTCGAATATTCGACCCCCATTTGGGCATAAGATGAGGTTTGAGTCTGCGTGATCTGCGTGTAGGGAGGGGCAGCAGCCATATCATTGGCTAGAACTAGCTAGATCTGATGGATTTGGACATGAACGCGAGTGAAGTATAACCGGACGCGAGAGAGAGAGATCAGCACCTGCAGCTCTGCCCGCTGTGAGGGGCCGGTGAGCGGAGCAAAACACAGCTTTAGACGTCATCTATTTAGCTATGGCACTGTTGTATACATTGAATTATTCAATTTGATATGTAATCAACTTAGGCATCCCTCCCCAAAAAATAAAAAATAAAAAAAAATAATAATTAATAACTCATATTCGAATACCTGAATAATTTCGAATATTCGATTGATCGTTCCCATCCCTACTCGGGAGCCAGGCTCAGAGTTAGTGGCAGTGGGTGCGGTGCACCTGCCTTTTACAGCAGGAGCACACACTCGCCTCGGGGAGGGAGAAAAAGAGAAACAGAGGCCACCGAAACAGCCAGAGCCCTCCCTCAAACCCACCTCTCACCCCCGCGTCAAATCTACAGCTCCTCTACCACAACCATCAGCAACAAGTGGACATGGAGAACTACATGTTACTAAATCCACCGCGGAGAATAAACAGAAGGGCAACCAGGCAACCATGCTCGGGGTCTTCTTCGCTGCTTTTGGTGTATTTTGTGGCGGAAGTACAGCGCCACTTACAGGCCCGGCATATGTACTACAGCGTCTCTAGCGGGTCGAGGGGTCTCGTGTGAAAGGACACGTTTATTGAGCCGATTGCGTGTGGACGGAAGACTTTTTTGATATCGAATTCTGATCGTTTTTGTTTCTGTGTAAACGGAGCCTTAGAACCTTCCTACATTCACCAGTGGGGTATTTACATCACAAAACATGAGAATTGTTTAAGCCAGTGTTAACCACAGCCCTTAATTCAGGCCACTAAACAAAAACTAATTCAAAAACACATTGACTTTGAGACAAGGGGAATCAGAACTGGTACATTTCTAACTCATTAAAACACCACCATCATGTCCTACAGGGAGATCAATATGTCCTCTTTAAGTGGAGTTAGCAGCTCTCCATCGTCTTCAACTCCACACAGTTTAAAGTTCAGCAGAATTATTTTACTAGAACTAACTAATGACATTTTGGTAACATAACTAGCATTATGTCTGTCCTGAAAGCTCCAAAAAAAGTTTTTAACTTTAGTGTCTGTCTTTATAATCAGCAACCGAAGAAGCTGGTTCTGGTGGTTCTGTTTTAAGTCATATGTAACATCTTTGATTCGCAGTATGTTTTTATTTTACAATAATAACACCTGGTTGGAAATGTCTTGCAACGTTATCAGAGTTTCGACAGATCCACCTCTGAGATGCAATTCATCTTAGCCTCATGTATTATGATACTTAATTTAGTAGACATTGTTTATTGATTAAGTATTCAGTATGCGGTCTGTTAGCTTGCTCACAAGTTTAGAACGTTCATTAATTACAGGACATGGTCAGCAGCAGACTTTAAAAGAGAGTGGTGCAGGATTGAGTCCTAAAACCTGGAATTGACTTAGCGTTGTACTACCTTTTTTACCCTCTTCTTGAAGTTACAGTTTATTTGTTCATATTATTGGTTAGACTCCTGAACGAAGGTCTGTGGTTCACACAAGTTTAAGAGATTATAACCTGTCGTTCCACGGCATAGAATATGTCAGTAAATAGCCCACTGGTGATTGTCTGAAGCTTCAACGTGTCATAACGGAGCGTCCACACAGCGGCGTGCGTTGACGCTTGGAGGTGGGCGTATCTGAAGCTTGGGGATTTTTTGCGAGCAACGCGACCAACAACCAATCCCATGAATCGCCCGCCCCCGACATACAAAGCAATAGCAATGTTAAAACGAAGTAAACTGGATATAAAATCCCCAAACAGGCGAAAACCTACCAGATTCATCCACTGTCTCTGCCTCCTCCCTCCATGCCTCGCTCCTCCGGTTTGTATCCCGGTAGATGAACAGAGACTGATCATACAGCACCGGGTGATTCACTACCGCTACAATGAATTTTCCCTCCATTTTTTTGAATATGAGGAAATGACCTGCGTAGTCTCTCCCAGCATACACGCGGTTTGATTGGCTAGCGCTTGTACTGGCAGATTTGCATAAACGGGATTTCATTGGCTGACGCCTCCGTCGAGGCGTCAAAAGTTGAACATTGCTCAACTTTTGACGCCAGCAACGCCAGCAACGCTCCACGTCGCTTCCCAAAATGCAGTTCGGCTAAAAGTGACGTCACCCCATTCAAAGTGAATGGGCAGAAGCGTTGGAAGCTTCAACGCACGCCGCTGTGTGGACGGGCCGTAATAACTGCAGCTCCTAACAAGTGGCTAAATGAGACTACTTAAAAAAGTAATCACTCCGACATGAGTCCCCTTTTAGCTAAGCTGTGGTGATGAACAGACATGCAACTTTCATTTAGCTTGTTAAAGCCTAACATTAGCTTTTTATTTCTGGTAATAGAATTTACGCTTCAGAAATCACAAAGTGGTGTCAATATGTGAAGATTATCCTGCTGAACAAAACGTGTTGAGTGTCAGGAGCGTGAGCGCCACAGAGCTTTCTTTCTGTAATATACCAGAATCCAATGGAAAAGTCTCCTTGCTTTTTGTCGAAGGAGCCCCGACGATGCTAACTTCCTGGTCTACAAAAAAACATCACTGCACCAGTCTATAGGTTACCCATAACAAGACTTCCAAGAACGCCTATGATTGCTTTTATCCAGCACCTCACTGTAAGAAGATTCACTACACTCACAGTTTCATTCATATTTTCACCGTCTCTGCCATGTGCTGACAGTAACATCGTTAACAACAAGAGCGGAGGTAAACTGTTGTGAAGGTTACCTGCTGGAGCGCGCAGGGAGCCGTTGTTGAAGAAGCCATCGGAGGAGTTGTGGCGGCGGCGGCTCACAGAGGTTCTGCCGTCTCTGTGGTGGTGGGGCTCGCCTTGTTTCTCAAGGTTGGCAGCAGGGGACTGGAGGAGGACAGACAAGGGGACGGGTCAGTCAAAGGGAGATGCTGGACAATGAATTATGTGTCAATGTAAACTGAGGACAAAAAATTGCCAAAATAGATAAAGCAGCTACCCCTAGCCCATTTTCCATGACATCATTTTTTTAAATCTTTGTGATCTTGTGAAGAAACTTATAAATCATCCCCATAGTTTGTCTTACTCCCTCAGACAACTTCAATAACTCAAAGTGAAACCAATGCAGGGATCTATTCTTAGAGATCCCAAAAGCAGACATCATAGGAACTGAGAAGAATCTGGGAATGCTTTATCTGGAGGATTGTGGCAGAGATCAGAAAGCCTCTGCGTTTCATAAAATCGACTCCATCTGAATCATATCCTCGCCATGAGCTGAGGTTCAAAGATACGACTTCTCTTCAGCCTATGCCTGCAAGAGTCACCTCAGGGAAATAACCCCCCCCGCAGATTTACAGCGTTATGATGTGCAATCAAACCATGAGAATAAACTGCGGCTCCGACCCTGACAGGTGAGTGCAGACTAATCCCTGAAGACAGATGACATTGAGGTGAAGTCATGTGTCAATGACTGTGCACTTGTTTCACTGTCTTGACTCTTGATTTCACAGACAGGCCACTAAGCTGGGCTTCTTCCTGACTCACAGAATACACTGAGCTCTGCACAGGAGAAACACATTTAAGGTCTTAAAAAAGGACAATCAGAGCATTCAACACTTTCATTTAAAAATACCCTATTTTTGGGGGGGGGGGGGGTTAACCCTTTCCTTTAGAGTTTTGTATGTAAATGGTCTACAAAAGGCCAAAATCCCTGTATTCCCTCCAGAGGGAATTTCTCTCCCACCCCTCCCTCCCTCCATCTGCCTGAAATGCCATTGGACTCCTTTGTTTACTTCTGTAACATAGTGACATCACTATGTAACACTCCCATTTCTATTTGCTAGCACTCCAACACAATGTATGCGATAGGCGCATAGGCGATGGACTAAGCAGTTCACCAATCAAAACAAAGTCGGCCAGCTAACCAATCAGAACAGACTGGGCTCTGGTTTCAGACAGAGGGTGAAAAGAGGTGCTGCAGCACGGGCAGTATGAGAAAAATAAAGACCTTTTTGAACATTAAAGGTCACATGTCATGCTTTTCCGGTTATCACCCGTCCCCTTGTGTGTTATGAAGGTGTTTCTGCATGTAAACGGTCTGCAGAGTCACAAACCCTCAAAGTACACCCTGTAGCGAGTAAAACTCTAACACAGAAAATACTTGTCTGCTGCCCCAGAACGCCTCGTTGGACATTTCTCTTTTTCCATTTTTTTCCTTCCTGGTCACAGTGACGTAACAACGACCCAAATGGACCCATTTGTCCAAATGGACAAATCCACGGACTTGCTCACACACACTCAATCTTTTCTCAGCTGCAGCTCCGCGGATTTCTCAGCCTGAGACGGCAGGGCACGGGTGTGTGCTCGGGCTGGTTTCGGGCTGGGTTTTGCTGTGTCTCGCCGACCCCACGCAGCAACTAGGAAACCACACCAGTAAGCCAGCTCACACTGTCTGCTCCTCGCAGCAGCGAGCCCCCCAACGTCCTGCCAACACGGCACCCAGACCCCACGCAGCATTCTCATCTGTTTGTCATTACTGTTGTCATTTTCTGGTTGCTAACAAACGCCATTGTAACACATAATCACTGATGTTCCGCTGTAACGGTGGTAGACTCATCAGAACAGAGTGGGCGAGCTGACCAATCAGAGCACAGTGGGCTCACAGGGAGGGGGGGGGGGGGCAGGAGCTCCAACAAGCCGTGTAGGACAGAGAGTGAATACACATACTATACAGAGATGCTGTATGAGAAACCAATGTGAGTTTGGAACATTGAACAATGTAAATCTATTCTAGTAGACCTCAACAATGGAACTATGATCAGTAGAAATAGCCATGACATGGGAGCTTTAAAGCATGGACACATGTCAAAGTAGAGGCACAAAATACAAATATGAACCTGAACATTTGCATAATAGGGCCCCTTTAAATATGAAAGTTTAATTTTTCCTTTTGTCTGCACAGTTCCTTTGCTTTTGTAATGCTTAGAATTTCCCTGCCGAGTGAAAACAAAATATTTCTGGCTCTGATGTTATTAAAATAGTTTATTTTCCTTCCTACTTTAAAATGAAAGCACACAATATCTCAGTGACCCTCAGCTGAACCGTGTGCTGGCTGACATGTTGCCAACAGCACACACTTTCACTCAGGTACACATTTAGAGCAGTGACAATTATATCGTCAAGCTCTGTCTATCTCAATTACCATGTGCTTCTGTATTCAACCGGCAAATACAAACAGTATAAACACACACACACACCTTGGCAGGCTGGGGCGTGGAGAAGTTAAGCCAGGCAGGGACAAAGTCATGCTGCGCCATTTAGGTCCAGTGTTTCCGGTCAGTGGATCGAGGCATCAAACCTCATGGCCAGGATCTGATACAAAAAGGGAATAGACAGTAGGAATGACATCTTTAGGAATTCAGTTCCATGACATTTCTTTCAAGGAGTTTTGTCTACCGATAGATATTTAGACATTCACTGCATAAAGGGTCTCTCAAGTGCCAGAAAGAGTTCTATTCTTAGCAGAAAACAACAAAGCTCGACTTGATGCAGCTGTGAAGGAGGTTGACAGCTTGGATGGTAGATATCTTGTGCACCATAATACAAGTGTGTCATAAATGTATTTAGCTCATTTAGAATAGCTGTGGTGATAAGCAGCTATGTGACCACTTTAGTTTATAGCCTAGCATTTGCTTTTTACTTCTGCCCAATGCATTTCAACTTCAAATTGTAAAATCGGTGGAGATTATTCTGTTGTATAAAATGTGTAAGTAGCATGTTTGCCACAGATCATTCAATTGTGGTTAATTGTGCTGCCCTCCTTTAACACATTATGCATACTTTGTAGAAAATGAACACCTGCTAGTGACACAATGTTGACAAATGGCCAAGTCACAGCAATTCATGTATCGCTATAGAGTACCCGGTGCATGTTTTGCAGCGTGAAATCAGACTGCATCATTACCCCAGAGTCTGGCTCTGAAGTCCTCTGCCTCCTCTCTCGGTCCGGCTTGGCTCGGTTCCTCAGGCCCGTTGGCGCTGATCACAGAGTGTGTGCACTGACGGACGGGGAGCGGCACACCGACGACCCCCTCTCCACCTCCCACAGGAAAGCACAGCCCCTTTCCCCAGAGGCAGATCCCTTCTTCCAGGGTGAAACACTGGGAGATGGGTCAAAAGGTTGCAGGAATGATCTGGAATGGCGATCCAGAGAACTGGCCAAGCAGGAAGTCAGATTGTTAAGCAGAAGCGATTCTCCTTCTTGAACCAGATTCCCCTAACAGCTCCTATGCGGGTCACGTCTCCGATGAATTTCCGAGTGCTACCGTTTCCAGTTCAGGTATTTCTTTCCCAGGCAGATTGAATTCTTCACAAACTCATTTGAGCCACTGTTTCTTATTGTCAGGAGTAACCCTGATAGGACTTTATGCTGAATGGCAAAAATGAAACAAATTCTTATGGGAAGCAGTCTGTGAAAGTTGTCTGCCCTGGAACATGGACAGCAGTTTGTGTAGCAGTTCCACTTTGACACCAGACGAGGGGAGACAGACAGCTGCCACACTGCGTGCCAGTATGTTTTGTCCTCGACTCGCCTTTTACCGAATCATTTTAAGATCTACCGAAACGCACGCAGAAAAGAAAAAAGGAGTTCAGAGACAGTCTTTTACTGGCGATAGAGGTCACTGAAAACCATTGCTCACCTCATTAAACGGCTGAAAAAGACTGTCTGAGTTTGAAGAAAATAATGCTCAAAAGGGTTCAAAGTCACATGACAATGAAGGAAGTAAAACCCTATGTTACATCGCCGTCATGGTCAGTGTTGGTTAGTGAAATATAGATGCTGCAGGATGATTCATTATAATGCCGTTTTTATCTGTATACGTTTTAATTTCACATTTGTAAGATCCCCATTTAATTATCTGCCGTTTTCTGATTGAAGCAGATATAGGGTTTAGCTCTGATTTCATAGGTATGCAAGCTCAAAAGCGAAACAGCAAATCTTCCAAAGAAAAGGGTTCTGCGTGTCATACGATGCTCAAAAGTCCTTCATTGACAAATAGAAATAGTCAGAACAGAAATCCACGACAGCCTATTCAACGTCCTCTTCTGAGTTGAAAAATAGAATACGTCCAAAATGTGTCATGAGGGTATTTCCCTTCCTTTCTTCAATGATGTTTTCTCCCACACGTGAAGTTTCTGCGATGCAGTTTTCTGTTGTTCTTGCTCAGGGTTTACGGTATCAGCACAGGAACACACTGGACCTGAATAAAAGAAAAACAGACTTCATTCAGAAAAGCAGGTTCAACAAATATAAACGTATTAACACTAAGGTGTTAGTTTCTTTAGTACACATAGCTTCTCAAATTCACCAGTCCGGCAACAAAAATAATCCTTCCTTTACGAAAATTAAATCTCCAGTTTTGTTCAAACTTTTTTTTGTATTAATACAAATACTGCAAATATTTCTCTATATTTTAATGTTATAACAATTTCTTTTTATAAATATAGTTTTTTATAATGGTTTAGTTTGTTAGTTTTAACTATTTATCTTCATTAAATATGTTTATGTAAGCGTCATATACACTAAGACAAATTCCTCATATGTGTAAACCTACTTGGCACTAAACCTGATTTAGAAGAGTCTTGATTCGGCTATAAGATTTCTTTGAAGGCTTGCATTACTGAGTTTATCATGTTTAGGTCACCCTTTTTGACATAAAACAAAAAAAAACATGATCAACACCTAAGAAAACACCACCACAATGCAACAGCTAGCAAAATAGCCATCTAATGAAACCTCTCTGTAACATGTTTAAGGCAGGGCTGTTATAATAAACTTGCTTCACATAATACGGTATTTGGCTTAAAGCAATATCTTCTTTGACTGAAAACAGCTATGTGGGATGTGAGTAAAATGCTCCTTTTTTTAAACCCAAAATAGCTTCCAGTTCAAGAGATGCCTTCAAAGCTCACTTGAAATACATTTTTGAGTGGTATAAGAAAAAAAATCATGACTCAGTGATCTCATGCTGAAAGCTGGCTCTTTTAAAAAAAAAAATGTGTCAGCTTTGGTAAATGAAATATTTATAACAGTGTAAAAATAACTCAAAACACTTTCTTCCTCGGTACTTGTCCCAGACTGCTGCGCATCTAAACCGTGCACAGTGCAATGCTGGAGGAAAGGTCTAAAACCTCAACAGCGATTGTTCACCCCTACACCTTGACCAACCATGCAATAAAATACAGTTCACACCAAATCCATCCCTGTATGCCAGCACACACTCAGAGACACCGTTAACGTATTCCCACTGAACTATTACGTAACAGCTAAACATCAACGAGTTTGCCACGGACACGGGCTTCAAAGAGCAACACAAACATCTAACGTTACTTCACTGTGAACAACACTCACGTAAATGACGGCAACACAATGCACGGATTTTAACATTATTATTCACTGTGAAACCCCCACATGTCCACAAACACTGCAGCATGCAACACACAGTAACGTTACATGCACGCTTCACCCAGCTAACGAACGCTAGCCGAGCAATGTTATGTATTAAAGTGCATTGAAATACGGTAAGAAGCAATGCAGCCGTGGTGTGAGCTTAATAACCAAAGTCAATCGCCAACTAACAACGTTATCAGATCTATGTCAGCTCTGCTGTTAGCTAACTCCGCTTAGTTAACTCAGGTTAACGTTAGCGTAGCACTTGTTAGCTCATAGCTGGCGTTAGTCAGCCTGTTAAGTGACGTTAGCCACTGATAACTGTGAGGTAGTTGACTTTACTTAAGACAGTTAGAGGGCTAAGCAAAGCACAAACGTATCCAGTATGCTAACTGCAACTAAAACTGTCTATTTAGGCAGCTGTCACGTACATATAATAGAGGTAAACAGACCTGGCTTCGTTGGAACAACACAGTTTCAAAATGGCTTCCTTAGCAGCGGCAGCACACATTCATCAGCCTGCTAAGTGCTACCGAGCTAACTTGCAGTATTTCGTGACGTGTACCTTCTCCGAAGCAACATAGTCTCCAATACAGAATGTTCAAGGATATCAATAGTCTGAATACATTAACGAGATTGCACTTTTTTACAACTATGCACTTCTTTACTGATACGCTATTGACGTTTGTTTGGGTTTTCTTACCACTCGCTGCCACTGAGGGATTCGAACAGCCTCAATGATGCTACGTTCAAGATCTGCTGTGATTATGCAACCTAAAGAAGTCCCTTAGTATTTTTAAAGTCGAACAGGCTCAATAGTCTCTGAAAATACGTTTCTTTTGAAATAACATACATGGCTGAACCTGGAATTCTGCAGTGATATACAATATATATATATATTTAAAGTACTCCAAGGACACTATGTCGGTAGCACGTAAAGTGGGATATTGCTATCCTGAATATAACTTAATACCTCCCCCGCCACTGACAGCCAAACCAGTCGATAACAGAACAGTCTCATTCAGTTTGAGAATATAAGAAGACAGGCATTTAATCGAGCAAGGATACAATGGCAGCATGCAAACGACCTTTAAGCTTTAAGCTCGTCAACGTTAACTTTGTGACCACTAACTCTGTGTAATTGTGCGTGTAGTGGCCATTGGATGACAAAACAATTAAAGGGTAACGTATACGTCACTTCTGTGTTTTATTGATTGTTACAGTATGAAAGCTCTGTATTGCATCAGGGTGTATGCTAACTGTTAATAGCACAACGTTGGTATAGGGTGGTTATATCATACAATTCCATTGTGCATGTCTTATGGGGATTATGTCATTACTAATTAATAACGTTTATTTTACAGATTCAAAATGATTACTACATCTGGAAGACGTTTAATTTCTGGGGTAAGAAATCCACTCTTGACAATGCACATGCACTAATAAAAACATGTTTTTTATGCACTTTGATGCTTATCATGTTCTCAGGTTTCAGTATGGAGGTGTCTTCAGCAGATAACCAGAGCCCCACACTACACAACAACATCTCAGCTGTTTCCTTCTCAAGCCTCCTCAGTGTTGATGTCATCCAGACTCACTCCCACCAACAGTTTGTTGAGCATCAGCTGGCATGCCTCACGTCTGTGCCACGGTGATTCAAGAGCCACCTCAGGGAGAGTCGACAGGAAAGACGGCTTCAGTTTGAGGGCCCTCAGCCAGGCTCCTAAACCAGCCCTCTACATCGGTGTCTCTGGGCTTATCCCTTTCCTGTCTGCCCCTCTCCTGATGGCTGCCACACAGACCTTCTACCCGGAAGTGGCGTATGCTCAGATGGTCTACGGAGCCTCCATAGTGTCCTTCCTCGGAGGCGCCCGCTGGGGGTTTGCCATCCCAGCCGGTAGTCCTGCTAAGCCTGACTGGATGAACTTGGGCAACAGTGTGGTTCCTGCACTCCTGGCCTGGATGGCGCTGCTCTGCAGGGACAATATAGCAGAGGGAGCTCTGGTGGTTATTATGGGATTGGGCCTGTCTCTGCACTATGACCTGACCCTGCTGCCGGGCTACCCCTCCTGGTTTAAAGCCATGCGGACTATACTCACTCTGATCGCCACTTTCTCACTGGTGGCTACCCTGACAATTAAGAAATTCTGTCCTGAGAAGAAACTTAAAGAGAGTAAGAAATGACTCAAAAGGGACAGTGTGTACTTTTGAAACCACATGGACTCAATAAAACATTCAAATTATGCACAGCTGTGAAGACATGTGCATAATTATGTAACTAAGTAATAGTTTTTTCACTTTTAGGACGAATGTGAGTGAAATATCATTTAGAAAACAAATAAGTTACCAAGCGTAAAACAAGAAAGACTTTGAAAGAAAACATTTGTAGAATCACATTGTTTGTGAAAAGTTATTATTAGCCGAATAGCCGTGCGTACTCTGATCACTCGGGCTGCTTCTTTCTCACTGGTGGCTAGCCTGAAAATGAGGAAATGCTGCACTGAGAAAAAGCGTTCAGAACTGAATTTACAAGGACAGTTTTTACTCTGAGTCACATGTACTCAATAATAAGTCTGGTGTGATTTGTTCATACTGTACAATACATCATCCCTGAACAGTAACTCTGTAACATATTAAATAGTTATAATATCTTTTGGGACAAACGTGACATGTATAAAAGTGTTATATCTTACAAAGAAATGAATAAAAACAGTTGCAAAAGGGGCTCTAAAATATCCAAATGTTGAACAACAAATGTAACATTAATCAGAATCATATTCCTTGCTGTCAAAAGTACAAGGAGAATAACATACAGATACAAGCAGCCGAAATAGGTTTCCTCCGGAGGGGGGCTGGCATCTCCCTTAGGGATAAGGTGAGAGGATTCGGAGTCGAGCAGTTGCTCCTTTATGTAGAAAGAAGACAGTTGAGGTGGTTCGGGCACCTGGTAAGGATGCCACCTAACTGCTTTCCTAGGGAGGTGTTTCAGGCACATCCAGCTTGGAGGAGGGAATCAGAATACCTTTATTAGTCCCACAGAGGGGACATTTGCATCGTTACAGCAGGAAAGAGCCACAGAAAGCTTAATGTTACATATGTTAAAAAAAAGTACTAAGTTATGATATAATAAAAAATATAATAAAAAAAAAAAAAAAAAAATTCAAAATACAAATCCTGTAACAGTTCTTAGAATGTAGCAGCCAGGTATATATTACACAGTTATTAATGGCATATGTATATAATAATGTATATATTGCACATATAGCACATATTGCACATAGTTTGATGGTATTTAACTGCAGCAAGTTACACAATTTACAAAATGCAAAAAACACACCTTGTAACCGTTCTAAGGATTTAGCAGCCAGGTATAAATTACACAGTTATTAACGGCATATATATAATATATATATATATAATATATATATATATATATATATATATATATATATATATATATATTGCACATATAGCACATATTGCACATAGTTGATTGGTATTTAGCAGCAAGGGGTGATATAGTCTGTGTTGTGGTTTGTGTAGGGGAGGGGGGGTCTACTAGGGGCTGTGCTGGTTGTACAGTGTGACCGCTGCAGGAAGGAAGGACCTGCGGTATCTCTCCGTGAGACGGCAGGGGTGCAGCAGCCTGTCGCTGAAGGAGCTGCACAATGAGGACAGGGTGTCCTGGAGGGGGTGGGATATATTGTCCAGCAGGGAGGACAGCTTGGCTGCCATTTTCCTGTCTCCCACCACCTCCACAGTGTCCAGAGGACTCCTG
The DNA here is from genome assembly GCF_902827175.1 of Gymnodraco acuticeps. Taxonomy (NCBI): domain Eukaryota; kingdom Metazoa; phylum Chordata; class Actinopteri; order Perciformes; family Bathydraconidae; genus Gymnodraco; species Gymnodraco acuticeps. Next base: position 4,053,987 of record NW_022990042.1, on the reverse strand, counting down.
TCTCCCACCACCTCCACAGTGTCCAGAGGACTCCTGTCTCCCACCACCTCCACAGTGTCCAGAGGACTCCCCAGGACAGAGCTGGCCTTCCTTACCAGTCTGTTCAGTCTCTTCCTGTCAACAGCCGAGATGCTGCTGCCCCAGCAGGCCACACCATAGAAAATGGCTGATACCACAACAGAGTCGTAAAAAGTCTGAAGGAGTGCCCCCTGCACTCCGAAAGACCTCAGTCTCCTCAGCAGAAAGAGTCTGCTCTGTCCCTTCTTGTACAGAGCAGCAGAATGGTCAGTCCAGTCCAGTTTATTGTTCAGATGAACACCCAGGTATTTGTAAGATTTCACAATCTCAATGTCCGCTCCCTGGATGTTCACTGGTGTCGGGGGGGAGTGTTGGCGCCGTCTGAAATTCACCACCAGCTCCTTGGTCTTCGCTGTGTTCAGCTGGAGGTGGTTCCTCTGGCACCAGAGGGTGAAGTCCTGCGTCAGCTCCCTGTACTCCTTGTCGTCCTCGTTGGTGATGAGGCCAACGATGGCGGAGTCGTCAGAGAACTTCTGCAGGTGACAGGTTGCAGTGTTGTGGGTGAAGTCTGCAGTGTAGAGGGTGAAGAGAAACGGTGCCAGCACCGTCCCCTGGGGGGCCCCCGTACTGCTGATGATGGTGTCTGATTGACACTCCCTGGTCCTCACGTACTGTGGGCGGTTGGTGAGGTAGTCCAGGATCCAGGAGGTGAGGTGTTGATCCACCCCCGAGAGCTGCAGCTTGTCCCCCAGGAGCGGGGCTGGATGGTGTTGAAGGCACTGGAGAAATCAAAGAACATGATCCTCACAGTGCCCCCCCCCCCCAGGCTTCTCCAGGTGGGAGAGGGACCTCTGCAGTAGATAGATGACGGCGTCATCCACCCCGATGGCAGGCTGGTAGGCGAACTGCAGCGGGTCCATTGATGGTCCCACAAGGGGCCGGAGGTGTCCAAGGACCAGCCTCTCCAGGGTCTTCAGGTTGAATAGAAGCTCCACAATCCCACACAGCTGATCCGCACAGGATTTGAGGGGCCTCGAGCTGATGCCATCTGGACCCGCCGCTTTCCTCGCCTTACACTTCTGCAGCTCCCTCCTCACCTGGTTGGTTGTGAGGGACAAGGTGTCGTCAGCGGGTGGAGGGGAACCAGGGGCTGATGTGAGAAGTGTCTGTGAGCTGATGGCCGGGGGCTGAGTAGAGGTGAGAGAGGTAACAGGGCCATTTCCAGGCAGTGGAGACAACGGGGGGTGCAGCAGAGGGGAATGGGTCAGGGGAGGGAGGCGCATAACTGATCAAATCTGTTGAAGAAGTTATTCAAGTCGTTTGCCCTGGCGGTCCCCCCGGACCTGGGAGTCTGGCTCTTTGTAGCCAGAGATGGTTTTCAGGCCTCTCCAGACTCCGCTGACGTTCCTCAACTGCAGCTGTTCCTCCATCCTCTTCCTGTAGCTGTTTTTCCCCTCTCTGATTTTCCACCTCAGCCTTTATTTCAGGGATAATCCAGGCTTTGTTGTTGGGAAAACACTGTACAGTCCTGGTGGGTATGACGTTTTCCTCACAGAAGTTCATATAATCTGTAATGCAGTCTGTAAGGCCGTTGATGTCCTCCTGTGAGAGTCAGTGAACACATCCCATGCAGTAGTGTCAAAACAGTCTTTCAGGGCCTCCTCAGACTCCTCAGACCACTTCTTCACGGTGCGTGTGGGCACCGGCTGTCTGTGGACCAGAGGTTGATACACAGGCTGGAGGTGAACCAGGTTGTGATCAGAATTGCCCAGGGGAGGAAGGGGGGGGGGGGGGGGGGTGAGCTGTATGCATCCTTGGTGTTGGCATACAGTAAGTCCAGTGTTTTATTGCCTCTGGTGGTGCAGATAACATATTGTTTGCCCGAGGTAAATAGTGGGGCCGAGATAAATCCCGAGGTAAATAGTGGGGCCTCATGCTAACAGCTAACAGCTTTATGTCCCTGTTGTAGATTCGTTCTTTAATAGTGGTGTGCCCTGGATTACACCATTGTTCACAAACAGGAGAGAGAAGGGGCATACCCAGGACCAGCTGGAGGAAATCACAGAGGTTGAGGTAAAAAATATTATATTAGGGTTAAGAGGTTCTAAGGCTATGCAGATGATTTAGACACCAACTTTATAAAAACATATCGACGGTCTAATAAAACCAATTACTATGCTAGTAAATCAATCTATCAGCATTAGGGAAGTCCCATCATCCTGGAAGGTGGCCACGGTGACACCGATCTTTAAATCTGGGGATAAGGCAATGATGTCCAATTATAGACCAATGAGCATCCTCCCCTGTGTCTCTAAGATAGCTGAGAAATTGGTGTCAAAACTAATCACCAAACATTTAGACAAAGGTTTTGCTCCACTCCACCCAATGCAGTTTGCTTTTCGTGCTCACCAATTCACTGAGACAGCTAACTGTGTCTTTGTGGAAAAGGTTAAATCTATGTTGGACACGAGCCCATAGAGTGGCGAAGTCCCTCCCCTTCCGGTGGGACTCATGGGACCAGGGTTGCGTTCCGATAATCCAAAAATCAGCTCCTAAATTCTAACCCTATCTCCTATTCCTTGACCTCTGAGTGAAACGTCACGGGGTTAAGGGATAGTGGATAGGAGAATTCAAAAGGATTTAGGAGAAGAGACTGTGGTACTTTAGAGAATCCGACTGCACTTTCACTATCCGACGTGTTTATGATGCGCCAGCGGACGTCATAAATGTGCGTCTGCTGCTGTGGGGAAACTATGGAAAATACAGTTTTCTATTGGCTAGTTGCACAAGATGGCGTCTATCAACTTCCGGCGGCTAGGTGTGCGGTTGTAAACTTCCGGTCTATAGTAGAGCGGTAGAGGGGAAGAGCGATAGATAGCGAGAAAGAGATAGCGTATAGATATTATATAGGCACTATTTTACACTCGATGTCTCCAAGACCTACCGAAGGTTAACATCAGTGATGTACATCGGCTGGTACAAGCGGCAGGCTCAGCCCCGAGGAGCAAAAGAGAAAAGGGGTTCAAGATGTAGCTACATATCCAGCTACGTCGACAATTATGAAGGTAAGTGACAAACAAAGCTGTAGTTACTGGCTAACTTTGACAAATTGACAATCTTGATACAGTGTAAAGCGTTTTAATGATGTTCTATTACGCTTTTTTGGATAACATGAATGATATCCAATTCCCCACAGTTTCAAACAAAGATCTACCTTCAGGGAGAGTGAGCATCAGGGCTAGCTGTTACAGGTCCATGAGAAAGCATGAAAAGCCTCACGATCTCAGAGTAGGGAGGAAAATAAAAAGTGTTAATCGGTTCAAAGCCTCAATCAGGTTCATGTTCTGGGGTTTTGATGTGGCAAGAGTAGGTAACCTGTGATTTAGGATTCAAATAAGCCCAACTAGCTGACGTGTTGCAACAGATTACATAGTGACAATACATTTGCTCACATCAACTGGTAGCTAGCTATGTGTGTGTAGCATGAAGGGGCTACAGATTTATTTTCGTTTTGTAACCCTCTCGTGTAAAATGATAAATACATTAGCTAAACCCAAACTTAGCTTTCATCAAAGATTCTTAATGAGAGGTTGAAAACCGTCTCTGCTTTCATGGAAACCCCAGAAACTGTTTGTGACGGCTGCTGTTCTTTACTGAATGGTTAGTATAATCCATGTAGGGTCCAATTATTTGTATTGGCCAGTGTTAGGTAAGTGCTGGTTTTGTACCCTACATCTATGTTAAGCTGTTCAACGTTCTACTACTAACACTATTTGATGTAGTTATAATATAAGATAATAAATTGAGAGAGCTGAGACAGGCTATACAAGCGTATCTGTTTGAATGTCCTCAAATTACAGTATTCCAAACAGCAGAACTTCTGTGTATGTGATGTGACTGACAACCTGACATGGTTTAGCCTTTTCCCACACCTATTACTTGCCTGATCAGCCTGCTCTCAGATTTCTCATTTGTCTGTGTTGTATTGAAGCAGTGTCCTAAATGTAAAATGACTGACATTTTGTTTTAAGAACTGTTCACCTGTGGAGGTTGCAGTGGCAAAGTGTTCCTGTGTAGCTGGAACAGCACTCTGCAACCACAATGTTGCACTGCTGTTCCAGACTGCACACTACTCACACTGCACACTCAACCTGGCTGCTGTACCCCCCTGTCCTCAGCTGCACTGAAACAGAGCAGCGATGGCACAAGCCAAGAACCATGGTAAGTACAGTATGTGTTCACAACCAATCCACGGTTTAATGAGTATTTCCTTTGTGCCAAGAGCTGATTTAGTATGTTGCATCAATGACCATTTCAATTAATTTGACAATTATTTTGTGTAATTAATAGGGTGTGAAACCAGGCAGAGTGAGTGACATGGTGTTCATTTCCACTAAGCCAAAGCAGTTTACAGTTGCTGACGGTGTAAGGTAATATATATTGTCCTAAGTAATTGTATGTAGCCTGCTACAACTTTCTGATTGTTGTCTGAGTGTAAAATTGTTCTTAAAGTCCTAATTATCATATAAACATGTTCAAAGGAGTACACGTTACAAGGCCGTGCGGGGGGAGCTGCCAGACCCAGATGCCCTCAAAGTCAGCGAGGCATACAAGGACTTCTCAGCAGACATCGCACCACGAAAAAAAAACGAATGGCTCACTACTCAACGACTAAAGGCCCTGACACACCAAGCAGTCACCAGAGGACTCGCCGACGTCGGCTGTTGCGTCGCGGTGTTCTCCTGCGTCTTGGCCATGTGTCGCACGGGAACACACCGCAAAGACTTCAGTGCGTGAGTGGCAATAACTCTCCTTACCAGCAGGCGGCGGTAGTGTGTATTCGTCATTAAAAATAGGCAACAACCGGAAGACAGAGAAGAAGAACAGACTGCGTGATATAAACAACAACAAATAGCGTGTGCAAACTGCAGCCTGGTTATGATCCACTGCTGTCTGCCCGTCTTTGGTGCTCCACAACTACCCGAAGGGGCAAGTCTCCTGTACCGGGTGTACTGGGTTCGCAGAGAATCCCACTTCTTCCTCAGCTCTTTCTCTGAAGCACACAAATAAACGATGTAAGCATTGTGGCTAGTTAGCATGTCCAATTCATATCTATATGCAGTGCCAAACTGCACAGCTAGCAACAGCTAGCAACAAGATAACAACAAAACACAAGGTTGAAATAACAAATTACATTTCACGTTAACGTCACTGTACGCTGGCAAACAATAAAAAGCCAACAATATCTGCTAAAGAGCTCAATTGATGAAAAAGATAATCTTACCTGAGAAACCAAGTTGCGTTTCAATCTCTCGCCAGAGTCTGATTTTCACTACTCGGTTCGAGTACCTTTTCTCTGTGATGTCGTACAGAGCTGGCCTCTCCTGGATCAATGTGATGAGCAGGTCTTCGTTTGCGTCATTCCAGATCGCCATGATGAGATGAAAATGAATATCAGTCTGTGTGTGCTTACGTCCCTCACTTCCGTTTCGCTTCTCATGCACTGATTCGCTAGCTGAACAGCCAATCAGAGTGATTGTTTGGTCCGACTGCCAGACCCGATGCATGGCCGATTCAACATGTTGAATCGGCCATGCATCGGGACAGGCAGTCCAAATAAGGCGTGTCACGGTCGACGGTGTGGGACACACCAAATTGAGTTTGGGCGACAGGACACGCTTCGTCTCCCGACTTACGAAAACAGCCGAAATCGGCCTGGTGTGTCAGGGCCTTAACACTCTTTCAGAGGATATGTTGGAAATGCACACATTATATATATTTTTTGCATCTACTATCTGGATATTCATCTGTTCATCTGTTATATAAACTAGCATTACTTAAATATGCAGAGACTAATTGAAATGTTTAAATATGTATTTCCCCCCCCGATATAACATCAACCTATGTTTTGTAAAAGTTTATTAAATTAATCTGTAAAATGTTATCATATTGTGGATTTATTAAATTATGTATTTTCCTTTGTTATTTATGTGTGCGTTTGTTTTGAGGATATAATTCATTAGTACCTAAACATAGTATGGTATAACTGCTTTTTGTAATGAAATACACAATTGGTTTGGGAGCAAGAAATCTTTTAATCGTTGTTGCCCAGGCTTGCCGAAATGAATGGAAACTTATCTCCCGATTATAACATTGTGTAACTTGCTGCTGTTAAATACCGTCAAACTATGTGCAATATGTGCAATATATAGTTTATATACATATGCCATCTTTAATAACTGTAATATATACCGGGCTGCTAAATCCTAAGAACTGCAGCTACAGGATTTGATTTGTAGATTTGATTTGTTTTTTATCTGTATTTTTGAAAATTATGTAACTTTTTATCTTTTTTTTTTTAGCATATTGTTTATTATATTATAACTTAGTACTTTTTAACGCATGTAAGATATTCAACACTAAGCTGTCTGTGGCTCTTTCCTGCTGTAACGCTGTTCCCTCTGTGGGACTAATAAAGGTATTCTGATTCTGATAACGGGACGAATTTGTACAAAGGGGCACACAGCAATGTAGTGCCGACTTTCTTACACGCTGGAATGCCAATCGCTTTTCTTTACCCCGAAATCCGCTCATTCTTGCTCTCGGTGTGACATAACAAACTGTCAAGCTGTCAAAACTGTTCTCAAACCGGAAGTACTCAGCCGCACACCCAGCCGCCGGAAGTTGATAGACGCCATCTTGTGCACAGAGCCTATAGCGGACTACACATGGATGTATAATAAGACTGCACCGTGCTCTGATGCTGTTGCTTTATGCTTTATGAACGTGGACAACAGAGAAACATATTTTTCATGACCAAAGTTGGAATTGAAATAAAAAAGGAAAGTGAAACTTATGCTCATACAAATGATCTCAATACTGTAACGTTCCCAAGATGAGTCGGAGACAGGCTTGTAGTTATTAGGCTTTAATAACTAGTATTTGAAGACAGATGATAACAGGTCAAGTACACTTCGTGGGTTCTACCGCACACTACACTCACACTAACTTCTACACATACCCATATATATAGCACTGTCTACGTCACAACTCCCCGCCCTCCCCCCGTCCGCTCCACCAACCACAGGCCCGCACCTCAGCCACCATCACGGTGCAGCTCTATGATTGGCAGAGAGACGGGGGATGCCTAATGGCGCGTTTCCACTGCAGCGGGGTAGCCCCGTTTAAGCGTCCTCGCTCTGGCCTCGGGCTGCCTCGCTGGCCGGCCCAGGCCGTGGCGCATTTCCATTACAGTTTAGGACCTGGGGTAGCAACGCAGTGTAGGCGGGGCGATCGGCTTTGTTTTTGTTCACATTTCGAGTTGTTCCGTCGAGCTCCCGCTGGATTTGATCATCCTCAATGAGATGTAGGAACGTCGTCACCTCCTCGGTCGACCACGGTGTGCTTTTCTTAGAAGTAGCCATTTTTGTAGCTCCTCCGTTTACAAAATGCTGTGTATAAAAATGCTGCACGCTTGCTTCTAGATATATATGCGACGCTAGGGATGAACTCGCGCACAATCTTGTGACAATTCTCTCTGACCAATCAGCAGTCGAGAGTGTTGACGTCACTAGTTCAGCCCTGGCCCTGGTCTGAGGGAACCACGATTTTATGAGGGCGGAAAAAGAGGGAAAAAGTACCCGCTGGCCGGTACTAGGCTATATGGAAACGCCACCAAAAACCGGCCTGGCCGCTTGAGGACGGTTAAGGACGCTTAAACGGGGCTACCCGCTGCAGTGGAAACGCGCCATAAGTGACACCCTGAGTAGCCTATCAGGATTGCTACACTACCCCCCCACTACAAAGTTCCTCGCCCACGAGGAACAAATAAAACTCAGCACAAACACTACCCCCACCCTCTCCAGTACTCTGCAGGGACCAACCCACTGACTGTCCAGTTTTGGGCACCGGCCTTTCTTCCGTTGTGGGCTGTAGATCCAGACCAGCTCCCCGGCCCGGAAATGCTGCCCTCTTGTGCTGGTGTCATAGTTCCGCTTCTCTCCACCTCGTCCAGTCTCAGCTCCATCTCCTTCAGTTCGCCTCCGAGTCTGAACCTCACAGAGTCCAGGGTCTGCTCCACCTCTGCCTTCATCGAGGCCTCTCTGTGTTGGGCGTTCTGCTCCATGATTCTCCGCTATAGCTACGCTTGCCTGCTTCTGGGACTCATCCAGCTGAGGTTTACAGGTATCCAACTCTGCTTCTGTCCTTTTCAGGTCTTCTAGAGTTTTCAAAGTCTCCAGCTGGGATTGTCCTAGCTTATCCTGGAGCTCGTTGTAACCTTGCTGCAGCGCCTTAGCGTCTCTACTGGTACTTGATGCAGTCCCTCTGCAGCTGCTTCTCCCTCAGCAGCTCCTCCTGCTTACCAGACTCTGCTTCTGCTCTCTCTCTCTGTGCTTGCCTCATGTCCTCCTCCAGCCTGGCAGCCCGGTCGCTCTCGCTCTGCGCCTCAGCCTCCAACTCGGCCCGCTCCCTCGCCAACCGCTCCACCTCCCGCTGCAGCTCGGCCAAGTGCTCCCGGTTGTCCGCCGCCTCCTGCTGGTAGTCTGCGATGCTGCCATTGAGCTGGGACAGCTGGTTCGTCAGACGCTCCTCCAGGTTGTCCTTCTCGGCTTCCAGGCTCCTGAGCATCTCTTTGAACTGCGCCTCTCTCTTGGCACCCTCCTCCACCAGGCTCCTTTCTCTCTCTTTGCCCTCTTGGAGGCACTTCTCCAGAGAGGCCACAAGGCTCTCCTTCTCTTTACTCTCCTGGAGATCTCGCTCAAGAGAGGCCAGCTCCGCTTTGAGTCTAGCCTCCTGTTGCTGCCGCAGTTCCCTCTCTGCATTGACAGCTGCTTCCATCTCCCTCATTTTCTCCTCTAATAAAACTTTAACACTTTCAGTCATTTCGGTAACCCATACAGGCTTCTCCTCCACTCTGCAGCTCCTCACAGCCGGTGGTACCGGCCTTCCGTTGCTCCTCGCCGCTACACTCCACACAATCTCTCTCTCCACAGCCATCTCCAAGGCCGCCTGCAAGGACTGTGGATGCTGCAGCTGTACCCCAACCCTCAAGTCCGCAGGGAGGAGAGCCCTGATGAATTGATCACGTGCCAGCTCACTCTGCACTCCGGGTGGCATGTGTGCATATGCCCGCCGCGTCAGGCTCTCCACGTCGTTAGCCAACGCACGCAGCGTCTCTCCAGACTTCCTACAGCGGTTACTCAATTCGTTCTGGAGCAGCTCTGGCGGGAAACACTGTCCAAACCGCCTCTTCAAAGCCCCCGCTAACGCTTCATAGCTGTGTCGGTCCTCAAGGCTAAGTAGTAGCAGACATGAAAGAGCCTCTTCTGTGAGGCACAAAGCTAGCTGTAGTGCTTTAGTCTCTACTGACCACCCCTCGGCATGAGCAAGCAGTTCAAATTGGGCATGGAAAGCCTCCCAGTCTGCCTTACCCGAGAATTTGGGTGTTTTCACTGACCCGGCGGCGGCTGCTGCGGGTTGATGGGCGCCGCCACTGTTGTTTACCTCCCGCTTGGAAATGGAGCGAACTGCCGCAGAAGACGGAGACATTCCCGCGTCTCTAGCCATCCTCACCGCCGACTCTCTCAGGCGCTCTCTCACCTCCCGTGCACTCATGAACTTCTCTCTCATGTCCTTCGACCACCCGCATGCTCCATCTTCCTCTTCATCACTACTGTGTTCCTGCTTCACTCCCATCTTGCTGAACTTATCCATCCCCGCTAGCTTACCGGCTAGCTCCGTGACGCAGTTACGACTCTCGTCCGGATAGACGTCCTTTGTTCGAAAAGTTCACTTCTGACACCAATGTAACGTTCCCAAGATGAGTCGGAGACAGGCTTGTAGTTATTAGGCTTTAATAACTAGTATTTGAAGACAGATGATAACAGGTCAAGTACACTTCGTGGGTTCTACCGCACACTACACTCACACTAACACTAACTTCTACACATACCCATATATATAGCACTGTCTACGTCACAACTCCCCGCCCTCCCCCGTCCGCTCCACCAACCACAGGCCCGCACCTCAGCCACCATCACGGTGCAGCTCTATGATTGGCAGAGAGACGGGGGATGCCTAATGGCGCGTTTCCACTGCAGCGGGGTAGCCCCGTTTAAGCGTCCTCGCTCTGGCCTCGGGCTGCCTCGCTGGCCGGCCCAGGCCGTGGCGCATTTCCATTACAGTTTAGAACCTGGGGTAGCAACGCAGTGTAGGCGGGGCGATCGGCTTTGTTTTTGTTCACATTTCGAGTTGTTCCGTCGAGCTCCCGCTGGATTTGATCATCCTCAATGAGATGTAGGAACGTCGTCACCTCCTCGGTCGACCACGGTGTGCTTTTCTTAGAAGTAGCCATTTTTGTAGCTCCTCCGTTTACAAAATGCTGTGTATAAAAATGCTGCACGCTTGCTTCTAGATATATATGCGACGCTAGGGATGAACTCGCGCACAATCTTGTGACAATTCTCTCTGACCAATCAGCAGTCGAGAGTGTTGACGTCACTAGTTCAGCCCTGGCCCTGGTCTGAGGGAACCACGATTTTATGAGGGCGGAAAAAGAGGGAAAAAGTACCCGCTGGCCGGTACTAGGCTATATGGAAACGCCACCAAAAACCGGCCTGGCCGCTTGAGGACGGTTAAGGACGCTTAAACGGGGCTACCCGCTGCAGTGGAAACGCGCCATAAGTGACACCCTGAGTAGCCTATCAGGATTGCTACACTACCCCCCCACTACAAAGTTCCTCGCCCACGAGGAACAAATAAAACTCAGCACAAACACTACCCCCACCCTCTCCAGTACTCTGCAGGGACCAACCCACTGACTGTCCAGTTTTGGGCACCGGCCTTTCTTCCGTTGTGGGCTGTAGATCCAGACCAGCTCCCCGGCCCGGAAATGCTGCCCTCTTGTGCTGGTGTCATAGTTCCGCTTCTCTCCACCTCGTCCAGTCTCAGCTCCATCTCCTTCAGTTCGCCTCCGAGTCTGAACCTCACAGAGTCCAGGGTCTGCTCCACCTCTGCCTTCATCGAGGCCTCTCTGTGTTGGGCGTTCTGCTCCATGATTCTCCGCTATAGCTACGCTTGCCTGCTTCTGGGACTCATCCAGCTGAGGTTTACAGGTATCCAACTCTGCTTCTGTCCTTTTCAGGTCTTCTAGAGTTTTCAAAGTCTCCAGCTGGGATTGTCCTAGCTTATTCTGGAGCTCGTTGTAACCTTGCTGCAGCGCCTTAGCGTCTCTACTGGTACTTGATGCAGTCCCTCTGCAGCTGCTTCTCCCTCAGCAGCTCCTCCTGCTTACCAGACTCTGCTTCTGCTCTCTCTCTCTGTGCTTGCCTCATGTCCTCCTCCAGCCTGGCAGCCCGGTCGCTCTCGCTCTGCGCCTCAGCCTCCAACTCGGCCCGCTCCCTCGCCAACCGCTCCACCTCCCGCTGCAGCTCGGCCAAGTGCTCCCGGTTGTCCGCCGCCTCCTGCTGGTAGTCTGCGATGCTGCCATTGAGCTGGGACAGCTGGTTCGTCAGACGCTCCTCCAGGTTGTCCTTCTCGGCTTCCAGGCTCCTGAGCATCTCTTTGAACTGCGCCTCCCTCTTGGCACCCTCCTCCACCAGGCTCCTTTCTCTCTCTTTGCCCTCTTGGAGGCACTTCTCCAGAGAGGCCACAAGGCTCTCCTTCTCTTTACTCTCCTGGAGATCTCGCTCAAGAGAGGCCAGCTCCGCTTTGAGTCTAGCCTCCTGTTGCTGCCGCAGTTCCCTCTCTGCATTGACAGCTGCTTCCATCTCCCTCATTTTCTCCTCTAATAAAACTTTAACACTTTCAGTCATTTCGGTAACCCATACAGGCTTCTCCTCCACTCTGCAGCTCCTCACAGCCGGTGGTACCGGCCTTCCGTTGCTCCTCGCCGCTACACTCCACACAATCTCTCTCTCCACAGCCATCTCCAAGGCCGCCTGCAAGGACTGTGGATGCTGCAGCTGTACCCCAACCCTCAAGTCCGCAGGGAGGAGAGCCCTGATGAATTGATCACGTGCCAGCTCACTCTGCACTCCGGGTGGCATGTGTGCATATGCCCGCCGCGTCAGGCTCTCCACGTCGTTAGCCAACGCACGCAGCGTCTCTCCAGACTTCCTACAGCGGTTACTCAATTCGTTCTGGAGCAGCTCTGGCGGGAAACACTGTCCAAACCGCCTCTTCAAAGCCCCCCGCTAACGCTTCATAGCTGTGTCGGTCCTCAAGGCTAAGTAGTAGCAGACATGAAAGAGCCTCTTCTGTGAGGCACAAAGCTAGCTGTAGTGCTTTAGTCTCTACTGACCACCCCTCGGCATGAGCAAGCAGTTCAAATTGGGCATGGAAAGCCTCCCAGTCTGCCTTACCCGAGAATTTGGGTGTTTTCACTGACCCGGCGGCGGCTGCTGCGGGTTGATGGGCGCCGCCACTGTTGTTTACCTCCCGCTTGGAAATGGAGCGAACTGCCGCAGAAGACGGAGACATTCCCGCGTCTCTAGCCATCCTCACCGCCGACTCTCTCAGGCGCTCTCTCACCTCCCGTGCACTCATGAACTTCTCTCTCATGTCCTTCGACCACCCGCATGCTCCATCTTCCTCTTCATCACTACTGTGTTCCTGCTTCACTCCCATCTTGTTGAACTTATCCATCCCCGCTAGCTTACCGGCTAGCTCCGTGACGCAGTTACGACTCTCGTCCGGATAGACGTCCTTTGTTCGAAAAGTTCACTTCTGACACCAATGTAACGTTCCCAAGATGAGTCGGAGACAGGCTTGTAGTTATTAGGCTTTAATAACTAGTATTTGAAGACAGATGATAACAGGTCAAGTACACTTCGTGGGTTCTACCGCACACTACACTCACACTAACACTAACTTCTACACATACCCATATATATAGCACTGTCTACTCACAACTCCCCGCCCTCCCCCGTCCGCTCCACCAACCACAGGCCCGCACCTCAGCCACCATCACGGTGCAGCTCTATGATTGGCAGAGAGACGGGGGATGCCTAAGTGACACCCTGAGTAGCCTATCAGGATCGCTACAATACGTATGATTGTATGAAAATATCTTAAAATAAATACAAATTTATTCATTATAAACGTTAGTCCTTAACATCTATCACTGTGTATATCACCATTCAAACATCTTTTAAAAGTTGAACAAACTCCACACAGCTCAGTAAAGACTGTGAAATGTTGACTTTATTTGATCATTTCAGTCAAAACTAACGTTCATATTTCTCTTTTTGATTATAATACTGATGAACGTTCAGAACAAAGCACTTTGGCAACTTACCACATACGTTTTAAAATGCGTAATAAGCCTCGTAACTTTCATGATATAATTTCTCGGTCATAATCGGTTGTTTCCGTGAACGGCCGACTGTTGAGTTACGGCAAATGCTGCGGCTGCAATGCATTGTAGGACAGCATTTTCTCCTCTCCTTTCGTCAAGGGAGGTCCAGTGGTTCCTAAGCTAAAGGAGGTTATAAAGGAAGTTTGAAACCTTAGAGAATTGGAACGGCACTTAACATGGCTGCCAGTGACGTACTTCCGGGTCATTTCACTTGGTTAGGAAGGTTCCTAAGCTAAATGGAACACAACCCTTATTTCGGAAAAAGTTTGTATTGAAGTCAATGTAGAGAGAAAGATTGTCTTTCGATCCCGTTTGAATTGTGCCACGAATTACACATATGATGTTTGTCAATCTTTAATAATCATTTCTATGTCAAAAAAGTCACAGTTTGTCGTAAAACTGTTGAAATATAAGACTATTGAAAAATACGCAACTAGAAAGACTACAAATCCCAGAATCCCGGTCCCGCATGCTGGCTCTTACGGAACCGACTAACTCCCCTTGTGTGTATGTACAGCTCTCAATATGCCCAGACTTGTAGTGATTTTAACCTCTTTTAATACTTTTCGCCTCATTCTGAAAGAAAGAAGTGAAATGTGCCAACGTGACGGCCGTCTTGGTGTGTGGTGCGAGACGGGAGATGTAGTTCATTGAGCGGTTTCACACAAAAAAAGTGTTACTTCCCAGTTTTACGACACATTTTTATTTTTTTTACTTGTAAAATTATCATATGTGTAATTCGTGGCACAATTCAAACGGGATCGAAAGATAATCTTTCTCTCGCCATTGACTTCAATGTAGGCTATTCTTGTATCTGATGTATTTTCATTGAAATGCGATTTTATGTAAGGGATGATTATTATCCCGCTTATGATATGGTCACATACAAAATAAACCAACGACTTGACTCACAATATTGAAATATTATGTTATCGACCTAGAAATTATCGGATTAAATGTATGTTGGACACGAGCCCATATGCTGTCTTCCTTGATCTCAGGAAGGCTTTTGACACTGTTTTGACACTGTTGCTCCGTACAAAGCTGACTCATTTCAATTTTTCGGCAGTTTCGATACATTGGTTTTTGTCTTACTTATCGAACAGAAAACAGTGTGTTTTGATCAACGGAGCCAAATCAATGCTGCAAAGTCATACCTCCACTGCATGATTCTATCCCATATTGAATACTGTTTTACAAACTGGTCGTTTGCTTGTGCCACACACCTGAAACCAATATAACAGCTGTACAAGAGGGCTACCAAGGTGTTTGACAGAAAGTCATATTCATACCACCACCGTACCATCCTTGAAAAACACAATTTCTTGAGTTATGACCATTTTAAAGTCTTTTAAAAGTATGTTTTTTTTAAAATAAATGCTTACATGGACTGCCCCCTCCACGCTGGCCTGGGAGCACCTTGGAACCCCCCAGTGTATTTGGTTGTTGTGGAAGTTGGGGCCCTCTGCTGGATCTGCTTCCCCTCGACTCGACTCCGGATAAGGGGTTGATGATGGATGGAGGGAAGAGAACCCATCATTTTGTGTTTGCTATCTATCTTGCAAACAATGGTCAACTGAGTATCCTTTTTAACCCTCCTTTGTTATTATCCTAAATGAAAAGAGGTCCACCCACTCTATAACTCTTTGTGAAGTTTATTCAGCCTGAAAAGCAACCACTAAAAGATGTTATGTAACATTGTTATTTTGCTGTTTGCAAAGGGAGAACCGTACATGAAAGGAAATGATGACATCAATTACCATGAAAAGGTAAAAACATTTCTACGTCTAATAATTATATTGCAATATCGTAGTAATGTCAGATGCCACTGATGAGTGAAATGATCTAACACTCTTTTCGAGTGTACATAGTGACTAAGAGGCACTATTATTAACAGAATCACATGCCAAAAATAATCCAGTGAATATTAACGGTGGTGCTGTTCAGGAATCACTTACCATGGAACTTCGGTTCCATTAATACAATAGGCTCAAGTGGTTTGATCAGTCTTCCGAGTAGCAATGCACTTAAACATTTCTTTAAGAAAAAAGAAGGCGAAAACATAAAAACAGTGCTTTCACATCTTGTCTAAGGAATGTTCCACGTAGAAAGAAAAAACTCAGGTCCGTCGCTTTGTCTTTACATACACAACATGGGAACTGATTTTCTTATAAAAGTGTCAAGTGGATAAAATTGTCACTATAAAAATTGTGACAAAGGCAAGTAGCCGTTTTGGCCGTTTTTCCATTTTGAAATCCGCTGTCATATGCCTGATGAATGTGAAAAGAAACGTGTGACCTACGGTGGCTCATAGGTGCAAACACGCTACAACAGCCAAAACACATGCAAATGAAGAAACATCTCCACCAACGTGAAACACATGCGCAGCATTTACTAAAAGCGCTATGTAGACGAAACGCTGCAAGAAGCTCCAAACACAACGGAAAAGGAATATGAAGTTGGCCAACTTGAACTCTTGCAGAGATAGTCCGTTTCATGTGTTTTGAGATTCTTGCAGCGATTTTTTTTATTTTCAGTGCTTTGTATTTGCAGCGATCTGTTTACGCAGCGCTTTTAGTAAACGCTGGGCATGTCAAGTTGGTGAAGATGTTTTTTTGATTTGCATGTGTTTTTTGGCACATTTGTGTTATTTTTTATTTGCACTGTTTTTGAAACGACAGCACGTTTCTCCCAATGGAAACGTTTTAGGACGTTGTAACGTAAAGCCTATTCGAGGCAGAAACACACTTTTGTGTTCCTTAAAGGTTCCATGTCATGGCCATTTCCACTGATCATAATTCCATTTGTGAGGTCTACTAGAATAGATTTATACTGTGCAATTTTCCAAACTCACATTGGTTTCGCATAGAGCATCTCTCAGCGATACACAGCCAAACTCACCCTGAGCGCACACAAAGTCACAGCCGAAGTAAAAACAATAAGTGTGGCTTGATATTGAGTAAGAAAAAGGTTGATAAACGCTGTGAGAATGGGTCTGCAGAGAGAATGGGTCTGCAGAGAGAATTTCGCCACGATCCCAACTGTCTGTTATCAGCCTGCAGCCAGGGAGGAGAGATCAGCAGAGCTGCCTGCACTGAGTGTGTGAGGAAGTCCGTGGATTGGTCAATTTGGACCAATCAGCGGGGGCTTAACGTAACGGCTCCGCGGACGTAACGTAACGGCTCCACGGATTGGTCCATTTCGTTCCGGGGACGACATGACATCATGATGTACCCGGAAGAATCAAATGGACAGTGACGTATCTCCAACGAGGCGTTTTGGGGAGGTATTTTCTGTTTTAGAGTTTTACTCGCTACAGGGTGTACTTTGAGGGTTTTGACTCTGCACACCGTTTACATGCATAAAAACCTTCATAACACACAAGGGGACGGGTAATAACCAGAAAAGCATGACATGTGACCTTTAAGGTGCCGCTTTTCTTCAGTTTATGCTGTTTGTAGGAGACATGGCTGTTCACAGTTTGAAAATGTTTAGCTTCTCAAAGCACAGCCAGCCCTCCGTCACAGCGGCTGGTGATCATGTTGCCCACTTCCATCCAGGTATCCAGGTGAGGGTCGTAGATTTCCACCGAGTCCACCGTCACCGGGGCGGAGAAGTCTCTGCTGGCCGCCCTGCCCCCGACGGCGTACAGCATCCCGTTGACCGCTGACACTGAAACGCCGGCACGAGCAGTGGACATCGACGCCACCTCCATCCATTTCTCCTGTAAGAACAAATGTTGGCACACAGATATAAACAGGATTGGGGAGTAATGGATTACATATAATGGGATTACATAATCAGGATACAAAAAAAGTTAACTGTATTGCCTTACAGTTACATTCAAAAGAATAATCAGATTGCTGGTAATTTTTTTTAAAGAACCAGAGAAACTTCAACCACATATAAACATTGTATTTTACATTGATGTCTGGTTGAGTCTGCACTTCCTTATCGCAGCAAAATTAAGCAAAATGGACTCCAAGCTAGCAAAATATTATACATAAATCTTAAAAAGGTCCCATGTCATGCTTTTCCGGTTATTACCCGTCCCCTTGTGTGTTATGAAGGTTTGTATGCATGTAAACTGGTCAAAACCCCTCAAAGTACACCCTGTAGGGAGTAAAACTCTAACACAGAAAAGACCTGTCTATGCTGCCCCAGAACGCCTCGTTGGACATTTTCTTTTTCATTTTTTTCTTCTGGGAACCAAGTGACGTAACGATGACCCCATGGACCAATTGCTCCAAATGGACCAATTCGCGGAGCCGTTCTGTTCCGTCCGCGGAGTCATTCCGTCCGCGGAGCCGTTACGTTACACACACACACTCAATCTTTTCTCAGCTGCAGCTCCACCGATTTCTCCTCCCTGAGACGGTGGGACGCGGTGCGGCTGTGTGTGAGCACACACACAAACTCCCAGCCAGGCTGCGGGTGTGTGTGTGTGTTCGGGCTGGGTTTCGCTGTGTCTCGCAGAAGGCCACTGGGCTCACAGGGAGGGGGGGGGCAGAAGCTCCAACAAGCCGTTTAGGACAGAGAGTGAATACACATACTATGCGTACACTGGCTACCCGTGGAACTGAGGATCGAATTCAAGGTCTCCGTCCTCACCCACCAGTGTGTCCATGGAACTGCCCCTCCCTACCTCAAGGAACTCCTCACCCCCCATACCTCCTTGCGGACCACCCGCTCCAGCAACTCTAACTTCCTCAAACCCCCCAGGACTAAGCTCCGTACTATGGGAGACCGGGCCTTCTGCTCGGCTGCTCCCAGTCTGTGGAATGCTCTCCCCGACCAAATGAGAGCACCACAGACCGTGGAGGCTTTTAAAAAAGGCCTAAAAACCCATCTCTTCAAACGAGCCTTTGCCTAGACCTTTTTATTTATTTTTGTATTGCTTTTTATTAATTCTACCGTGTTGTGTAATGTTTATTTATACTGTTCATGCTCACTACTTGTAGCACTTCGGGATTTGAAATCAAATATGAAGTGCTTTATAAATGGAACCCATTATTATTATTATTATTATTATTATTATTATGCAGAGATGCTGTATGAGAAACCAATGTGTGTTTGGAAAATTGCACAATATAAATCTATTTTAGTAGACCTCAACAATGGAATTATGGTCAGTAGAAATGGCCAAGACATGGGACCTTTAACAAGCTGGTAGTGTAGTATAATAGTCATCATGGAGCTTAATGGTTATGCTCGGGGTAACCCTGAGAAAACTTTTATTTCGATTGTGGTTTTGTTTTCACACTGAGCAAATAATAAATATATATTCCCTCTTGAATATTAACACAACAGTAGAGCATTCATTTGAAAACGTCTAAAATAACTTTTAAGAAAGATTTGTGATTTTGAATAGTTTTTAAAGGTATTACTGAACATTAATTGATCCCACTTCACCTCTTCTGGACAGTACTTCTCCACCGTGTCCAGTGCCCCCAGCGCCTCGTTCCAGCCACCCACGGCGTAAATGCAGTTATTGAGGCAGGCGACGCCCACGTAGGCCCGACGCGTGACCATGACGGGGAGAGCGCTCCATCGGCGAGAGATGGGATCATACACCTCGGCTGAACGCAGCTCCATTCCCTCGTCACTGATGCCTCCAATCACGTAAATAAAGCCTGGAAGGAAAAGTAAAAAATTCACTGCAGTGTCATTGTTCACACTTTAAATAACAAAGAAAAAGGCTATGAACACACCTTGTAGCTCACAGCAGCCGAAGTAGTACCGAGGGACGGCCATGCTTCCGATCACCTCCCACCGGTTCTCCTCCGGGTCGTATCGCTCCATCGTCTTCCCGATCTCCGAGCCAATCCAACCACCTGCAGGAGAACAGGAAAATCTTCAGCTTGTGCTTTTTTATGATGTTTCCCAAATTGCACTTGTTATCTATTTATTATCATTGGACTAAATTATTTGGTTGAATTTTTACAGCTTTTCATTGTCCCATGTTATGCACTCATGTTATGTTATTCTATTGCTCAATCCAGCTGTGTCATTGCATGTATTTTATTGCCCTTAAAAAAAGGTTTTTGTATTTTTACCTCCAAATTATTAACTTTTTTCTTAATTATTTCAGTGTAAGGCTTAAAGTTGACATGCTTTAATATACAAAAAGGTCTTTATTTTCCTCATACTGTCTATGCTGCAGCACCTCTATTCACCCTCTGTCTGATGTCCTGCACTTTAACCTATCACATACAGAAGCGCGAGTGTAACATAGTGATGTCATTATGTTACGGAAGTAAATAACGGAGTCTAACGGAGGCGTTTCAGGCAGGGGGGGAAACTCCCTCCGGAGAGAACTTTTGGATTTTAGCCTTTGCAGACCATTTACATGCACACAAACTATATAACACACTACAGGAAGGGGAAAACCCTCAAAAGCATAACAAAAAACCTTTAAGAGTCCTCCTTTTTTCTTAACAGCACTTATCAGGCCCTACCTAGAGTTTTGTCAATACATTTTATTTTACCAAGAACAGCTACACGACTAATAGATTTTGTGACATTGTGTGTTTGACAAACATGGTGCTACTGTGGCATTTACCAAGTGCATACAGAGCTCCGTGGCAGGGGCAGACGCCGACCCCACAGCGCGGGAAGTTCAAAGACGCCACGGCGGCCCACTGCTTAGTCACCGGGTCGTACCTCTCAGTGCAGTCAAAGATCATCGAGTCTTTCTCCCCTGGGGAAACACAGATTATTTCTTACAGACTGAAGACTGTTGAGGTTATTTCATTCCTGGGTTTGAAACCCGACAGCTCTCTCACCTCCCACCACGTAGATCATGCCCTCCAACACGGCGACCCCCAGCCCGCTGCGGGCCTGATGCAGGGACGACACCGTGGTCCAGTACTGGTTGAAGGTGTCGAAGCGCTCCACACAACTCAACGCGCGGCTGTCACTCCAGCGGCCGCCCTGCAGCCGAGTGTAGCCCCCTGGGAAGAAATATAGAGATAATGTGGCATTTCAGAATCAAAAGTCCTTTATCCCTCCAAAAGTGGGGACATTTACATTGTTACAGCAAGGGGAGAGTGCAGAAAGAAGGTGTAGACTAACGTTGTTATATTTAGTTGTACTTATTAGTTTGATGGAGACAACAGAGATACTCTTTTACGGTACGTCCACCATCTTGCCGGTGGGCGTGTCTGGCGTGCGACCAACAACCAATCACATTAATCTCCCGCCCCGGACACACAGGCACGCGGTTTGATTGGCTAGAGCTTGTACTGGCATATGATTTGATTGGCTGACGCTTCCGTCGAAGCTTGAAAAGTTGAACTTTTCTCAACTTTTGAAGCGAGCAACGGAGGCCAAGCGACGCGACGGAACCACAATGCAGTTCGGCAAAGCCTGACGTCACCCCATTCAAAGTGAACAGGAAGCGTCTCCGTTGAAGCACGCGAGGCTGCCGTGTGGACGTACCGTTAGGGTTTGTTGATTGTTACGTGTCTATCTGAGAGAAAACTCCCTCTGGAGGGAACACAGAGATTGTAGCCTTTGCAGACAAATTACATGCACAAAAACCAATATAACACACTACAGGAAAGGCAAGCCTTGAAAAGCATCAGGGCCACTTTAACAAATGTAAAATGCACAGTGTTACTTCAGAGTAACTTTTTCTGGTGTTTCTTATTTAGAGGAAATCAATCAGGTGAATTTTGAATGTTGACAAAGGTCATGTGAAACAGCACCTATAGCATAGAGGTATTTTCTGGCTTTTCTTCTGGGTCTCATCTTGGCTGGTTGGAGCTGGCTGTACATCTTATTCTCTTTGGGAGACTTTGTGACTTCAGTGTATTCCTTAAGAAGAGTCTGCAGTGCCACCCGCAGGCTGAAGTCGGTAATACCTTTAAAAAGCATTTCAAGATGTTGTTAACAATGTAGCTCTTAATCAACGTTACAGCAATATTGTGAATGCTACATCAATACATGTGTAAGATATAAACGTTGGGATGCCAAATGTTATGTTCCCTCACCCTCGATGTACTTGAACAGTCTCTGTGGGGAGAGCAGAGGGAAGCGCACCGGCTCCAACACCTCCACTACGTGTTTTTTCCTCTTTGCCATGTCTTGGAGGACCCAGTCCATGGCTGCCGTGAACACCTGGTACTCATCCTCGATCCTCAGCTCTTCACTTCTTAGGAGCCTCACCAGCTGATCCTTCGACAGGCCCCTGAACTCATCGGTCACACACACCTAAAAGGAAGCAGATGATAGGCAGAGTTGAAATGCTTCCATTCGGATTAAATGCTGATGGTCAGACATTTTTTTACAAGAAAAAGAAGATTTTGACAGAAACACTAGGGATGGGAACTGGTTCCAAATGGTCCGATCCATTGTAATTGTAGCGCTCTGAGGTTTTACATTATCTTAAATCATATGCCAGCATGTTTTTCTGACAGTTTTGTGCTGCAAAATATCTGCGGTATGACGTCAGAATCTGTGTCTACGCAACTTGAACTTCAAACAAATGGGAGTCATTGCGGAGAGGAAGACAAAAGGGGAAAAAACTCAAAAAGTAAGCAAAAGTGCTACTTGTGATGTCTGTAAAATTGGTGTACTGTATTTTAACAAATGTTATAAGGCAGAAATTCAACACTGTGTCCAGACTCAGAGATGCTAAAACAGCTGTGGTGACGCTAAAAAAACCTGTGTAGGACTACTGTCTTTCATGTGAGAAAATGTAACCTACATCAATAGGGAAATAGATAGAGAATCAAACTGATAAGTAGAATAAAGAATGGATTTTGCATCAATCAGAGGTGTTAACTTGAGTCAGATTCGTGTCACAGATTTGATGACTTAAGACTTGGCGGGGCATTAAGATTTGATAAGGGCTTCAACATTAGTTAAGGGCTTTCAGGCATGGCCTGGGACTTGCAAAGGCTTAAGACTTAATTTCAAAATTAATGACTTGGTCGCACCCCAGGTATCAATAAATACAAATATTATCCCTGTCAGAAACAGTGCCTCTTATTATTATATTGTCTCCTACCTCCAGAAAGTGAACCTGAATGTAGTTCTCTGTGAACTCCAGCATCTCCATGCAGGCGATCTGCTCCAGGAACTGAAAGATGCCCACACAGTTGGACGGGTCCATGTGGCCCTTGAGGAACCCTCCGCAGATGGACACCACCTCGTTCAGCTGCAGCATGTCCGCCGCCACCATCAGCTCCTGGACGTTCTCCACCGTCACACTGATCACGCCTGATAGGGAAGCAAAAATGATATAAAACAGATCTGATGGAACATGATGATGTGGGGAGTATCAGAGGAGATGCAGACCTGTGTATATGAAGTCCAGGAGAATCTCAAACACTTGAGTCTCCAGTCCGAGGATCTGCACCTCCTTTTTATCCGCCTCCCTCATCCCCCCGGAGAACAGAGCGGAGAAGTAAGGGCTGCTAGCAGCGAGCACCAGGCGGTGGACCATGAAGACCCGGCTGCCCACCTTCAGACCCACATCACAGAAATCTGTGCGGAGCCGCATCTTGTTCATCTGGGCCAGGATGAGTCTGGCGTAGCGATCTGAGGCCAGCAGAGCCTGCTCCGACGCCTGGGTTGCCATGACAGCACCACCACAACCAGTGGATGCTGACATGGAGGTGGAGGACATAGCAGCTGGGGCAGGTCTGTGCTAACATGGAGGCCAGTATTCCCAAACCCTCCTCTCTAGTGGGTGTCAGCATGAAACACACCTGCAAGACATACAAGCTCATGCATTAACAACAAAACCCACACTTTGCTGTTGTGTAACAACACAACAATGAGGCTTAGTCGGACATATTATAAAGAATATACGTTTACAACGGACTTCCTTGATTGTCTCTTGCTAAAGTCTTAGTGCATTTATAGAGAAGTTACTGTACGTTCCTGTTGCTATTATTTGCTATTAAACATTTAACGAAAAACGACGTTAGCCAGACGTGCTAGCCAACACAGACAGCCATTCAACCATCATATTCATCAGTTTAATACTCCACTGAAATGAGACAACTTTACCACGAAACAACCCCTTCTATAAGAGTGCAAATTCACTTGTATTGGGGGGAAAATATATGAAATTCAGCTTGTTTTTAGCCGTGACTTACCCATAAGTTTACTGATGAGGATGCAGGCAACTTCCGTCGCCCTGCAGACTGTCAACACATCCTCCACGATCGACTGCTCTGGTCTGGCGGTTGAATGTGTCCAATAATGACTAGCCGATCCCCGATAGAGGTACACGCTTTTTACCTGAATAATTTTGTTATGTCGCCACTGACCCTTGTTGTCGGCATGTCCGTCCTAAGAGACAGAGCTTAACATGAAGGTATGAGTTATTTAGCCTAAGTTTGAATTATGTTGTGCTTCCTTCCTTCATTTTGGCCTGTTTACTCAATAACTTTCGCCAGGCTGGTTGTAACACACAACACCAGATGGCAGTGTCGCCTTTGAACAAGCAGCTAAACAAATGGAAGTCCTTGACAACAGCCACAGAAACCTGTACATGTACATGTACATTATCATTATTCATAGCATACCAGCCCCCAGCACAATAGTACTTTTTCAGATACAGCCAGCCAACACTGTCCCATGTCATGCTTTTCCGGTTATTACCCGTATGTGTGTTATGAAGGTTTTTCTGCAGGTAAACGGTCTGCAAAGTCACAAACCCTCAAAGTACACCCTGTAGCGAGTACAACTCTAACACAGAAAATATCTGTCTATGCTGCCCCAGAACGCCTCGTTGGAGATTTCTGTTTTTCCATTGTTTTCTTCCTGGGTACAGTGACGTGCCCATACTCAAATGGACCCATTGGTCCGAATGGACCAATCCGTGGAGCCGTTACGTTACGTCTGCGGAGCCGTTAGGTCCAAAACTTTATATACCAATCCACGGACTTCCTCACACACACACACACACACACACACACACACACACACACACGCACACACACGCACACACACACACACACACACACACACACACACACACACACACACACACACACACACACACACACACACATACCATGTATACATCACTTCAGGGGACATTACATTGACTTACATGCATTTCCTGGAGACTTATCCTAACCTTAACCATAACCAACACATGCCTTACCCTTACCCTAACCCTAACCAAGTCTTCACCCTAAAATTAATGATTCCCCTCATGGGGACCTCCATTTTGTCCCCATAAGGGAGGCGAGTCCCCACACGTGACTATGTAAACAAATTTAGGTCCCCACAAGTATAGTAATGCTAGACCACACACACGAACACACACACACACTCAATCTTTTCTCAGATGCAGCTCCGCCGATTTCTCCTCCCTGAGACGGCGGGACGCGGCGAGGCTGTGAGTTTGTGTGTGAGCACCATGGTGAGCACTGAGCACACACACAAACTCCCAGCCAGGCTGCGGGTGTGTGTGTGTGTTCGGGCTATAAATCTATTTTAGTATACCTCAACAATAGAATTATGATCAGTAGAAATGGCCATGACATGGGACCTTTAAACTGTAACCTCATTCACTGGACACTTGGCCTCTATGAGCTAGCTAACATACTCTCAGCAATGGGTAGTCCAGTTTGTTTTAATCAGTAGCTTGACATCAAATTGGATTTAAATATAATGTTGGAAACCTGTTATTAAACAAAATCTAGCACTGCTTGGGCCTGTCAGACCTTTCTGAGTTGAGGTGAAAAACACCTGTGACAATTACAGACAAAATTCCTGTAACTGTCACTTGACTTGTATTTCCTGATATGTCAAAGTGTCACCCAGGATCTAACAGCCAGTGCTGTACTAGAAAATATGTGGTGGCACCAACTTTGGCAAATTAAAACTCAGACAGATATGTGCCAACCTGGCAACTCCCGTCGCCCTGTTTAGTTACATTTCCAGCTTTTCCTTTTATGCTAGAGGTGATCCTCCATTGCCATTATCTTAACTAAACAATAAGCTCATTGGACACAGCTTAAATAGACTCTAAGCCAATATAAGGCAGAGCTCACCCTTTCAAACTTCAATTGACGCAGGGCTCAACAATTACCCGCTTGCCCAGGGGCAAATGAAAAGCCAAGTCGAGCTAATAAATCTAGAAACTCATTTGCCCAATTTGGTGAGTTCTAAAAAAGAATAAAGTTGAGAGATGCCAATGTGGGAAAAAGAGAAAGTCGAAGCTGAAGCGTAGGCAAGCTATTGATTTATCCTGGAAACACACTATTATTTAGGTGGTGTAAGAGGATGTGGGTGAAACTCCACACATAAATAAACAACTATCGGGGCAAGTACAAATGTACTTTGGGCAAGATTCCAGACTTACTTGCGTAATGGGACAAACAAACCCAAACATAGCTGTGAAAACCTCATAAAAAGCAAACACTAATTGGAATGTCCCCCCCCTTTCTTTGCATCCAAATAACTGAAAATCTAGTCTTGAAATGTTCCTTTTCATCCCCGAGAGACTATGGAGATTTTCAGAACATGAAATAATTATGATGACATGACAGCCTACCCTTAAGCAAATTAATAAATAGCGTTTAATGATGAAGTAAAACAAAGAAAATATACATTTATATACTGCCAAGATCTGTCATATTCAGCTTTCAATTGATCTTACCCTGAATAAACTTGAACCTTTTTAAACCAAGCTATATTGGGATATTTTCCAAATGTATCCCATTGAAATGTTGATCAAAACGTCTTAAACTTAAATATTAACATTTTCAAAGGAGGATGTTTTCTTTATCTTTTAATCAGATTCGTTTTTTCTCAATGGTAGCACAAGCACTGTCACTTTCCACACAAGCCTGAGTTGTGTTAATCACATTACGTATTTTTAGCAGTCGTGAAGTGATCAGAGCTGTTTTGCAATTCAAGAGCCTCATTAGTTTCTCATTGAAGTTTGAGCACAGCCACTATTCATCAATGGACGGTACATGCTATTGAGGAACATACATGTTTTCTACAAGTCCAGGATGATAATATGTCCATGGGACATTGGTATAAATAACTGAGACATTTGTTGTTTGTGGCTTCTGGCTTTTTATATCAAATCAATCTTTTAAGCAAATTGACACTGCTTTAGGTGTTTAATTTCCAATATGAACATGTGTCTTTTTCTTTTGCCTTTTGTTCTTTAGGCTGTTGCCCGGGCAGGTGCCTCTTGTAAAACAGGTTTTAGTAAGTAGGTGAGGTGTTAAAATAAATGTGAAAGTAGTGACACCGCCTTCTTTTGGTTAGAGTTGTTCTGTTACATTATGAATTTTTTATTTGTAGTCTCTCTAAATGTTTGTGCTTGTCACGAGCATGAGGATTATTTTCACCAATAATAATATCCCTTCACTGTGGGGATGGGAGCAGTACGATTTCCCTGCTCCCAGAATCTCCAATGTAGTGGGAGAAAAAAGTCAATAGTGTGAGGGTCATCCTGGAAAGCGGTCACCATAATTACCATTCAGGTTTAAGTGCAGGGTATGTCTGACTTTTTCATCAGGGCTCTGTTTTCTTGGCTCGACGATGCTTTGACCAGGAAAGAAAAACATCATGAATTGAGCTTAAGGCTTCTTATGGGAGTAGGTAGAGTTCAGCGTTTACTGACTACTTGGCCATCAAACCAGATAATGCAAAACAAGTCATTAAAGCGCTCTGTGGAATAATGTTTTATCATTTTTTCCATGATATTGCGCACAACGTATACTCGAAAAATCCCTGTTTTATGATGAATGTATTCAATTTTCTGTTGTTAATACATCTTCTTTCTTATTTCTAATACCCCTCGATTGTATTTCAAATGGTGTCTACTTGTTTGTTCTTATCTTGCTAGACAAGGCTCCTTTCCTCACCTGACAGGACTTGTAAACTGCGTAACCCTTCTTTATCTTGGCTTGGTTCACCACCTACAATGTACATACAGTATTGTGCTTTCAGACCAACCTGGTTTCTGATTTGAACTCTGAAGCTTCTCTGCAGTGTTTCAGTCCTTTGCAACATTAGTTTGCTGGCTATGTGCCTGCTGGTTCTTTTTTTTTAATCTATTTGAGATGTGAACTCCTGCAGTGAGATTGTCCTGAGAGCTTGAGGAATACAGAGGTTCTTCTTTTATTATAGGTAGTTTGTAATTCATTTATTAATTAGGTTGTGAGCACTTTATAAATCATTAATAAGCTTTTATAAGACATGAGATAAACAGGGCAACTGTGACCGGTTGCTTGCCAAATAGTGAGCCCACATGTATCTGTACTGCTAAACCTTATATTGGCTACCTAGCTTGATTCATCTTCTTCATCAGCCAGCATCCTTGGTATCTGTTGCTCACCGAGTTGATTCACTAAGTAGCCAATGTAAGGCTTAGTCATCTTGCCAAATAGTGAGCCTGTGTTGATGTATGAAAACTATGTTAGATCTGGTTTATAAATGGTTCTTAATGATTAATAAAGTGTTTACAACCTAATTAATAACCTAATTATAAACCCTTTATGAATCCTTTATAAGGGTAGTCTTATTGTAAAGTGGTACCGTTACAGGTAAAAATGCTCTTTAAATATGTAGGATGCCCTATTATTAATCATGTTAGAACCACTTTGGGTCTAAACAACACAATCAAATACAAAGGTGTTTGCTTTTGGCCCATGGTCCACCATTACGTTTCAGTGTAGGCCCTACATGGAAAAAGTTTGTGCTCCCATGTTTCAAACTCATTAAATTCAGGGTTCATGATACAGTGTAATCTTCATTTTTCTGTAATTTAGGACACAGATTATTAATGCAAGAGACACACTGATGTTTGAATTGGGTCAAAAGGATGACATAAAGCTTAAAAATCCCTATGGGCTTAAGTGTTATTATCCTAAATATTTTCTAGAATATGTACAGCATTCTGCTTTCAAGGTTTTGTTTAACCACTACTGTACATTGGTCCTTATTGTAAGTAATCAGATATGTTGTGATCTTGCCTATACTTTAAAATGATAGCAAATATATATATATATATATATATATATATATATATATATATAATAAAATCATCTCTTTCGACTCCACTTCGAGCGTTAGAACTATTAACGAAGCACTTTTATACTAATAAAGGACTGGCTTACCTAAAGCCAGTTGAGTAGCATTTGAAATGTTTGGCTCTATGAAACCTGATGTACTTATATGATTCTGTTTTCTTCAAGGTTGTGTCTTCCTGGTCGAATGTACTTATTGTAAGTCGCTTTGGATAAAAGCGTCAGCTAAATGCAATGTAATGTAATGTAATGTAGTGCCTGAAAAGAAAAAAATGAAATATAGGCCTATGTTAAAAACTTTCCAAGCATAATTTCAAACTTGTTTAATGTGTATCATTTACCATAACTCCTCCAGGTTTTGAAACAATGTTCTGTCTTTATTTATTAGTTTTTCAGTTTTGCCATTACCTTTACGACCCAATAACATGAGCAGCTATATTATAAAAAGAAATAGATACATTAATTCACACATATACACGACATACAGACTAACTGTTTTTTAGAGAGGCTTCAAAGAAAATGTAGAGCTGTTATGTTAAATGGTTCAGTCCGTAGCCTACATGCTGCTTGGCAGGCAACAGCATCGCTTGCCTTCAGCCTATAAGCCAGCTATAATGTGAGCTAGTAAAAAAGAGGGGGGAAAAATCCGTTTTATCGATTCTGCCTCCAACATAGCAACTGGTCGCTGATTGGCTGACGCACGGCACGTTCCCGGCTTCCCATTGGCTCATCGGGTAGCGTGAAAACGTTGGTATCGGACGGAGACAGAGGGGAGGACAGACGCGATTGGCTCAGGGCAAACTGAAAGCGAAAACCTCTTTCCTGAGAGCCTGCGAGACAGTTGATGGTGTGTGTATTTTAGGCGTTACTCCAAAGGTAATTCGTCCTGCTGCCCCCCCAGCCAGGGCTTATTTGAATTGAGAACTATAAAGCAAAATGTCTATGAATTTAAACGACCGAGTTAGGAGACTATGGGGTACTACCGACAAGGAAGAAGGAAAGGGAGGAAAGTAGAGACATACTGTGGAATGAGCAATAAAATATGTGGGGGGGCTGGGCTTTTACATAGATTAAACCCATTCAGGGAGCTAAGGAAAATAGGACTTGGCAAGCAGTGTAAGCTAAATAGCTGTGAAAGCAAATAGCTTTGGGGACAAGCTAGGTGGGAGTGTGTTTCAGGGCAACGGAAATGTAGCAAAGGCCTAACTTGACCTTTTCAGCCTTCATTCTTTTATACCATCCTGTACATGAGCTAGAAAAATGCACTGTTTCCTGCCCCTCCTCTTTCCCTGTCTGTCTACCCCACACACTTTCTCTACCCACTCTCCTTGTCTTTTGGACACTCACGAAGCCTGACTGAGTCAGCGCTGCTGGTACAGTCTGTCCTTTCCATCTCCTCTGCATCTGGTCCATCTCTTCTGTCTATGGTCCATCCTAGCAGATGCTTGCCTGTCCACCAGCTCTCTTTGCTGACACAGGTAAGAGGTAGTAATCCATTGCCTGGAACTGACGCTCACCCAAGCACATCCATGCCCTCTCCACCTCATTAATCCCAACCTAACACAGACCTTATGTGATGGATGAAAGAGGCCACCTGTTGCTAGGTCACGGAGGACCAATGGTGGTGTCACCCAGGGTTGTCCTCATTATCAGTTGCTATATCGTGGGTTAAAACAGGTTTCTCATGGTAGATGGTGCTCAAGTTAATAAAATAAAAAAAGTTGTGGTAATAAAACGTAACTACGATTTCAGCTCAGTTCTAAATAAAATGAGCAACGTGTCTTTGCCTGTAGCAGGTAAAAATGTCATGTCCCCTGTAAACATGGCATAGGGGTGTGAGATGATATTGATACACTTGAGTATTGCAATATTATGATTTGTGATACTAAAGTTATTCCATAAAACACCTGGTTAATTTTGAATAATGTTTACATGCAAAGATTCAAATTGCAAAAAAAGCAAGACTATGTTACAGTGATTGTGGTAAATGCAAATCCACTGTTCTGAACATGTTTTAGATTGTATTCATATTGTGGTTTGTTCTATATTCTGGGACATGTTTCCTAAAAACACATTAAGAAAATCGCAATCTATGATTTATTTTATATTTCTGCTGTCTACTACGACGAGCTCTGTTTAAAATTATAAATCATTCTCAAAGATGTAATAAGTGGCAGACATAATAAATGGAATATCCAATAGAAATGTTAATTTAAGAGCATGATAAGAGACTAAACTCAATCTGCTGAAGCTTGCTGGTACTCAAAGTGGAGCAGCATTCTTTCCAGGAGCTTCAGGAAAGTTGTGTTGAACAATGCTGGATGTTATTAGTGAAGAAAGTTTGATGGATTGTTTTGTAGTGACTCAACGGCGGCCCGGCTGAGTAGGGAAAGGGCCTGCACATATCCTGCTATTGTCTTATCGCTTCCTTTCTCTTCCATCTGTCCACAGTGCGTCCTCCGGTGCCCTCGCCGCCTCCTATCTCTGCTGACCCAAGGATAAGCTCATCGCACGACAATGGCTCCACTAGAGACAGGAGGTAAAAACCAGATAACAACTTGTCTTGCTTTGTATTTTAACATTTTTGCTACCCAGGTTGAAAATGTTTTACCCCAAACGATAAAAAGGTTAGACATTTTCTTGGACATTAACTGTTATATACTGAGAACAAAAAGCAATGGATCACGCAAGTTGACAAAACCCTCATCAGTTTATTGTCTGTCAGCAAGAAAAAGGTCAGGATCTCACATTGCTTAGCTTCACCCGAGGAGTTTCCTCAATCCCCCAGTGGAGTTATATTTTTATAAGAGGCTTAATCACGCTCCTTCCATAAACCAACCTCAGAAATACATTTTACAGTTTCTCTGTACAGAGTATCTATTGTCCTCAAACTTGAAAAATGTGCCAAGTTCAACATGGATTCCTTTCCTCTTAAGCTATGTAGGCTGCATGTCATGAAAAACATTCATAGCTCGAGCAATGCCACAGTTCAAGTAATGGAGGCAGGATACTTCCGGACCTCTGGCAGTTCACACAAACATCGGAGGCCACATCATACCGACACCACCAAGGAGAGTGCATTTTTGTGGCAAATGTCAACCTCTCATAACAGCATTACCTTCTCCACCATCATCATCGTCAAACGTTGCAACAATAGAAACACTGTTGGATTGCACTTTCTTCTAGCTTTCATCTTGTGGCATGTTTATAGAAAAAATATATATAGAATACAAAAAGCTTATACTTCTTTGAGTAACAGAATATAACATACAGTACTTCAGATTATGTTTTGATCAGCACATCAGCAGGTGTACATAAATTGCCCTCCTTTTTGCCCAAATGCGATTACGGGACTCAACGTAAGGGACGAAGTTTTGCTCACTATTAAGTGCTTTGGTCAATGGTTATAACATTGAGTATGCTCTTACAATGGTATTCTACAGGATGTTAATGCTACATAAGTATCCACTGTATATGAATGTCTGTTACGAAAGGGGCAAATTGTCAAGATGTACCACGACTTTTTCACATATTCACACGTGGCATTTACCCAAAACATTGTTTGGTCCACCAAACCAGTATGACGGAAACAGCCTGTTTACAGCACCATTTATCCCCCTTCACAAATGCACTAAGTAGTAGTAACGTAATTATTATTCCAGAGCACGCGATGGTACATTTTAAACACAGGAAAATATTTCCTAAAATCACACAGATTATATTTTGTAGAGAAAATAAAGTTGCGCAAAGAATTTAGGGTTCTATACACTTAGTTTTTCAAGTTCACATAAGGGCACATTGGTTTAACTGATTTCCTCCCTCTTAAATCTCTGTAATTGGACACAAATTCATTCTTTCTCTTATTCTCAACATCTCTGCTGTGATTAGATCTGTATGTGCGTTCAATTTGTCACAATGGCAGCCAATCAGAAAACTGGAGTAGGTCATTCCTGATTGGCTGTTGTGTCTCCAATCTGATTCTTACTCTTATCAGTTACTTAGGGAGGGGGGGAAGCTTGATAAGCAGCTCTAATTAAAGTGTTGGTGACATGCCTATTTTAATGAACTTTAGTTAGTTTGTCTTTATTTATTAGCTTGAAGCTTAGCTATCTTGGGTAGGTTGCTAGCCAGCTAACGTCTGCCGTTTATGCAGTAGCTTATAGGCTTGCTTCGTGATTGCTAGCTACACGGCTAAGGCATTGTTAGTCTGGAGTCATGTATTGGCTTCAATATTTCAATTAATTCATTACATTATACAACCTGTCGGCAATCTTATAAAACAAGAAGCGGTACCCTCTACTGTTTAAATGTACGCAAATGTGCAAAACAGAGTGAAAGAGGTTATTATTGTATGCTTATGTGGATATAAGCATTTTTCTCTTTCGCTCAAATTAGACATTTCTTTACATTTCTCTACTGAATATAATTTATGTGGTAGCTTACTTTTCTGTGTTCAAAATGTTCCATAACACACTCAGAAATTAGCCACAAATATAACTCCATAATAAACAAATATATTTCTAAACTATTTGTCGGATTTTCTGAACTAACTAGAGAAATGGACATCTCTAGCAACATCAACTCTGCTTGTAAAAGCTAAAGTTAAACAAAGGTGCAGCACCTGATTTCTCTGGTTTTCAACATCCCTACCATAAAATGTGTCCATTAAACAAATGGCAATAAATGAAGTACAAAAGAAAATATTAAAAGCTTAAACAGTCTCTTTGAAAAAAACAAAACCAAGTTCAAGCTGACATTCAAGTTCCAGTCCCACTTCAATCTGTGAAATCCCATTCACAAAACCGATGGAATCACTCTAGTGCAAAACTTTACACAATGCACCTCGATGCAGTCATTCTCACAGGATACAGTAAACATGTCCTTTTGTCTCTTTCCCGTTGGATTACATTTCTGGAGCGGCAGGCGGGAGCCCCGACGTGTGTTTTGGAGTCTGTAATAGTTTGTGTTCCTCTGCATGTTGGGAAGGCGTGGCTGCAGCTTTGGCGTGAACTGGATGTGTCAGCCGAACATCCAGGGCATCATTGTGTTGCACTAAGGAGTGCAGGCGATAGTGCAGGACAAGGTCTTTCAGTGAGCAGTGGGCGTCGTATGGCTCTGCAAATCCGTATCCGTGCGGTGTGCTGTAGACCATACAATGCTTCACTTCTTCATTAACGCTGTAAGAAACAATAAAATTACATCGATGAGTGTCAGCTCAAGATTCGTCACAAATACATCTGATATAGTTTTCCAAAAATGTTATACTCACACAACAGAGCAAGCGTAGCATCCCTGTTTACTGCTCTCGCGGATCAGGAACGTTCCGGGTGCTTTTCCTTGGAGCATCTCCTCGGCCTGTGTCCGGCTCATTTCACCAACAAACCAATTTGTCTCCTCCTGATGTGGCAAATTCTTCTCGTCTCCTTTTAACACATAAGTGCTGAAAAACAAAACAAAAGTTGTATTGTAACACCTCCGTAATCTCATTTTTAGATTATAAGAAGCATTCTTGAACTTTGTTTCCATAATTAATTAGTTGAAACGTACTCATCAAGGCTGTCACTCAGAAGCCCCAGCCAGTCGTTTATGCGTTTCTGCCTTACGCCTTTGTGATTCAGCCAGCTGCAAGGAGAGGTGTAAACAAAGGTTTTGCTTTAATACAGAATACTACTTTACAGAGCAGCTTCAGAATGAATTCTCACCGACACCACAAACAATACTCTGATAATTGACTTACTTGAGGTACAGGTCTCTGATGTTGCGCAGCTCTATGAGGTCGGGCCGCAAGCTGTTAATTTTCCTGTCCGTCTCTCTGTAGTCCTCCACCTGCGTTCTCAAGTCTTCTTCCAGATGGATTTTGCTGTCGTAGATCTCCCCAAGACGACACTTCAGCTTCTCATAATTTATCAAAAAGCTAAAGGGGGGGGGGAAGTAAAAAAAAAACACCGGTCAGATGGCTCTACATGCAACCATATTACACAATTTTAGGTACACTTTTTGGGACGATAAAAATACAATAAAAACCTATAAAGCTGCAAATATTATTCGATTAGTTGTCAGAAGAGAATATCGTAGTGCATAAAACAAGACTTTTCATAATGTCATCTTGAGCTTTCGGAATAACAAATTGACATTTTTAAACATTTTGAGACACCTTATAGAGTGGACAACTTATTTTATATTTACTGTCGAAAATAAACAACAGATTATTAAAGTACCTCTCCAGATCTTTGTCAGCTCCTTCGGACTGATTGTTCATTTCAAACTCCTCTCCGTAACGCTCCTGTTCGCGACACTGCTCCTCGAAGATCAGCATCGTCTCGTTGAAGGCCTCAATTGCCGTTCGTTTCATTTGGATCTCCTGAATCACAAGGAACACATCTATTCAGAAAATGTCTACTTTTTAAACAAGTACTGATGTTACCACAGATCCATCAGGGTTCATTTAATACGTTGGTTTTTACCTGTGAGGTCTTTGTGAAAGTTTCATAAAGGCGATCAAACTCCTTGGACTTCTCTTGATACTGACAGTGAACCTCCTTTAACTTTCTTCCAGCGACATCTACATTATCCTCTTTCACCTGTAGTTAACACAAAATACACTTAAATTAGTACAATGATCACGCTATTAATACTTTAAAAAAATGTCTGACTGTCAAATTTGTCAAGCAAACATAACGTTGCTCACTAACCTGCTGGAAGCGGGATACGGGATTGGTTAGCATTAGGTCCAGTGTGGCGTTGTACTCCACCAACGGATGGTGCTGATAGTGCCAGATGAGCTCCACTACCGATATGAACGTGAGGGGGTCCGAGAAACCGTACTTCCCATCACGGTGGTAGATCTTAATCAGCTTGTTGTGCCCGTCTTTCCTGAGAACATGAACGGCAAAAGGAACACCATCAGATTATTGACGTCAAGTAAAATGTGATGTTATGATTAGATCTTTTTTTCTTTTTTTACCGTAACGTCAGTGTGAAGTCTCCTTGCAGCTTTGTGGATGCGTCACGCACCAAAAAGGAGCCATCAGGTGTGTCCCGGAGCTTCTCATTCACCTCGTCCCTAAGGGAAAATCAGTTAACAGTTAACAGATGTAACATACAAACGCATTAAACAACAACACATACTTTGAGAGAATGATGCCGTGTTTGTAGTGAAGATACCTTACCTGGTTACATCTCCCCAGTACCACTCTGCGTCCTCTATGGTATATGTAGGGGGCGAAAGGCAGTTGTTGTTCATGGTGGAGGACACTGGCTTTGTTGACCTGGGAGGGAGAGCTACAAGCAAAAGAGAGAACAGATAAGGTTAAAAATCAGGATAACGGTTTCTTAGAAAGAGCTCTATCAGAGACTGTAAAGCATTGATCTAGTGTGAGATCACATTTTGTTAACATCAATATTGCAATAGAGGATGTGCGCATGTATAAGTGTTAAGGAAATGGTGAATGTTTGCCACCCCCCACCACACACTCTGTCACACCCCTTTCTTGATGGAGCCTGTCATAATCTGAGGACAAGCCCAGGCATGTTTCCAACATGTATCACTTGCCAAATCATTACCAAGTGTGGTCAGCACTAAAAAAGGGAACAGTGGCAGTTATCTCTCATTTACGAGCACTAACAGTCAACAAATATGGAACACGTTTTATTTTATTTCCCAGAGATTCTCTGCTTTTAAGCATCGAGTTGCCTTTGCATCTAGCAAAGTTTGCAGCAGCCATTGCCTGGCACTGCCATGAAGTGCATGAAAGGCATTTAATAAACCATAAATTACATTTTGAGCCCCTTGGATCACCCCCTCCCATCGTTATAACCATTGCACGCTGACAGACCCTTCTCAAGTTTTCCGTCAACCTTAAAGGAATAAAAACCTGTGAGTCTGGCTGAAAGCGTTTTCCTAAAAATGAAAAAGGAGGGCAAACCGCATCAAGAGGAGGTGAAGGGCGATATATTTCACTGCAGGACAAAAGTGCCTTTCATGGGGCAGTTAGGGAGAATACAAGAGCACCCTCAGAGAGGAGAAGATGTGGGTTTCTCCCACCATCCGCTCTCCGATTTTCTGACCTTAAAATAAACAAAAGGCAGGTGCAGCAGCACAGTGGCAGGCACGAAACGCAAAGCTGCGGCTCCTGAACTCAGCAAAATTAAATCTGCACACCTTCCCCCTTTCTGTTTCCTGCCAAGAAAGTCAACAGGCTTCCAAAACCCACACGCACATACCAGCACAGACAAGAGCCACGTAATTTAAGTAAAGAATAATACCAAAAAAGCAGTTCTGCACTTTCTATAATAGCAGAAACACATAAAAAGCTAACACTTGAATTGACACTTAAACGCAACAGCACATAGCCTACCTTAAAGGAACAATGCATTGTATCTGTATTTTTCTCAATTGTATCAACTGTAGTTTTTAAAAATACTCTTTAATGTATGGGTAAGCAATTTTAATGAACTAATCAAATGAAATTAGCTTTTTTAGTTTTGTTTTTAAGAAGAACCCACAATAGCAGTGCATTATAAGTGTTATACGCCTTTGTAATAACGCTTAGGTCAAATGACAATAAAAACATGAAGTGTTGGTGAGTTGCCGGAGTTAAGTCATGAGACGAGCTGTCTAGTCTGCTTGCCTATAGCCTACTTTGAGAGCTAGCACACAAATTAACCACGGCTGGCTGCAGAGGAGAACAAAGCAGTCGTTTCATGCGGCGCTCATTAACGCACCCTCAACTATATTCCCTTTCAAAATGCAATTTGTACATCGCCATACGCCTTCAGCAAATCGCTTTTAGTTCACGGGGACAGGCAAAACCGCCATGCATTTGTGTCCCAAGTTTTGTCACAAGCGCTGGGACAAAAGAAAAGCCACTGCGCCTGGTCACAGAAAGGTATTACGTAATTGGCAAGTGAATTGCGCTATGCATGCCTGGGCAAAGCCACTGGGGGAGCTCAGCACTGAGGACCTGGCCATTATAACGTTTAACTAACACCTGCATAGCATTTGTGGAAATGTCAGCTTTATTACATATATTACGCAACATAATAGCAGCTAAAGGAGAAAGCAGAATATGTTTTTTCGACTCCCCCCCGAATATAAAAAAAAAAGACAATGGCTGCCTTTAAACTTACCTGGTGCTGCTTGATCCATTTCGATGTAGAATAGACCTTCGGGAGGATAAACCATTCCTGTTTCAAAAGAGTAGTCCAGGTTGCTGTCTTTGCGCGTAATAAAAAAGAATGCACGTTTCTTTTGCGGCAAATTGAGTCAATGCATTTGCAAACGCCACGTCCTACATAGATGAGGACAAAAAAATCTCCTTCGATTCCGAGTCCATGAAACATCCCAGAGTCCTGCGGTGTGTTCTCAACATATCCTGACTAAAGGGGTTATTTCTGACACATCGGTTGTCAGTTCGTGCCTTCTCGCGGTGCGGCGGATCTCTACTTTACTTCATCTCGGAAGTGGAGCGACTTTAAAGGGCTGTTCGTAACATCATCTTGGCACCGTCCAAAATGCTCCAATAGGAGGGGGGGATGTCTTTTTTATACATGATTCGTTCTCACATAAAACAAACCCAGTTAAGTTTATATTTCATATCCAAACAAAGATAATCTATTTTAAGTATATTATGCAAAGGAATATTTTATAACTTGAATTTAATCCATAGATACTGCGTATTCCTCATCCGTAACCCCCTTAATTGTAATGGAACATTCCAGACCTTTTCATTCAGTTCTCCTCAAGCTGCACTGTAACAGCTGAACAAATCTTTGCAGGCATGAATGGAAAATAAAAACGTAGTCTATTATATGGAATAATTTAGAAAGAACATAATTTTATATATACCATATATGTTTTAATATTCATTACAAGTTATAATACAATTATTTCCTGCCATTTAAGCTTTGCGCACATTTACTGGCGTGTGAATAGGTTGCAATAGATGACATCATGCTTTAGGTTCTTTGATAATTCAAGTGTCTTCAGCTGTTCGGCATACAGAGAGCACCAGACTTCAACCCCTTTGTCTGAGAGGTGACAGAGTTGCCTGCCTATTTGCCAACTGTATATTATATTCTCGTTGAGCTTGTCAAACATGTTCTGCAGCAAAAATGGAACGTTATTATTGCTGCTCTGACATCGACCTGTTCAAGACACGATAGGTGTTACCACCTGTTAACATCAGTTTTTTTTTTATGGTGACGCATTCTGCAGTTTCTTTCTTCATACGCCAAAAAAAGGATCAGGATTATTATTTCCTTTTGCAATTGTGTTGGATGAATACATGCATTGTTGTTTGTTCATGACACATGATGATACTGCACCATACATTTAAACAACCAAGGCCTCCAACACCAGCTCACGTTAGTGGCTGCAGGGAGAGTGAAACAAGGCCGGCATGGTCAGAGGTCTGTCTCTGTTGGTGTCCAGGCGTTTATGGCCGGTCTCCTTTTGAGTGTCAGGGAAGTAATTGCCTCAAGCATTCCTTTTTCCCATCAGTAAGACGATTCTTTACTGGATCCAGTCAGTGCCAATGAAACGTCCTAAACCAACTGCCATGATGGGGGCATATCTTGGCAAGAAAGCAATGCTGAAGAATGCTGATCTCACATGTACAGAAACAAAATCAGCAGGTATTTCAGTCAAATATTTGTTTACATTTAACGTTAACATTCTTTTATTGTATTATTTGCATGTTGTGTGCAAATGTTGTTTACACACAAGCAAACTTTCCAAATGGTAATTTTGGGACATGATACGACAGTCTGGATTTCCATTGGTAATCCTCTTAAAAAAATGGCAACCTATTTGTGGCCTTTGGTGGCTTTCAAAGGCATCACTTTTTTAACATATAGGTCAGTGAACAGCAACACGTGCACCTGTATGTATAGGAAGGGATTTAGCTGTCGAAGCAGAATCAAGGCAGATTGCTACTTTGTTTTTGTATACCAGGAATCAAAAGTGTATAGGTTAACTGATATCACTTTAAATTCGTTTTCTGTAAAGTATCCAAAAATGCATATTGTCTTGATTGCCGACCACTTATAAAAGTGAATGTTTAGTGGTAGATGTTGGCATGCATTATATCCACCATTTGACAT
This sequence comes from Gymnodraco acuticeps, assembly GCF_902827175.1. Classification (NCBI taxonomy): domain Eukaryota; kingdom Metazoa; phylum Chordata; class Actinopteri; order Perciformes; family Bathydraconidae; genus Gymnodraco; species Gymnodraco acuticeps. The sequence goes on along the minus strand of NW_022990042.1, from coordinate 4,014,492 downwards.
GTACTGTATGTAATAGTGCAGGTGTGTGCATGTGTATGTTCTCTTGTGTACTTTCCATGTGTTTCCTGCTTTAAGAAGCCCCGAGGCCTGTCACGGCATGTCACTTGGCTGCTTTCCACCCCCCCCTTCTGGTGATGGAAGAGTACAGCCTTTCACCTTTGACTTCAAGGCCTGAACTCTGTGACACAGTTCTCCAACTCCACCTCTTTAAACTAAGGCTGTCAATCAATTACAATGGTGAATCAAGTTGATTACATTACATGCTGATTAATTAATCGCTTTTAATCGCATTTCTCCCATTTTGCTTGGAAAGTCCCCTGAAATGAAGATATCTCAACTCAAAAACATTACATATTGTTTGCACACGAGTGAATTATTGAGAAGAATTATCACAAGTGGCATTAGAAATCTTATTATTTCTAATCATGTTCGGGTGGGGTGTAGGAAAATCCGGTAACAGGTAGGGAAGCCAAAAAAGTATTCATTTTTACCAAACACAGAAACTGCAACTATTAAAAGCCGATAGGAAATGAACTGTTAGGTGACTTTAACACATTTTCGTTAGAAATAAAGACTGGTGCTATCAGAGGCTCAGATCTGAATGACCGCTCCAGGTAAAGTGTCAGATTTTTGGAGCATCTTCACAAAGTTGAAATTGTTTTAAATATGTTGCCTCTATGATAAATATTACAAAACCCTAAAAATGGGGATGAACGATATTAGATTTGTTCCAATATTTTCCACCTGGTTTGGCGTTTATCATTGCCATAACCGAAACACACACTCGAGGCTCTCCTGTATTTGAATACACATATGCTTGCCTACTGTTATCATAATGGCCCACTGGCAAATAAAAACATAAAATACAATAATTTTTCAAATCACATTTAATTTGGTTGATGATTTTATCAAACTCCTAACAACAAGTGCAGATATATTCACTTCAAGCTAGTCATACCATTGTAAGTGTTGGTGAATAGTTACAAGGCCCAAGCTAACTCAAACTCAAATAACTGTTCAAATTCACTATGCAAATTAAGACATAACTACTTGCTCTTAGGTTAACTGTTAATGTAACATATCCACCTGTCATGTTGAAGTAAATGTTTTATTGGCGGATAGATTGGCTGAATTTATTTGACATATTTAATTTTAAAACCTTTATCTGCCATCCCAGTTAGACTAGAGATACTTTTGAGCATCCCTACACTGAAAAATGTAGGATAGCCTGTGTATGTGTCCTGTGTATGTGTCCTGTGTATGTGCGCCCCGTTTGTGTACGTGTAGTGACCAGGGTGAGGGAGGGCTGACTTGCAGGATAAACCTTTAGGCTTTGCACCCCAGATCCAGGCAGTCCTGATGGGATCAGTGAAGGCTAATCGTAAGATTAACGGGATAGGCTGATACTGCATCTGCCAGCTGCCTGCTACACTGTAGCTGATGTGACTCATCTTGATATCCACCACCGCAATATGCCACCGGACTGTGGGAGTGCTGGGAAACGCTGCAGGAGTTTCAAATTAATAGACAGATGTTTCTCTGTGCTAAATGCAGATAACAGTTTGACTGTAATGCTGTTAGATTTGCATTGTTGACACTGACCAGCAACTTAGAGTGAATATTATAGGCAGCAAATATTAGGGAGAGTCGGTGTAAGAGATTTGGTCATTTATCTGGTCTGGAAAGGAGTGTCAGGATTGGAAATGGAGTCATGGAGAATGGCAAACAGGATTGTTTTTGTGTCCTCGAGGTTATTAGGTCAGTGGTTCAAGTGAACTATGTGGTGAAATTACGGAAAGAGCTTTAATCCCCATATTTAAGAGTGTTAATGCGTACATGATAGGCTACCCGCTGTCATTGAGCCAGCCACACTAAATGACAACAACCATTTGTAGAATCAGTGTTATAATCTCTGGGCTTTTTAGACTAATGCTTGTTTACACTTTGTCCACTAACTGTGTCATGGAATTTAGTAATCAACTGTTTTCATATTTCCCGTACGGGGCAACGTAGGACACGTTTTATCAGGATTTGTTTTGTTTGTTGTGGTAAAAAAAGGAAAATACGCATAGACACAACGCGGAAAAACCATGTCAGCAATGAGTTCAGTTTAGCCATGTCGGTATCTGTGTCATGGTCTCGCGCTGCAGCCCTGGGTGAATTGCACATCTCTCAAATCTTCTGTACTGTAGTGTGCTGCTATTCACGGCCATTGAAGGGCTGCATAATGGCCTTGGCAGGGCCTTCGACATTCACCATGGAGAGACTGTGGGGTTTCCCTGATCGGTGGCCAGAACCAGCACACAAAGCACGCAGTAGTTCTGCCAGAGGCAACTCAACTGTGGGCAGAGTGTAGGGCGGCTATGGTCTGGCCCCCAGGACCCTGCCATTGTGGAAATGTAAGTGGGGACAGTGTCTGAACGGCTTGAGTTGGAACAGAAAACTTTGGACGACCAAAACTATGAGCTTCAAATAGCTGGGCCCTGGGAAACATAGCGTGTTCTTTTAAAGGAGGTCAAAGAGAAGCCAGAAAGAGAAAAAAAGAAAACAGAAAACCAATGTTTGGTGGATGTCAAATTGGAGGCTACTGTTACTATAGACATCAGCAAAACTGACATGCCATTTTTTCAAACGCTTCAGCGTGTGCCTGCCTCTCTGTCGCTGTCCTCTGCACCCGTTGGTCACACACACTCATCATCTGTCACTCCACTCCGCCTGAGCCTAATCTTACTAACAGAGGTGACATCTGAGGTACTCGTGGCATGCCACCAGATAGCGTTTACCAGCCATGTGTCTGAGTTATGCCTACGATGATGATCCTGTGGTGTCAGCGGCCTCTGTCTATTCAAAGAGGCCTGACCGTGAAGAGTGCAAGTGTGATATATCAGTATATATAAGTTTGTTTCAAAGGGAAGTACTTGATTATTTTATTATAAGTCGAATTTCAAAGCCAATGGCCGTCTTCTATTAAAGAAATGTTTGCTTTTAAGAAACCAGGATGTAATACTTGGTATGTTTGTGATTTAGCGCTCTTACAACTTTATAATGCAATTCACTTACACAGCATTGTCTTAAAAATGGACAGCTATAAAATGAGTCATTACATATGCTTTTCTCCTAATTACATTACTAATGATCAAAATCTAGCGAGTCAACAACTTTGCCTACACAGCCAAGCAAAGAGCAGGTGCATAAACAAAATACTTAGCAAGCTAGCTAATAAACTACTACCGTAACCGTAAAAGCTATGTTTCCGTTGTGTTGCTCCAATTCTGGAACAACAACGGTGAACACCTGAAAACCTTGTCGTCCTTATCACATCATTACAAAATAAATAAAGTGCAATTCACTGATTCATCGGTGTTGCAAATGTAGACAGCTAAAGCGTTACAAGTGCATTGTTACGCTAATAAACAAAAACTCAAAACACAGCCAAGCATGTATCAAGTGCAACAATAGAAGACATAGCTAGCTAGCTAATATGACTTACTGGCCTGTAGAGGTTACTAGTGTGTTGAGTGGCTATGTTGCCTTAAATGTCAGAAATAATGCAAACATTTCCATCACAGTTTCCAGAAAGTTGGAACTTCGCATTGCTTACCATTTGGTTTTAACAGTCAAAAACCTAAAGCATTTTTTGTGTGTTTAAAGTTGTCTCTCTGCTTTATAAATTATACATTACTCAAATGAATCATTCCAGGAATAGTCGTGAATAAGTTCTTAAAATTACCCATTTGTATCTATAAAAACCCCTCTATTACGTCTGACTCATGCGGCCCACTTGCAAATTGTCATCAGCAGAACTTCTTCTGCATTGCATCTTTATCTGTGACTCAACTATGAGTCTTTACAAAGAGGACGTCATGTGTGTCAGTGAGCAAGGGATTCATGGCTGTAAGTTCAGAGAAGTTAAGTCACCTCACTCTCTTCTTCACACACACACACACACACACACACACACACACACACACACACACACACACACACACACACACACACACACACACACACACACACACACACAATCCCAGGCTTTCATGCAAAGCAACATTGAGAAGCCGTGGACTCTTTCAAGCTCCTTGCCAGTCCCCCCCCCCTTTATATAAAAGGACACTACTCTCCTCGGCTACGCAGCCATCACATCAGCACTATAACTCTATTAGGCACAGCTCCAGGACACACTAAGCAACCCATAGCCCACAATGGCATCATTGTCAGTGGGGATTGCATCCATTGTCGTCCATGCTACAGGATTTATTCCCCTCCTCCCATATTGTGACCTTCACCTCTGACCCCGCCTGCTATCTCACATGCTCGGGGACTGAGAGCTTGTGAGGCTTTATGCCTTCCAGATCTTAAATGCTCCTTTTACAATGACCCAAACCTGCTAAGTGGCTTCTCTCCACAGCACCAGTGTTGAGATGATTCAGCCTCACAGCAGCAAAGAGAGAGAGAGAGTTGAGATGAGGGAGGGGGGGGGGGGGGGGTCGCAGTATGGAGTTGTGGTTGGACTGATTGACCCTTGGAAAAGGTCAGTTGGAAGGCTCGAGAGGAGCAGCCTAAATGGCTCTTTTCTCTTCTTGTTCTCCCCCTGGCCAGGGCAGAGACTCTGTATGGTTATTTATGAGCGTGTGGGAGAAGAGAGAGGGGCTGCAGTGAAACCCACCAGCCCTCTTTGTTTCCAGGGCTGGGCTGGGCTGAGGTGCCTGTCATTGGTTCGGTTCTGTCATATATACATGCACATGCACGCACACGCAGGCACTCACACACCATTAAGATCCCAGAGCTGCAAGGACAGAGGAGAGGACTCTGTTGCGAGGCAGATTGGGAAAATGAGGTGTGCTTCACACAATAGCTGTCAGCAGTTTGATAGATGCCTCTCAGGCATTTAAGCTCCATGAAACTTCAACAAACTAGAGTCCTATGACATGATCCTGAACTAAAGCTGGCAGATATGTTAGTATTATGTCCGAATTGTCCCGAGTCAAGATGTCTGTTTTTTTAGATAAGCGTTGATAAACTTTTATCTAAATAATTGAATGTGACTGTTGTAGATTAAGTGGCTATTTCTGGCACCTACGCAGGTGATGAATCTTGTCTTAAAAGTTTTCATTCAATATTATGCAAAAGCACGACCAACAGAGCCATAACATTATCATGTTATTGTGGCTTATCATTGTTCGGAGAGCTATTATGCAATCTATTACTTAACACAAGTATTAGAGTACAGTTTACAGGTCGTGCATAAAACAACAAAATAAAAGATTTGAGTTGTATAGAAAGATAAATCAGAGTAGTTTTGTTTCAGTAGAGAAGAAATGGTTGAACTTTACCATTTGTGGCCCAAAATGCATTGTTTTAATGCACAGAAAATGGCAAAAAAGTAGTTTAAATTCTTGAATCATGACTGAAGTTGAAATACAAGCAAGCTGCAAAATGTAGTCAAACCAGCAGTCAAATGTTTTTCTTCTTATGATTTTCAGTATTGTCCTCTCCAATTGTAGCCCAACCACTTCTTAATCAAGTAAGTAGTTGATGCGTGAGATTGTCACGAGTCACATATTCCCCATGTGTTTGATATCCTAGAGAATACATTAACTGTGCTTTCCCTGTAATGCAAAAGTTACTGTTCACACCAGCGCTGCGCTCTGCCAGTGTAACACACACCACTTCTTCTGTTTTTCCCCTGACAAAGTTAAATCAAGCTTGAATTTCACGCTGAAGTCAAATGGTCATGATGTCATGGTTTGAGGACAGAATGACTCGGTTTGTCTGTTGACTGAGAAGGCCTATTCTTGCATGTTTGGGTGGGAGCGTAGCATATAATTGCAGAGCGGGATAGCATGAGGGGATGGGGGGAGGGAGAGAGTTAGCACGCAACATGAGTTTTGGCCCACAGTTGCTGGTGTGGGTGCCAAACTTGTCCAGAGGGCTGCTGTGTATATCTGTGCGCGAGCAAAGTTTCTGCTCAGCCTCGAGGCTCGCGCTGTTCCAAGACACATCTTTCATTTGCACACGCTGAATAGCTTAGGGGAGCCCAAAGGCAGTTTGGACTGGGGGACGGATCGGTCTTTTTGGGGCTTTTTCAGAAGGATGTTGGGTGGTTGCCTAGCTGTGTGTGTGCGCACGTAGGACAGATATTTTCTGGACGTGCAAAATTCTTCTGAGTGTCCCTTTTCAGCGAGAACCGTTGCATTGTTTAGTTGTCAAGTCAGTTGTTAGGGAGCAACCAAACCGCTGTACACGTGTTGCAGCCATTTGAGGATTACACTGATCCAAAAATCTGACAGTATAAGAAGAGAATGGAAAGCTTTGTCGGGCCTTTTCATATCCTCTCAGTGGGAGGTAGAAAGGCAAGACCTCCAGACCTGGGCTTGCAGTGGTGGGTGTTAATGGGGATGGAGGGGGGGCTCTCAACTGCCAACCAGATGGACAACCAAGCCCTGTGTATTTAGGGAGATCATATGGGATAACCTTGCAAAGACAGATTGACATTTTGCTGACAAAACAAACCAACCCTGTCTCGCACGCAAGTGGCCCCCTTTCGAATTTCACCCGCACTCTCATGTTCCGGGCGTACAAATGCTTTGAGTGGTATTTGCTTACATTGGTCTTAAGGAAGTTATTTCAGCATGTGTTAAGCACTCGGTCAGGAGCCATAACAATAAGAGGATAGTACAAAAAGAGTCTAGGATTACACAACTCCTAGACAAACAATGGCAGCCTCAGTGACCTGTGTAAATGAGACAACCTTGAGCCGTGCGGGGGGCAAGTTAACTCATTTTCTGCGTCATACACTGGGATTTACCTTGATGGCTTAAAGCCACAGGTTGGGATGTACATCCAAGAAGACTTGAGAACGTCATCATCTGTTTAACTCGATCTTGCGACCTTGTTTATTGCGTTAAAAGCATTACACTACTTATGAAAAGATCAAGTAGTGTATATCAGCAGCAAACTAAAGTAGGTCTTAGAGTTGTTCATCTAAATCTATTACGTTGGATTTATGTTAGCTAGTAAAGGAATCACACCAGATTAGATCCCAGTATGTGGTGCCTTTTCTGTTCCTCCAGTCTAGTCAAAATAGTCCAGTCAGTTTGGGAAAATGAGTCACGGGAACAAAACATTCTCTGCCATAAAAGAACAGAGTAAATACGATTGAAATGATCAAGAGTCACTCTGCTCTGTTCCTTAAAATTGTATCTGCAACAATCTAAACTTTACGGCCCATGAACTCCCTCCCACACCTCAAATGTACATTATTGATACGCATTGTACCAATACCTACCAAAATACTGATAACAATTCTTCATAGGTCATACAAGTGATACAATATCAATAAAATAGGTACAGATGTAAGACGATGTATCACACTATATACAACACAACTTCGTATATAATAAGGAAAGATCTACCAACAAATCCAGAAAGAGCATTGGATCTCATAAGATGAGACATTGTTTAACAATGAGATATTATTATTATACAGCTGAGAACTATAGGAGAAATCAAAAGGGAGGTATCTAGTTTATTGGAGTCTGGCATGATTTCATGAAGAAAGTCATTAAAGAAAGTCGAGTAAGCAAGTCCAATTTTCTCACCCTTTCTTACAGCTGCTTTGTGTTTTAATGTCACACCACAATGGTCTGTGGTACATGTGTGGGACACCAGAATGTTGTGGTGACATCTGTGTGTGTCTGTGTAGACTCAGAGACTTGAGCGCAACATGTGTCCCCTACCAACCCAGTCTCATGGCATTTCGTGTTCACCAACACGATTTTTAATCTATTGATTCGTGTTCACCAACACGATTTCCCCCTTTTTTTCGTGTTGCACAGCACGATTTTAAAAGCAATGTATTTCTACTGGTAATGACGCTCATGGAAGCACGGCATTCGTTTGTGTCGGCTGCCCTTAAAGGCAATGTGAGCGTCCATTCTCATTGGATAACGGAGAATTGTACACCCGGAAGTAAGTATTCCCCTTACTGTCGATTGATTTTACAGTGATATCTGCACTACTCATCGACTAAAAAACACCAGATTATCCTTGTTAATTACACAACATTGATTGGTTTAAATTGTGTGCAATGCTTTTGTATTTTTCCCGTTCGATTCGGAGAAACAAATATTTTTTCGGAGTAAAGGATGGCAGAAGACACTACACTACCCAGAATCCCCAGCTATCGTTTGGACTACACCATGTGCTCTGTTTGACGTCACGTGATCTTCAAATTTCTCCCTGCAGAAAAAAAAAACATGGCCGAACTTCGTTTTATTCTCGGTGGAAAATGCCTATTTTAAAGTTAGTTTGGCCATTAAAATGCGTTTTGATGTCATTTGATGCGAGAAATATGAGTTGTTATTTCAGATTATGTGTGCAGTGGATGTACATGATCTAGTTTGCTAGTTATTAGGAAGATTACTTCCGAAGTTTTCATTATTACCAAGGTGGTTGCTAGGGACGCTGCTATCGATATTATTTCTGTTATGTTGTGTAACTGTTTAATGGTGTTATCTTTATTGCTACCCCCTTCCCCGTCAATAGTGTTGGTCCACAGCGCAAACATATTAGTTTAACAAAATCCGCATCTAAAGATAGCCTACGTTATTTTCCCCTGTACAATTGCAGTCTCACATCTCACAGCACATCGTCATTAACAAATACCGGAAACAGACCGAAAACATTTAAAAAAAATAAAATAATACTTTATTCCGAGTGTGCTTGCTTTTCTCTTTGAAAGTCATCACATACCGGCATTGTAATACACGGTTCGGCTGCATTAAATATTACATATCTGCCGTAGTTCTGTATTTATAGAGCCCTGATGAGAAGACTTCTAGACAAACATGAGGAACTGAAAACGTGACGTGGATCATAAATATATCAGCCATTAAACAACATCTTACATTTCTTTTCACACAATACGTCTCCTTGCAGTATCAACACTAATTCGGCTGACTTCTATATTTGATCCAATTGGTAGATAGGCTGTATTTACACCATAAAGGTGCACAGCTGATATAAAGGGACACCTAGTGGTTAAAGCATGTTATTGAATTTCATTATTTTTATTATTAGATATTAATAGGATCCCTATAAAGTATATTCATTACTCGTTATTCTCTACTAATAGTTAATTAAAGACTGTATATAATGACTATTTTGCACATCCCTTTCAAGATTTCAAGATTTTCTAAGGTTTATTGACATATCATATAGGCCCACACAACTATGGTGTAGTTATGCATGGAATGAAAAACTTGGGTCGCAGGTTCCTCAATAGTGCACCACGTGATGGCCTGCTGAGGACGACATTTCCGCATGATTTCAAAGTAAGAGCATGATAATTTGTTTAATGCTCTGTTTTTGTATTATAATGAACAGCGGAACGTTAGATGCATTCTTCATCACCATCACCATCATCATCATGTTATAGTGATACAGTTAGTTTGGTTCAATGGTTCAATATAGCATATATCGAGCACTTTCGTTGATGTTGAAGTGCAGGCTATACGCCACTTTCGGGTCCCGGGGGAGCAGCTGGCAGTGAAACAGCCCAGATAAAACTCTTTCTTCATTGTTTGTTGTGTATTCAGTCAAGCGGGTCGAAGTTACAAAGCACTTCACATCTTATTAATCGGCCTAATTTTACCTTACCAGTGCAGTAATAAAGTAATCTGTAGAAAAGCACCGTATTTAGGTCAGGGTTATGGTGATGAAGAATGCATCTAACGTTCCGCTGTTCATTATAATACAAAAACAGAGCATTAAACAAACCATCATGCTCTTACTTTGAAATCATGCGGAAATGTCGTCCTCAGCAGGCCATCACGTGGTTTCCGAAAAATAACCGAGTGACACGAGTAGATTTTAGCCGAGACCGGCGGAAAATATGTCTCAAAATTCCGTGTGTGTAAAAAGACGATCCGCGAACAGATATTTGAGATCCGTGAACAGAGATTTGAGATCCGCAAGCGCATTTTTGGTCCACAAATACAAAATGGATTCACAAATGCCTGATCGAAAGGTGTAAATGTTAAAGAGATATTTACAGATCTTTTTTTTAATTTGTGAACATATTTAGCGTATTTGCAGATCCGTTTTACACTTGCAAATATATTTGTGAGTTTGCAAATCTTTTAAATGCATTTGTGCATGTTGTTTTACATTTACAAATCACATATTTACACACAAATTATTTTTATGTTCACACAAATAATTACGAGACATATCTATGCCCATATTCGAGGCTCGGTAACGGGGTTTGTCAAACAGAGCACATGGTGTAGTCCAAACGATAGCTGGGGATTCTGGGTAGTGTAGTGTCTTCTGCTATCCTTTACTCCGAAAAAATATTTGTTTCTCCGAATCGAAGGGGGAAAATACAAAAGCATTGCACACAATTTAAACCAATCAATGTTGTGTAATTAACAAGGATAATCTGGTGTTTTTTAGTCGATGAGTAGTGCAGATATCACTGTAAAATCAATCGACAGTAAGGGGAATACTTACTTCCGGGTGTACAATTCTCCGTTATCCAATGAGAATGGACGCTCACATTGCCTTTAAGGGCAGCCGACACAAACGAATGCCGTGCTTCCATGAGCGTCATTACCAGTAGAAATACATTGCTTTTAAAATCATGCTGTGAAACACGAAAAAAAGGAGAAAATCGTGTTGGTGAACACGAATCAATAGATTAAAAATCGTGTTGGTGAACACGAATCAATAGATTAAAAATCGTGTTGGTGAACACGAAATGCCATGAGACTGGGTTGTGCAGGCAGTAGAAATACATTGCTTTTAAAATCGTGCTGTGAAACACGAAAAAAAGGGGAAAATCGTGTTGGTGAACACGAATCAATAGATTAAAAATCGTGTTGGTGAACACGAAATGCCATGAGACTGGGTTGTGCAGGCAGTAGAAATACATTGCTTTTAAAATCGTGCTGTGCAACACGAAAAAAAGGGGCAAATCGTGTTGGTGAACACGAATCAATAGATTAAAAATCGTGTTGGTGAACACGAAATGCCGTGAGACTGGGTTGCCCCTACAGGGGGGCGATTTGAATAGAACATAGTTATTAAAGGGGTATTCCAGTGAAACACTTTGTGAGTCACCAGAGGCAGATTGGAACATAACCTTTTTTGTTTATGGGTGGGTTAACTGTGAAATCGTCACCATCGGGGCCTTCTTATTTCATATGTGTTACTTATTCAGTCTCTTTTTCAGTGATAGTGATTGTTGGAACAACAGAATTACTATTTTATTTCTGTGTAGTTTGAATGAAGCGCATTTGACGCATCATATTACCGTTTCTGTTGACGGAGTCTGGTGGCTTTGAGGAGAGCATGTTAAATTGTTTAGTATATAAATAAATACGAGTATTTAAATCCCTGTTGATTTGATACATTTTCTGTTTACTTAAACTAACTTCATAGCAAAGGGGACTGGATTTGGCTTGTCCATCCGAGTGTCATGTTTCCATCTTAGCCAATCAGAGCTTTAGCCAATATATTTCCCGTAAATAATAGTAATAATAATAATTCGAATGAATGCCTATTGTAACTTTTCCTACTTTAGATCATAAAAGCAAGATGTTAGTGGGTGGTAGTGTTTTTTTTGTCCGTTTAGAAATGGGCTAAAGAGTCAGAGTTAAGCACAGCAGTGTCACTCTTAGCTTAATGCTAACATGTTGGTTCAAAGTAGGTTTAGCTAAGCGTGTTAGCATGCTAAAGTCTGCTGATCAGTAGGTTACCAAAGGAGTACAGCTAGGCACTAGTGAATATCTTCAAAGTACATTTTTGACAGTGTGATTTGCGTAAAAGATGGCAACCCTTTACAGGCTAAGAAGTACTTCCTTTGACAAGTAAACTCGGGGGTTGTCATGTTTCCATTTCTGCCAATCAGAATTGACAAAAAGCCAGATGTTAGTGGGTTTTATGTCCGTTTAGAATTGGACTAAAGAGTAATACACAGCAGTGTCACTCTTAGCTCAATGGTTACATTCTGATTCAAAGTAGCCTATGTTTAGTTGTGCGTGTTATCATGCTAACATCTGCTGATTATTAGGTTACCAAAGTACATTTTGACAAAAAGGTGACATGTCTTTTTCACAGGCTGAGAAGTACTTCCTTTGAGGAGTTTACTGTCAACGTCCTGTGTTAAATTAGTGGAAATTCCTCTAATTAAAACAATGATTAAATGCGTTTATTGGGGTCAAATGTGACTTGTTCTTGTTGCCCCAATCTTCCTGTAAATCTCTCCGGTGTTGAAACGCAGAGTTCCCGTTAGCCGGTAATTACCGGACTACGACCGGTAAAATATGCTGAGGACCGGCAAATCTAAATCTCTCCGGTCAAAGTGTCCGTTCAAAATAATTTCCGTTTAGCGCAATACCGCATCAGTTGCGCAATTTGCGCCACGTACGTGACAGACAAAAGAGTATGTGACAGAGAAGAATAGTCCATTCTAATGTCTAACACTTAATGTGGAGAAAGAGATGTCCTGTATGGGTTGATTGTGCGTTGATCTGTTGGTAATGCCTCGGGGTTCCGGTGGGCATGTAAACAAATTCATAATGCGGCGCTATACTTTGTGGCCTCACCCGGTTTGCATAGCGACACTTATTGTTTAGGTGTCTTTTAATAAGCAGGTAGTCATATAATTAGCTAGAACTAGCTGGATCTGATCGATATGGACATAAACGCGAGTAAAGTCTAATCTGGCGGGAGAGAGAGATCAGCTGCTGCTGACGAGTCGACACGCAGCTCTGCATAATCACCTGCAGCGGTGAGCGGAACAAAACACACACTTCAGATTAGAATATCACACATAGCTATTTTAATGACCTCTCAAACTACCTAAACTAGTTATAGATAAGTTTAGTTTTACTGTCGGGTCACTCATTACTGATCCGCGAGCTGCATGATACTGACGGGCTGTCAGGAGAAGGAGAGAGCGCGCCGTTTATTATTCCCGTGTTATTATAATTACTGTACACTTTTGAATAGTTTATCTACTATGATTAGTTTGTTTAATATCGAATAATATCAATTTGTTTTAAAGCACAATAAATAACAAAGAAGACCTTTGACCGGCACTTTTCTCATTTTGTCCGGAAGATTTAAACTTTAACGGACATGTTGACCGGCGAAAAAATATTCTAACGGGAACTCTGAAACAAAGATGAGTTTACTGAGTGGATTCAATCCGGTCTCGTCATCTCACGAGGATAGAGCGAGCTGCTTGAAGGTCAAAGGCCTCTTAATCTCCTATGACTACCTTTATTTGACAATTACGCATGTCAGAGAAGGTAAGCTATTGTCAACAGAGGACATGTCAACAGGTAAGCAGGTAACAGCCTTTACCTGGGCTTTAACTGCGGAGACGTTGTAATGTAATAGAATGTCCTGGGAGTCGGAAAGACAAGCGGATAAAGAAACATCACGGCAGAGAGGCAAACACAAAGATGAGACAAAGGAATCCTCAACATCACATGGTCGCAAAGATGGTTTATGTCCAATGTCTAACCCTTCTCAGTTTGATTACACTCATCATGTTCAAATGTATGTTACCAGCAGTGATTCTTGCCTGTGCTATTTTTGTAAAAGGCCGTTGCTCGGGCTTGTCTCTGACGATCCAGCTCTCTCCAGCTCTTTCTTGAACTCTCTCCATCACACACACGTGCACACACACACACACACACACACACACACACCACACCACACACACACACCACACACACACACACACACACACACACACACACACACACACACACACACACACACACACACACACACACACCACACACACACACACACACACACACACCCACACACACACACACACACACACCTCTCTCCCTTTCTCTATCTTTCCCTCCCTACCGCTCTAGCCACATTGCCACACTAACTTTTCCATGGCCTCTCATTCCCGAGTTCTCTGCGAACTAAGTAAATGAACGACACAATCCGGAAATAGTGTTCCAGCCGGAGATGGTGGGAAGGAAAATCCCTTGACTGGTCCTGGCAGGAGGGTGGGAGAGAAAAGGAAATGGTACTGCAGCCATTCAACACTTCAGACAAAGCTTTTCACAAGACTCTCTCTTAAACTCCAAGTCCTTATGTCATTTCACTCCCAAACAAAACTGTTTGGTAAGGACATTTCTACTTCTGTGCGCTAACATAACAGCGTTATAAGACACCGCGTTGGCAGCTTCACGACATGATCGTGGAGGTTAAGTTATCTTTAGCCCGAGAGGTCAGAGATCAACATTAAAAGAGGGGCAGATGTCTCTGAGGAGCCTGGTGTGGAGGAGTGGAGCCTAAGGCGCTGGAGTTTGGCAGTGGGCGGGGGGTGCAAGGTGAAGACAGGAGGTGTGCCAGCAGGTTAAAAGCAGGGTCAACTCTATACCAGGGTGTTATCTGGATTCCTCTCCACAGCTGCCAATCACAATCATACCACAACGACCCGTCGCTTGCACTTTTCTTTTTAACAGGATGGTGGTTCAGTGTCTGCACTCTAACATGCTCAGAAAATGTTTCAGCTCTCTTGAAAAACCTCGTGCAACGGCCTCTTGGTCAGGGTGGTAAAATGGTCCTGCATTTGCCGGAGGATGTGGTTAAAGAAGCTGCACTGGTGAAGCAACACCGGTCATTTTAGATCAGTATAATTAAGAGTATTTTATATGTGCCACTGTCGGATAAGCAAATAATGCCCTGTCACGCATCTTTAGTTCTGTTTAACTTGTCGAATGGCAAACAAATGCTTCGCTGACATTTTCTAAAGGGGAGGAAAGCCTGCGTGAGTACATCTCACTATAACAGTCAGTAACATGAGATGGGGAACCACATAACCGCTAAATCAGTCAAATGGGAGGCCAGAGTCACTGTAATTTGGGAGAGAGCTGGTTAACCACTCCTCATAATGGATGGTGTTTCTGTTTAGCCTAAGCGTTGGAGCTGAGGTCATATGCAAACAAGGCAGATCCAAGGCCTTGGCTTTAACACGGTGAAAAATGCTTCCTTCCACTAAATACATTTGCATAAATATCATGCAAATATTAAACAAAAAAAGTAAGTTCCTAACTGCTTCTATTATTAAAGTCTATGGAGAAATGTTATATTCTACTCATTTTCCAATGCCAAAATGTTTGCAACACTTTCATTTAATGTACTTTATGTGAAACATATTTATTTTGCTCCAAACTAGGTACATATTTGTGAGAAATATTTGATGTGACTTTCAAATTTGCCTTCAGGACACATTTTTAGTAACCATAACAATAAAATCATTTTATTTGATGCCCTCGTATAGTATGTTGCATCCTTTGAGGAGCCTGGGACTTTTATTTATATTGCTGTAGCCACATAACAATAACGCTTTGATTATTTGAGACATATTTCATCTACATACTGTAGATACGGATTACCACACACACCTTTAGACAAACATTAGAGCTGATACAATAGTCTTTATACTCAAAGACACTCGATACCTGAAATGACATTGAATCAATCAGCAGCTATTTTCATAATGGAGTAATCAAGCAAACAATGCCCACTAACACTAGCTTGTTCCAGCTACTCAAATGTGTATTCACTACCTGTGTTTCTGAACTGCTGGTCTGACACAACAAGCAATATGAAGACATCACTTTTGTTTCTGGGGAATTGTGATTAAGAAAATAATCATTCATTTAAACGCGTGTACATGTCGTCGTCATGACAGCTCCACTGCACCCTTGCATCTTTTGTTCCTACGTTTTATTTTTGCGTGAATGTCCCTTTAAAGGATTACATCATCGTCTTCGCTCCTTTTTTCCCTCAGCACATTTCTCAGTGTTCAGCCTTTTCTGCCCAGAGACAATTGGTTCATTCACGGTGTATAACACTGCCACCTCCTGATCCACGGTTCCATCGACACACCTTTCACTGGCAGGTTTAGTCCGTCATGATATCATCCATCACACCTCGGATCACAGTGCTAAAAAACAAACTGCGTTACCGTATTGACGGCAGTTTTCATTATCACATGACACAGTGCCTTTGTGGTAAGAACATGTACAGCAGATGCTTTATGTTCATGAATCCACTATAAGAGCTGATTTGGTGCTTTCAGTGTGCGCTTCGGTGTTCATAGTGCTGTTGCGGCATCTAGTGGCAGAACATAAGAAAGAAACTCTTACTGTTACTCCATTATCCATAAACTCAAGGACATGTTCAGTCAAAATGTTCCCCTCATTGTAAAATGCCTGTTGCTTCCTGTTTGTGTTATTTTTTTGAAGTTGCTCAGTAGCTCTTTGTGTTGCCCACCGGGTCAGTTGACATCCACGAGTCTGTGACTTTAAGAGGCGCTCGTTCATAACACCACTACACAGCTTCCATGAACACTTAATGTCTCTTTGAAAAAGCCCCATGAAAAGCAAATGCTGGAGGGAAGATTTTTCAGCACAAAGAGATGTTGTTTGGCCACACAAAAATCCCCTTCTGAAAATATTGCACGAGCTTTGAAATATCCTCAGTATTAAGCAGAAAAAAACAAACATAAGTAGGCCTGCCATAATAAACACTTAATAAAGAATAAAGAATATCATTTACATTTTAAGACCCTCTTATACATCTGATATAATAATGGTAATTATATAATAGCATAGTAATTCAAGAGCATGATCTAGTTAAACATTTAAAAATGATCTAGGTCATGTCAGTATATAGCGCAATATGTTTACAATTCAAAGTTTAACAATTTGATGAATAAATATGGTTCATTTCATGTTGTCAGTAAGTCAAATATTATCTACATTCATTTATCGTGTGAAACAACACACATAAGCAAGCCTGTCATTTACACTCGTTGAATGATTTATTGTCCCAGAACTATATCTGCTACCTGTGTGTGGACGATACATTTATTACGTCAAAAACTGATTGAGGATATGACCATATGACTTACGATAATGTTAAAGGTCCCATGTCATGCTTTTCCGGTTATTACCCGTCCCCTTGTGTGTTATGAAGGTTTTTCTGCATGTAAACGGTGTGCAGAGTCACAAACCCTCAAAGTACACCCTGTAGCAAGTAAAACTCTAACACATAAAATACCTGTCTATGCTGCCCCAGAACGCCTCGTTGGAGATTTATCTTTTTCCATTGTTTTCTTCCTGGGTACAGTGACGTGCCCATACCCAAATGGACCAATCCGTGGAGCCGTTACATTACGTCCGCGGAGCCGTTAAACACACTCAATCTTTTCTCAGCTGCAGCTCCGCCGATTTCTCCTCCCTGAGACGGCGGAATGCGGCGAGGCTGTGAGTGTGTGTGTGTTCGGGCTGGGTTTCGCTGTGTCTCGCTGTCTTGCAGACGGCCACTGGGCTCATAGGGAGGGGGGGCAGGAGCTCCAACAAGCTGTTTAGGACAGAGAGTGAATACACATACTATACAGAGAGATGCTGTATGAGAAACCAATGTGAGTTTGGAAAATTGAACAATATAAATCTATTCTAGTAGACCTCAACAATGGAATTATGATCAGTAGAAATGGCCATGACATGGGACCTTTAATCATTAAAAAATGTTATTTTGATAATGTAAAAATGATCTGGGTCTTGAGAGTTTATCATACAAGTAATCAATAACGCAAAAACTCATATTAGTATATTGTACGATAAGTCAGTAACGTTAAAATTATCGAAGTCATGTCAGTATATTGTCAGTAAGTTAAAAACGTATTAATTATTTAGGTCATGTCATTATATCGTAGGATAAGTCCTTAACCTTAAAATGATCTAGATCTTGTCAGTACATGGTCAATAAGTCAATACGGTTAAAATGATTCAGGTCATGTCACTATATGGTACAATAGGTCGATAACCTCAAAAGGATCTAGGTCACATCCATGTATCGTACAATAAGTTGGTAACGTAAACTGGTTCCAGTATATTGACGACAAGTGGATAACGTAAAAATAATCTAGATCATGTCAGTATATCGTTCGATAAGTCGTAATTATCGTGACAGAATCAGAATCAAAATACCTTTATTTGTCCCACAGAGTGGACATTTACATTTGTTACAGATAAAAGTAGAAATTACACAATTTAAAATGTACAAAATATGCATTCAACCTATTCATGATGATAATCACACTTTTGGTCTAATGATATTTCACTTTCCTGCACATTTGATTATCTCTGGGTCTTTTATGTCACTAATTCAGGAAATTATTTCTGTGTGAAACAGGGATTCTTAAATCTGGCTTTAAGCTCACACGTCTAAAGATAGCAAAGCAGACATCAAATATCTCATGTTATTCCTCATGGTGATGTTTGACAATGTAAAAATGAAGGTACATTAGTCCTAAAAAAATAAGAAAAGCTTTTAGTTAACCTGGAGCTAATTCTATTCATACTTTTTCCAGAAGTTTCTGCCTAAATATTTTGCAACCAGTTATTCTTCTTGCCCTTCTGTTCCACCTTGTCCCAACTGAACCCCTAAAACCTCATAGAAAAGAACTGTCACTCACTCATTATGTGCCAAAACAAGCTTCAGAACAAATAGTCTTAAAAACAAACTTTTTTGAATACGTACTTTATTGTAAACAGAGCTCACAGTATTTTGCCGGCTATTAATGCAGGCAAAATTAATGAGGCTGTAATTCCCAGACAGCCAGGTGGTAACGTTGAAATGCTTCAAAATCAGCAACATAATTACCAGCACAGCCAGATGTGCCATATAAGGTCCCATGTCATGGCCATTTCTACTGATCATAATTCCATTGTTGAGGTCTACTAGAATAGATTTATATTGTGCAATGTTCCAAACTCACATTGGTTTCTCATACAGCATCTCTGTATAGTATGTGTATTCACTCTCTGTCCTACACGGCTTGTTGGAGCTCCTGCCCCCCCCCATCCCTGTGAGCCCACTGTGCTCTGATTGGTCAGCTGGCCCACTCTGTTCTGATGAGTCCACCACCGTCACAGCGGAACATCAGTGATTATGTGTTACAATGGCGTTAGCAACCAGGAAATGACACCAGTAAGGACAAACATGAGAGAATGCTGCGTGGGTCGTCTGGGTGCCGTGTTGGTGGGACGTTGCGGGGCTCGCTGCTGTGAGTAGGGGACAGTGTGAGCTCTATTACTGGTGTCGCTTCCTCGTTGCTGCGTGGGGTCTGCGACAAGCCCCCAGGAAGTGCGCCGGACTCAGATGAAAATATTCGTGCTGGCCAAACGACGGTACTACACTTCCGTTTGGTTGCCAGGCCTGGAAACACTTTTTCCCATTGACTTACATGGGGAAAGAGTGGTCTGTAAATCGTTGGATAATTTTTTTGAAACTAAATAAACTACCCAGTATGAACACTTGTATAGCCCTTATTAAAAACATTCGTTCCTCAAGTTGTAATAATGTGCTAATAACGTTATTCTGAGAGTTATTTCCCTCTGCATTATGAACGCGCATCTAACCCACGGGATCGCGCCGCCCGGCACGTTCATGTTACATGTCCCGACCATAGACAGTATATATAAATGGACGTAGGGTCCGTGACGTCACCCATAGGATTTTGCAGAGTTGCCGTGAAGCCCTTAGTAGGCGGAGTCGGCCACTAACGGCTCAACAGTGACCTCAGAGTTCAACTCCCGCCTTCTCCAGCCTGCTCCAAATAAGGGCAAAGAGGCGGAGCCGAGGCGGGACCTGCTGCCACCGAGCTGGAAGTTCCAGAGATAGCTGAAGCTACCAAGCTAAGCTAACATGCTCCCCATCTGCATGCTGTCGTCGCATTTTACGTTTCTAAGGTAAGCGGACATGAAACTATTCAGCAAAACTATAAATAATAATCTAAGTTATTGAGTTTTTAGCATAATACTTCAGAATCTTAAAACCCCTTAACGTTTGTATGCAATTGTGCTAAATTCAACACTGGAATCAAGCAAATATTAATATGTTTGCATGACATTAGTTATTTATATTTTGATATCACTTAACTATACGTTTAATACATTTAAGTCAAGCTAAGGTACATGTGATGGTAGCTAGTTATTACGCTTACCTGTGAGGGCTCCTCCAAACAGCATAATAACCAGACTGTATCATTAAAACTAAGTACCAGTTATAGATCCTTGACTTTAGACAAACAATTCAAAAGACAAAATGTATTTAAAGACCAATCTTTATTTGAATGTGCCTCTTAACCTGAGATATTAGTTATACAGTAATATTGACAATCTAAAAAAACTGAGCAACTCAACAGTCAACTTTATGTTTCTTATTGTCTAAAGCATTTATTATTTTCATTTTTCCCCTCTCATATTCAGTGTGGACGGATTGAGACAGTCTGGTGTCCAGAGAGCTGCAGAGATTTCAGGGAGAAACCTCCGTGTGATGGACGTCCTGTCTGTTGGTTTGGAGAGGACTGAGGGTCTTTCCTCTGCGAGGAGGACCAGGCCTGATGAAGGAGCCCATGCTGGGCAAAGCTGATACCAACTGCACAGGCCTAGTCTGTCACTTTATTTGACTAAATGTGTTTACTTATACATTTAATAGGTTTACACCTTCTGTCCATATGTGCTTTTTATTTAAAACATTTGATTAACTTTTGGTTCACATTTCAATAAATTGTATTTGTATTTGCACTCCTTTTGTCCATTATTCTTACTGAAAATGTTAGATTACACATTCACATCTGACTGAAGATTGGCCCCATTTATTTGTGACGTTGCAAAACAAGGTACATGTTGTGAAGCTCATAAAGTGAGGCAAATATAAATAATCAGCTGATGGAGTGTAGATGTGGAAATAGCTGCATTCGATCAGCTGACTGTTTTTACAATAAAAGTAGTTTTTTAGTGAATGTCCTGTACTGGTCTTAAAATCTCATAACATCAGCTTTTAATGTTCCTCTTGGATGTTCTTCTTGACCCTCATAGAAGGAAAAAATGTCGTGTCTTTCAGGCATGTCCTTTCCTAACAAAAATGACAGGAAACATAAAACATATTATTGCAGAACAAGTGTGTTATTTATGAAAGCGGTGTGTTTGTGTGTTTAGGGGCTGTAGATATAATTATTTTGTAATTGTAATGTTTTTTTTTTATTTCAACAATGAGCTACAAAGACAATCAGATTATGAATGAACAGTATGAAGTTCATCAACAACATTGAAATATATGTTATTATCAAAATAATATTGAACTGTTATCAAAACGTAGTGCAGCTGTAGAAGCTTGCTCTGTTGTCTCACTGAAAGAATAACTTTTACCACGTTTTTTACAGACAATATTAATAAATAGTAGCAGTTCTCACTATGTGTTAAATATCTTTGCCTTCAATACATTAAATTAGAAAGCTGACAAAGTCATATTGCTAAATATCTAAATGTAACTTTTTGCATGGAAAAAACCCTCAACTTAGGTGATCTAGTATTTAGTATTGTTTAATGGAATGTATATCAGTGTATTCAAGTCAATACTTCATTCATTTAAACCAATATCTTTCTTGATTCTTTGTACAGTATGAAAAAAGAGTATTTGTACCTGTGCTGAAGTTCACTGCTGTGAGGAGTCCAGTTCTGTCTCTCACTCTCTGGTCCAGCCTGTCTGCATCACCTGGACACATAGCCATCGCCTATCGGCCAATATATGAACTGCAGTGTGTGGCACTTCCGTATTGGCTTCCCGGCTGTTCCCCAGAGTTTGCCGCTTGGTTCATACATGGGCCGCTAGGGACTGGCTGCAGAAAGTAGCAATTTCCATAGACCCCCATGTTAAAATGCCCAACTTTACAGCAGAAAAAAACATGTTTCTACCCATGGATGCAATAAATATTATTATCGGTATAGTTAGATTCCACCTTCATGATTATGAATCTGTGAGTGAATTGTTTTCTAACACGACCCTTTTATTTATATTAGGTCTTAAAGTTTTTGCATAAATTAGGGCGTGGTCACGTTGATGGACACGTACATGCCTCACTGTCAGCTAACATCAACTTGTCCACTCTGCTAGGCTACAACCATAGAGGCTACAACGTTAGTTAGTCATAGTACTGTACTTGACCCTTTAGCTTTAGCCGTGTTCATGGTGATTGTACCTTTTAGGGAATATTGTTACAAATACCAGACAATTAAAATGTCGTGCTGTGCGCTTGAATGTACTAACAGAACTTCCAAGAAGTCTAAAATGATAATATTATACATGTTAACCCCGTTCGCAGGTGTTTGTGTGCTTGGTAGCTTAGCTTGTTACTTATTAGCCAGCTAAGGACGTAACCCTTTATGCATACATACATATACATTTTAGTTTATGATTCAGCCTTGGGTAAGACTTTTATAGTCTATGGCTATGACGCCCATAATGCTAAACGGGAGCAAATGTTAATAGGGGACCCAATTATCCCAGTGGTGGCCGCCGGAGCTAACGGAGCCGCAGGGGGCTAGCTCCAGCCGGCGTCCCGGAGCTAGCCCACTGCGGCTCCGTTAGGTCCGGGCGGTGGAGTCCGTCTTTTCTCAACGTGTGAATGACAAGCATTAAGAATAACAAAATATAGCTAATTCTCTTGCAGATTGTCTCATTTGATTATGAATGTAACGTTTATATAGGGGAACTACACTGTTAGCAGTAACTTGGTATGCATGTATTTCATGTTAGCTTAGCTTCTTAGTCTGAGCTAGCTCTGTTTACTTCCAGTTCGGAGGCAGCAGGTCCGGCCTCGGCTCCGCCTCTTTGCCCTTATTTGGAGCAGGCGGGATTATACTCTGACGTCACAGTCGAGCCGTTCGTGGCCGACTCCGCCTACTAAGGGCTTCTCGGCAACTCTGCAGAATCCTATGGGTGACGTCACGGACACTACGTCCATTTATATATACAGTCTATGGTCCCGACCAATCAGAGCACACTGTGCTCACAGGGAGGGTGGGGGCTGGTTGATTGATTGATTGATTGAAAAGTTTATTAACAGCTTGTATATTGGGTACAGTACAGTACAGCTCAAAACATACAATTGTTAAGGGGATGCAGACCAGAGAAAGACTTTCGTCTTGTTTACATCAGGGTCCCCCATTTCCAATTCATCATGTCATTTAAGACATATAAGACATATTTGACATACAGATGGCTTATTTACAATTTACATACAGGTGGTTTATGGAGCTACAACGAGCCGTTAAAGGCAGAGAGTGAAATTCAGTGAATACACGTAGTTTACAGAGATGCTGTTTGAGAAACCAATGTGAGTTGCGTTTATCTTTACCCATGGATGCACAATAAGAAAGGACCCATATCGTCTTACTGCCAGCCCACGGAGCTGTAATAATGGATATATTGCACATGTTTGCTGTAATTCATTATCATACTACATGGGCTGTATGATTAAATCTCCTACCGTAAATGTTGTATTAAATAAAGTTAATATTACTTATTATTATAAGTATATATATATATATACCAGGGTTGCCAACTCTCACGCATCTGGCGTGTGACACACGCTTTCACTCTCAATCTCACGCTCTCACGCTGCCCAAACTATTCTCACGCCAAAAACAAGAATACAGAAGACTAGAAACGGTTTTGAAAACTTTTGTCAGGTAGTGATCGTCTTCTCAATAGAACATCTTTGATAATGTCTTCTGGCCAATCAGAATCAAGATAATGGCGTGGTGTTGTTCCAGGAATTCCCGACGGAGAATACTTTTGCTGTAGTACATCTCTATATACATCGATACAACATTACGTGTTGATAGAAATCAACACGTAATGAAATAAGACCCCACGGTTTGATGATTGATAGGTGCAGGGACGTGCACAGGTACGGGCTAATGTTGCCAGGGCAACGGCCCGTTTGGCCTTTTTGGCTGACCTGCCCCTCTGGAGAGAGCGAGAGTTTATTTTTATTTTTTCTGTTGTGGCCGAATCAACATGATCGAGGATCTCATTGTTTGACCTTAAGGGATATAGGCCTACACTGTGGCCCTAAAGCAACTGCTCCATTATCTGTATCAAATGCAGACATTGATGCCACCAAATGTCAAAAATAAAAATAGAAAGTACTACAAATAAACTGGAATTCATTTACATCTTAAATTATGAATATATATACACAAAAAAAGGTTTACAAATATCCAACCTTCAAATTGCTTTTTTAAATCAACACTGCTCTGCACACTTGCTAAAGAACATTTGTCTGGAAATCTCAATTCATTTGTAGGGCTGCATGAGTATGGCCAAAAGTATGGGAGTAAATCTCACTGTAAACTATTTAATCATCACCAAATTCTGTGTTATTATGACCGATCATAACTCAGCTTTATGCAGACATATTTAGCATGGTGTACAGTGTACTCATCCTAATTTTCGGCCTTGATGTAACAACATTCATAATTAAGTCAAGGTAACACCCTTTTCACCCCGGTTACACTTTTCATTTGCCCTGTACGATGGACGCTTTAAGTGATGAAAGTGGGGGGTGTTGGCTTATCAGGCGTCCGCAGCTCACACCCAAAGTGGGTGTGGGATCGAGCGAGAGAGATAAATGCAATTTATGTAAACAAATATTTCCAAGGCTCTCTTTTATAATTATTGGGGTAAACAGGTTTGAAATCATTTCAATGTATACTATAGGACAGAAAACCAAAAATATCGTTTAAAACTTGAGAGATACAAAAATATGCATAAATAACTAGGTAAAATAAGATATGAATGAACAAAAATAAAATAAGTTGCATTTATTATCTATTGGTAGGTTACTGGTTATGTTCACATACTTATTTGATTATTAAATTGTAAACCAATCTTTTTCATATGGGTGTTTAGAGTTCAATCAGGAGAGACGTGATGTATGGAATACATATTTATTATCGGTCACATTATATAAATGAAACATAATGATGACAGTTCATAACAAGTGAATGAAATGGTGTTTTGGCGATTAGGCCCAGGTTTTGTAGGATATCAATCGGGAAGGGAAGAACCGTTTCCGATGAACCCCCCTGGGTCTAGACACTGGTGGTGGTGATAAGTGGTTAGGTCCGGTTGGAAGGGAGAAGGTTAAGCTTGGTCCTGAGTTGAAAGCAGGAGGCGAAGGGGTGGAGGAGGGTTGCGCGTTGACACCTGGAAGACAGCTGATAGGAAAGGGGAGAGCATATATAGAGGGATTAACAGATGCGATGATTAGGCTTGTAAATGGAGGGGAGTGATAGGTTAGCTGAGGAGTGGCGCTCCCTCTCATTTAGATGCAGGGAGCGAGTATTGCCATGACGTGCAATACGGAGTGATAGGTCTTCCTGTCTGAACTTGCGCTAAGCTTCATTTGTACCCCCTAGGTCAGGTCTCTAGTAATGTGTGCTCAAAGTGCACCCGATTGAAGCATTTTACTTTAAATGTTCAAACATTTCTTCCCGGGGGGGGCATACCCCCGGTCCCCCCTAGAGGATGTGACGTCCACACCCCAATTCAAATATGTTCATACAATACCGAATACATTTGAAGCCTTTTTGATGTATATTACCAACATGTCAATACGTTTCTGTTTTTGTAGTATATTGGTCTTTTGTAGAGATTTTTCATTTATTCTTTATATATTCTATTGTGTATTCCTTGGGTACTTTTAGCTTTTCTATTGTACGATTGAAGTAAATGTGGGAAGCGTTTAACAACAGCCATTTACTTCAAAGATAGTTCGCAATGTCATTCTTATTTTTGTTAATCCTGGAAGAATGCCAGAAAAAAAGACATTTTCTTCAAGAATAAAAAAAACATGACATTAGTAATTGTGAAAACAAATTAAATAAGTTGTTAGGTTAAGTCAGGGCCGGTTTTTGGCATAGGTGGTCGCCTAGGGCGCCAGATCTGGGGGGGGGGGGCGCTGCGCTCGCAGTTCTGGGAGGGAAAAAAACATTTTGACTGTTTGCGCTCATCCTAATTTTCGGCCTTGATGTAACAGCATTCATAA
The DNA here is from genome assembly GCF_902827175.1 of Gymnodraco acuticeps. Taxonomy (NCBI): domain Eukaryota; kingdom Metazoa; phylum Chordata; class Actinopteri; order Perciformes; family Bathydraconidae; genus Gymnodraco; species Gymnodraco acuticeps. The sequence goes on along the minus strand of NW_022990042.1, from coordinate 3,988,538 downwards.
TTAAGTCAAGGTAACACCCTTTTCACCCCGGGTTACACTTTTCATTTGCCCTGTACGATGGGCGCTGTAATTGATGAAAGTGGGGGGTGTTGGCTTATCAGGCGTCTGCAGCTCACAGCCAAAGTGGGTGTGGGATCGAGCGAGAGAGATAAATGCAATTTATGTAAACACGTATTTCCAAGGCACTCTTTTATAATTATTGGGGTAAACAGGTTTGAAATCATTTCAATGTATACTATAGGACAGTAAACCAAAAATATTGTTTAAAACTTGAGAGATACAAAAATATGCATAAATAAATGTTAACTAGGTAAAATAAGATATGAATGAACAACAAAAATAAAATAAAATAAGTTGCATTTATTTGCTATTGGTTATGTTCACATACTTATTTGATTATTAAAATGTAAACCAATCTTTTTCATATGGGTGTTTTACGGCCCGTCCACACAGCAGCGTGCGTTGAAAGCTTCACCATTCACTTTGAATGGGGTGACGTCACTTTGCTGGCGTGGCTCACTGCAAAAGTTGAGCAATGTTCAAGTTTTGAAGCCACGGCAGAAGCGTCAGCCAATCGAATCATATGCCAGTACAAGCTCTAGCCAATCAAACCGCTGCTTGTATGTCAGGGGCGGGAGATTCATGTGATTGTTTGTTGGTCGAGTTTCAGACACGCCCGCGGGCAAGCTTCAACGCACGCCGCTGTGTGGACGGGCCGTTAGAGTTGTACCCCCTAGATCAGGTCTCTAGTAATGTGTGCTCTAAGTGCACCAGATTGAAGAATTTTACTTTAAATGTTCAAACATTTCTTCCCGGGGGGGCATACCCCCGGACCCCCCTAGAGGATGTGATGTCCTCACCCCAATTAAAACATGTTCATATAATACTGAATACATTTGAAGCCTTTGATGTATATGACTTATGTCAATACGTTTCTGTTTTTGTAGTGCATTGGTCTTTTGTAGAGATTTTTCATTTATTTTTTATATATTCTATTGTGTATTCCTTGGATACTTTTATTTGTTCTACTGAACGATTTTCTGGCAGGGGGGGGCGCCAGCTAAAATCTCGCCTAGGGCAACAAATTGGTTAGAACCGGCCCTGATGGTGTAGGAAACGGGCTCCGTGTTACAAGACGGGTCGGGGGTTTGGCGGTACCACTGCAGACTCTCTGCACACACACACACACCGCTGCAGACTCTCTGCACGAAGGAGCCACGGTGCTGCAGCTCCTGATCGGAGCAGAGACACACGTTCACTAAGCGGAAAAACGATATCCTGTCACAGAGATCTGCTATTTTAAATTTTAAAGTCAACACATATCGACCCTAAATAAAGTCTATATTAAGAACGAGAGATGTTTTGACATTATGGCTTAAACAAATGACAAATGAGCGAGGGCGATGACGTCAGAGCATCGTCCTATGTGCCGGGGCTGAGCCCCGGACAGCCCTGGACAGCCCCGGCCCAATTTAACCCCTGGTTAGAGGCCCTATTTTATCAGTATGTCTGGACTGCACAGCAGTTACAATGGTCAAACTACATTAGAACAGAATTGTCCCCATTTTGTCTTTAATAGTTATTAACATTAGATATTTTAATGAGATATGGACCACAAAACAAAAAATGTCCCTGATTTTCATTTTTGAAATTAAGTCACCGAATGCAAGTAGTCGCCTTAGCTTATTTTGTTATGAGATGTGAATTACTGTTCAATTTAGTTGATGTAATGATCATTTGGTTTCTTTTACATTAAAAAAAGGACTTATGTTTTTTTTTTTCGGGGGGAGGCCCTTTTTCCAGTTTAGAGCAATAGCCCCTCCAAATGTCTGTGCACGTCCCTGGATAGGTGTGTGGGCTGTCTTTCATTTTGACACAAAGAACAATGGGGCCTATCCACCCTTATCCACAATGTAAAGTAATTCACACAGCCTCTTCCCTCTTCTCTCTGTGAGGAGCAGCAGGTTCAGCTTTCAGAACAAAGTAACAAAAAACTAAAATGGCATTACTTTTTTAAATATGTTGTGTATTTATTTATTTTTCTTCTCAAGAGAGTAGGCTACCAGAATGTGTATTTTATGTTAGTAACCTATTTCAAAACTAAAACAAAAAAATCCCCCCAGACCACCCTGCAGGGGTTGGGTTTTCAGCATCTCAACTCTTTCATCTGTGGGGAAATTGCAGGATTGGCTCCAGGTCGCCCTTTTTATTTACTACAAGACAAATGTGCCTTTTTATTTCATACAGTTCAATTTGGATTGAGACAGGGAAATAATCTAAACCTCACGCGTGGCGTTTCACTGTCAAGGGGAGCGTGTATGTAATTACATTGCAAATACTGACATGAGCCCCACCACTGTATGGGTTAGCCCTACCATAGATTACCCAACAAAAATACTCTCTCGCAACTGCCGACCCGTATTGCGCATGCTCAGATCTAAGAACCAGTAGAAATGATAAAAAAGTAAAAGTCTGCTGCTTATTGTTCTACTAGGCCAAAATAGAGTCAAAGAGTATATGAGAGTGAGAGTGTGTTAATTAATATATTTGGCAGTTTGGAGTAAGTCTGTAGATTTGTTTGTGTGTGTGTGTTTCATGTATAGCTCTCACGATAATTAATTTTGTTGGATACATTTTCCCGGAAATTATTGCGATAAACGATAATATTGTCGACACCGTTGTATGACCATTTTAGACCACTGACATAATGATAATATATAATAATAATTCAAGTACATCCTTTCAAACTGCTAGTCACATCCTCATGTAAATGGAAATGTATCGAGTTCATTTTTATTTATCGTACGATACGTCAATTCATTGCTTATCGCGACAGGCACACAATAAAACAGTGGAAACAAACATGTGTTTGACTTTCATTAGTGAATTAAACTTTGTGCCTTTTATAGTCTGTGTCCAATATTGTGTATTTGTATATATTGTATATATATCCTATATATAGGCTATGCTAAGGTCCTGCTACTGACACGATAGCAGTCATTTCGTGCGCATATGTAATTAAACCCATGATATCCAGTAGCGTGGCGTGGGGAAAAATGTAGGGGAAGCCCATTTTTTGGGTCGGGGGGGTGGTCAATAACGTAACCAGATGAGTGATTACAGCACCCGGTATCATTTTTACACACATTTGTATCACACAGATGCAGGACTTGCACTCGCCTGTTATCTAACCGAAAGGTCCGCACGCACTCTCCAGCTGAAACTCTCCTTATTAATTTAAGCATTTTACTTATTAATGTATGCAGACAATAACACAATCTATGTGATTTTTGGATTTACCGTGCCTCTCAATTGCCCGTGACAGGTTGGCAAGGTCGATGAATCCTGAAGTTGCCCAAGGATTGTTCAGGGAGCACGAATCCTTGTCAAAAAGAAGACATGGCCAGCAAAATAGACGCTGAAGTTTAGCGCTTCCAGTTAGCCACTCCGTGCGGACATAATTGTCCTCATTGAACGTCCGATTCTCTCCCTTTTTCCTCTGTGTACACACAGCTCGAGTGCGGGCATTGGCCTGTCATCTGATTTAATTTTCAGTTGCTGCTGTAGCGGAAGTTTAGTAAAGTTATGTTTGATTAAGTACGCCAAATCTCCACCCTCCATAATGCTTCATTTGCTTGATAATTTCTGACGGCGGTGATGACAGTTACAGTATTAAAACTGATGTTGATGTGATTTGATTGGATGGCAGTGTCCAATCAAATCGCCAGCCGCCAGCCGCCTCTGAAGGGAAGCAAGAGGCGGCTGGCTTCCCTTGGCATGGCCTTGACCAATCACAGGTTGGCAGGGGCATCACGTGGGCCTCATCTGATTGGTCAATCCCTCCATTTTTTTTCACCAAGGGAAGCTAGATTCGGCTGGCCTCCTCTCGCAACAGAGAGTGCAATCTACTGTTTCACCATAACATCTAGAGGGGCGCTGTTTGTTTCACTCTTTGTAAAATACTCAATGAGAATGGGGGAGCGACGGGCCGGCAGCAACACACAGCAAAGGAGAATTATCGAAACAAAACAAAGTGTTTTTATTTATTTATTTAAATTATAACTACAATCCGAAAAAACAAGGGAAGCCTGGCTTCCCTTGGCCTCCGGGAGAAAACGCCACTGATGATATCAAAATCTCACTCCAGCCAGGTACCCATGTTGGCAACCCTGATATACAGTGCAATCATTCTTTCATGCTAAATGAAGCTCTGTTGCTTGGATATCACTAGATCCTGTTACAGCGTAATATAAGTAACGATTGATGTGTACATTAGCATAATTACTAGCTAGCCGCTAGCTGCTAACTGCCGCCTCGTTAATATCAAATCCATCATAATAACAAATCATTACCATGCTGTCATGAACGTGAGGTGCTGTTACGTGTACGCAAATTGACGTGCTTGATGTGAACAAGCATTTTGGTTAAAGTTGCGCATGCGCTATGAGCGCACATACGGGTACTTCTCAGGCATGCCGGGTAATCATCATGCGCCATTGAGCAACTCTCATAGGAATGAATGAGGCCCCGCCTCCCACGCTGTATCCAGTTCTTATTATACATCCATGGTCTGCGAGACAGCGAGACATCGCGAAACTCAGCCTGAGCACCATGGACGCGGGAAGGGGGGGTGCTGAGGGGGCTGCAGCACCCAATCTACCGTCTGCGAGGCTCCACTATCACCCGCACCCCCAAACACGGCGCACCTACAGTGTAAGCGCATCACAGGCTCCACTTGCACCCCCCCCCCCCCCCCAGCACGCCACAGTTTCGCCGCTGAGAGAGTGTGTGTGTGTGAGGAGCTCCACGGATTGGTCCATTTGGACCAATGGGTCCATTTGGGTTGATTCACGTCACTGTACCCAGCAAGAAAAAACTCCAACGAGGCGTTCTGGGGCAGCATAGACAGGTCTTTTCTGTGTTAGAGTTTCACTCGCTACAGGGTGTACTTTGAGGGTTTGTGACTCTGCAGACCGTTTACTTGCAGAAAAAGCTACATAACACACAAGGGGACGGGTAATAACCGGAAAAGCATGTAATGGGACCTTTAACAACTTATTTAATTCACAAGAGATCTTTCCGCAACTCTTTTCCCTCCAAATTGGAACAACCTGTTGAGTTCTAACCTGTCAAACTGAATCATTAAGTTCAGCTTGTTTCAATATTTGTCAAACTGTAGTGTTCATTCATTCAAACAAACGTTTATGTAGGCTTTTGAATCAATTGAGGGAGACCCTTATTTTTTTGATGATGTTGAGCATGAAAAAAGACATAAAACAATCATAAGATTATAATATAGAAATATAATCATAGAAAACAACAAACAATATCAATTAAAATACTTACAGGCTTAAAGTATTGAGTTTTAGGTTTATGTGGAGAGAAATTCCATGAGTCTACTACACTGTTATATTAAAAGAGATATCTGAATCAATTTTAGAATCAGAATTTATACCAAAATTATGTTTTTCTTACACTGGCTCCATTAGAACTAAACTATTTACATAAACAAGAGTAAGTGTGCAATAATTTTTTTTAAATAAAATAACATAAATATACTAATATATACATACAAAGTTAAAGTACAAATGCCGAATTGCACAGTTTAAAAGGGTTTGGGTTGATGGTGAAGTCCAGTGCCAGTAAATAAACATCATCTGTCATCTGGAGAAAAGCAGTGGTTCCACTGAGGAGCCATGTTGCACACACACAGGATTAACAATGAATTGAGAACAGTCTCTCCTGCAAGAGGCAGACATTATGTGTTGTATACCTTGATTGTGAAAATGTAAATTCTACAGTATAAGCTTCAAATACAGTATGACCATTTAAATACAGGGATATACTGCCGCTTTTATGAGTTCTCTGAGTACAGTATCATCTTGTAGTTTGAGGAACTTTTCAGATTTTCCAAAGTGTGCAGAAAGTTAGTTCACACACCAGTGTGGAAATTAAATTACATAGTGTCATTTAACATTTTAAAAAGAAAAGATCACAAACTGGTTTCCTGATATTGTTTGTTTGGTATTTTATTCAAAACATTATACTTATTTTTCAATGAAGTGATGACACCTATATTATTAAAATGATTGATGTATTAAAGAGTTTATTTTACTAGAGCGCATATACAGCTGGGTAGCTGGTACATTTCAACAAGGGAATAGAGAGGCGAAGTCACGCCCATCTACTTCCGACCCATGGGACCTTATTTCATAAAAATTATGTATTGAAGTCAATGGGGAGAGAAAACTTATCTTTCGATCCCGTTTGAATTGTGCCACGAATTACATGATGTTTGTCAATCTTAAAAAACTATTTCCATGTCAAAAAAGTCACAGTTTGTCGTAAAATTGTTGAAATATAAGACTATGAAAGACTACAAATCCCAGATTCCCGGTCCCGCATGCTGGCTCTTACGGAACCGACTAACTGCCCTTGTGTGTATTGTACACTGTAAAATATTACCATGATTTCACAATATTTAGCTGTAATATTTTACAATAAATTACTGTTTTACCACTTTACAGTCTATACCTGTAATGTTCACAATATAATTTTGAATTTCACAGTGAAATCAATACAGGCACAGTTAATTACTGTGAATGTACAGGATCAATGATTACCAGGATTTCACAACATGTTACTGTATTATTTCACAGTAAAATACTGTATTCAGACCATCCTCTGTGATAACACAACAAATTAAGTGATTTTCTTGCTTTTATCGCTCTTGCTTGGCTTTAAATACTAATTTATTTTTTTGGTGCAGGTTTTACTTAAATTGAAAGGGGCACCGCTGCATGTGCCTTAAAATAAACGATGCAACATATAAATCTATGTCAAATTGAAATTGTTGTCTTGGCTTATTGTTTTCAGGTGCTTCCTGGGCATTAATCCCAAGACAGGCTCGAAAGCCAAAAAGAGTCATGGCAATTTAAACCCCCATGTCAGCACATTCTGTGTAGACAAGTGCTCCCCTCCTTGTTTTATTTTCTGTCTCCCTGCTGCGCAGGTGCACCTGGTCTGCACCTGGTCTGCCCCTGGCTCCGCCTCTGCCCAGGTGCACTTGGTCTTCCCCTGGCTCCGCCTCTGCCCAGGTGTTCCAAATTCCACTCAGCCGTGTATATATAAAGAGAAGCTGGAGGAGAAGGATGTCTCGCCTATCCTAACGCCGGGAGACACTCTCCTTAGAATACCTCTTTGCCATTTTGAGCTGTAGGCCATATTTTTGCAGATGTGTTTATGTTTAGCCTGGAGGACTGGCTACTGGCTACTGTGTTGCATTACTTCTACAGTAATAGTGTGAAAATACAGGTAATTACTGTAATCTATGTACAGCAAGGTACCATAATACCACAGCTCTGTACTGCTATATCACAGTAATTCCATGGGCTTGTCAACTGTAAAGTCACAGTATTTAGTTGTACTTTTATTCTAATTTACTGTAAAATATCTACAGTAAATTACTGTGAAATATTTACAGTAAATTACTGTGAAATATTTACAGTAAATTACTGTGAAATCCATGCAACTAGTAGCCAGTAATTTACTGTAATTTTACAGCCAAACATTTTACAGTGTACAGCTCTCAATATGCCCAGACTTGTAGTGATTTTCACCTCGTTTAATACTTTTCGCTTCATTCTGAAAGAAAGAAGTGAAATGTGCGAACATGACGGCCGTCTTGGTGTGTGGTGCGAGACGGGAGATGTAGTTCATTGAGCAGTTTCACACAAAAAAAAGTGTTACTTCACAGTTTTACTACACATTTAAAAAATGTTGACTTGCAAAATTATCTTTTAAATTGACAAACATCATATGTGTAATTCGTGGCACAATTCAAACGGGATCGAAAGATAATCTTTCTCTCCCCGTTGACTTCAATACATACTTTTTCCGAAATAAGGTCCCATGGGTTGGAAGTAGATGGGCGGGACTTCGCCTCTCTATAATAAAGTGTATGCTAACTTATATAATAAAACATGATAAATGATTAGTTCATAATAGTTTGTGTTAAGTAAATGAAGTGGAGTAAAAACTGTTCTTAAGAATATTACTCATAGTACTAAATGTAGTACTTTCCACCACTGCTGATGATGAGCTCTCAATAACTCCATCAGTAGGTGGCGGTATAGAGCCACACACAGTAAAGGGATTTACAGCACATAGTAGTCCTGTCAGCCATTATATATCATCCATCGTTTTTATTATCACCCTGAATTTCATCTATATGAATATAATACAGCTTGGTTTATATGTTGAGGAATAAAACATAGCTCAACCCACCTGGAAGAGGCTTTTTTTCACTTGGTACGTTGGACATATTTTCTCAAAGACATTCAGAATAATCTAAGTCCATTTACTTCTTGGTTATGTCATTTAGTATACTTTTGAGGTACTTGTGCCTTAACTGAGTCTTTTATTTTTATGCCACTTTTTAATTCTATTACATACATTTCTGAGGGAAATAATGTACTTTTCAGTTTACTAGAGATATGTTACTAGAGCTTTTTTTTACTTGAAAGTTACTGTTGTGCTTTTGGGGGTTTTCCCTTTCCTGTAGTGTGTTCTAGGTTTTGGTGCATGTAAATGGTCTGCAAAGGATAAAATCCCAGAGGGAGTTTCTCTCCACACATTCTTTGAGATCTCTGCGCCTGATCGAACAAAACAAACGTGGGGAAAAGGCCCTGGTTTACATGGGTTATTGTAACAGCTCTTCTCACAGTTTTTTTAGAAACCAAACAATGCAACAACAACAAAAAAGGAAAAAATGATTTGCAGAATAATACAGAATCAAAAATGGTTATTAGTTTCCGTCCAATACAATATATTTAGTCAGAAATCCAATGATATAACAGACAGTCAAACAGAGGAGAAAGATATCCACCTTTTATTTTTCATATCTTAGTACATTTCCTGATTAGTTTACTTTCAATTAACAATTTCCATACATAACTTTTATTAGTTACACAGTGTCATTTTACAACCTCCCTTTACTTAAATAAAATATCTGAATACTTCCTCCACCAACAGAAGCATTCATGATGTATTCAGTTTCCATTCTCCCCTGTACATCTGAAGCACATTTCCAAACATGAAGTCATCCTGGGCCAACAGCTCTCCATGTGTTTTTCTCTGTCCAGCTCTACTTTGTTAATCCTGCTTGTTGTCACCTCTGACCCCTCGATGGCCTCTTATGTAAGTAGCAGGTTAAGAAAAGCATACGGGAGCAGCCCGTGGTGTATTGCCAGGTTAGGTAAGCTCATTATCAGTTGCCCCTGGATGCCCAACAACAGCTACAAATAAACCGCAGTAGTGGGGAAAGTAAATCAAGGAAGTGATGACACCAGATGAAGGTGTTAGTTTCCTAAATAGTCTGGATTTCCGGGTTTAGAGCATATCTGACTCGACCTACTCAAGGGCATTAAGGCTTATTCTCTCTATGCATACAAACAATATCAAGTAACCTACAGAGGTGTGTTTGGGTCTGATTACACACTGACACTATACCTCACTGACATACAATAGTCACGGGACAGAAACATACCATGTGTAAGGTTACAATTAGCATCAGGGTTTTTATTATGTGTTCATCTTTGAAAACAACATGACCTCCACAGCAGAAACATCCACCCCCAACACTAATACATACACACACGCACACCATGGTACTATCCTCTAACTGCCTTCCCCCATCTGTCCATCCCCTATCAGTGAGGCTGAGTCACTCTGCTCCAATAAGCAGCTATCAAAGCAGCCATACCATAGCTTTTACTAAAACGTCAATTTTTTCTACCAAAGTGTAACACAGTATCACATGTAGGAAATGTTTGTCCTCTGCCACCCTGTCTTTCTCCCGGGCGAAAATGTGAGTCATGATTACAGCTGACAGTGTGTTCTCTGCGGTGGTAGACACACTGTCGTCCTCCAGTGTGACACACATTTCTAACAATACAAACAAACTCCCAATTTGCAGTTACATGGCAGTTAATAAAGAGTGGTGCAGGAAAAAGTCCTGACCCTGGAAACTAGTTAGCATATTAGCACATATTAGCAACTCAGCACTTTTGTCTCAAAAACAAGTTTTGAGATTTTCACGTTTTGTTCTACGGATTGAATACGCAAGGAAATACCACACTTAGAAATACCAACACTTTTAGGTGTTTTAAAAACAGAGTTTGCTAACTAGTGGCTAAATGACACAACTAAAAGTCATTGCGCCAAACATAGAGAGTGAAGCCATGCATTATTTAGTTAATTAATAGCCTAACATTAGACTATTATAAAAGTATACTTGTTAATATGTGGAGATTATCCTTCTCAACAAAACATCTAAGTGTCATGAACGTGTGCTTTTCACATATCTTTTTTTCTGCAATATTCTGAAATCCAATGGAAAATCCCATTGCTTTCTTTCATGGCAGCCCTTGCAATGCTAACTTCCGGGAAGACTAGTTAGCATCACACAGATTGTTGCTGGAAATGAAGTGTTAGGTAAATATGATACTCACACATTCTATTCAGCAAGATAATCTGCAAACCACATTTTCCTGATCCATCAGCTAAAGCACTGTGTCTGTATTTGGACTGCATCCACTCTAATGTATCCAATATAAGACTTGGCCCCTTCCACTGGGCATTCTTGCTCATCCTTGGTTCCCGTATCCTGGAGGCAACCCGTAGGCTCAACTGTCGCTCTTATCTTCTTCTCCATTTATTTTCCCTATTTAACCCTACTGTTCAAAAAGATGTCTCTTTTGATTAGTATGTTGTTTCTAATTTCATCTCTCTTTAAAGCCCCTAAATATGTCAAGTCTTAAGTATGTTATCAAATATTCGTGCATGGATAAGCTACAGTAAAAGCAATTATTAGCTATCAGCTAAAGCTACGATTATTCATTAAGAGTTTAACACTTAAAATCCAGAATAACAAGCTACTCCAGTAGGAGTAGTTTGATCAAATCTGCAGCAACTGTTATCCCATTCTGAATGAATGATTTCTATATCATGATTGGTTAATAGACGTGCGCGATGTCACCATGACGAAAAACAAGTTTGCTTAAAATTTGGCAGAAACTAGGCGTCTCTACACAGTTCCTGTGGAAACGTTTAATTTAGTTGAAACTGATTGAGAGAAATATTTATCTTTTGGGCCTTTTAGTACAATAGAGGGAAAAGTTGACTGATTTGAGTCAAGCTGCATTCACATGATACGCGGTAACACAAGTCTGCGCTGACATTGCCGTTGTGTTTTCATGGAGAATGCAGTAACGCCCGACTCGTCGTAAGCACTAGCCTCGGCATCGCTCGAAAATTGTCGCTGAGCGCTGCAACGAAATTATTTCAACTTTGACCTTGACACCGCTGAGCCTCCGACGCGCAACAAATCAGATGTATGTAGCGGCGCAAGCTAGCAGCGGACGAAACAATATAAACAAACTCAACTATCTGTTTTCACTACAAGACCCTGAGCTTTTTATTTTACTATATGCTCATGTGCATTAATATTCATTGTTGGTTGCATGAACACAGTGATTTCAATAGTACTAGTAGTAGTCTGAAACTCCAGAGGGGTACTTTCAAAACTTGGACACCTTTTCCCCTTTATGTTGAACCATTTACAATATACATCTGTTGAATTTGCATGTACGTTTGACTGACTTCATTTAGCTCCAGACAATAATTTTGCTTGTTATCTTTGCTGTCAATTGCTTTATATTCTGGTATCACTCAAAGACTTCTCTTTTCAACACTCAAACCAAGCCAAACCATTACAAAACTCCCTTCCCTAAGAAACCCAAGGCCTTTTTATCAGGGCTTTTAACTGTCGCTCTCTCAAGGACAGAATCATGTGGTTAACCAACCCCAAAAAACATGAAATAATCTTTCCTCTTCAGTTATATATTTTTTTCAGTCTATTCATGATTTCAACAAAGGACTTAAGGAGACTTAAGGGTTTCGACGACAGCGCCTGACCTCTTATTTTTATCCTTTTATGTCTGTGGTTGAGTCATGCCTTTTTCAAAAAGATATCTCTGCTGCTCTCTGTCCTGGATATATAATAGGGGACCAAGAAGTGCTACGCTCGATTCAAGTTACAAGTAAAAGTCTTGCAACATCTTACTTAAGTAGAAGTGCATAAGTATTGGCATCAAAATAAACTCATATAACAAACGTTTAATAAATCGTTATGGTAAAAGTCTGAAGTAGCATAAAATAAAAATATAAAAATACTCAGGTAAAGTACGAATAGCTGAAAATTGTACTTAAGTACAGTACTTGAGTTACTTTGAGGTAAATGTACTATTAAATTCCACCATTAATGTGTATAAAATAATAATAAATAATTAATATCATATCATATAAAAAATATAATGAATAAAATAATATAAAGAAGTAATAAAGGGCATACAAAATATAACATATAATTATACAAAAATAAATGTTTAGCTTACATATGAATATATAACATCAAATATATAATATTAAAAATATATATATATACGCTTATATGAAAAGGGGATGAATCACACTGAGACATTTAGACACACTGATTAAAATGTAGGAAATGTTCCAATTCTTATTTTCTTTCCATGCATCCCATTTCGTGTGACCTTGTATAATATGTATGCAGATGGCTGTGGAGTGTCTGCTCAAGGCAAGCCGAGAGGTGCTGAGGGGACAGCGGCCATGTGACCGTGGCTGCAGGGATTGGCTTAGTGCAGATGTGACATCAGCAAGCCTCCCACTCCCTCCCTCCCTCCCTCCCCTCTCTCTCCGCCTCTCTCTCTCTGTACCGCTCTGCTTTTTCCCCCTCCCCTCCTTCTCCTTTCCTCAGCATCCCCCCTCTCAGAGATGGCGTGTGTCGGTGCTGCTCGGGCGGCCGGGGCCTAACGTGCACTCAGAGAGGACGCCCCCTCCCCATCCCCCGATTTGCTGCATATTCCTCGGGTGTCTCCTCTCGCCGTGTCCTCCACCGCCGCCACTGCTGCTTCTGCTCTTCCAAAGCTCTTTACCACCCCACCTCCCTGTGCGGGTGTCTGGGAGTCGGGGGCCCTCGGGGGTGGAGGGGAATCGTGCTTCGCTGGGGGAGCTGTGCGGAATTAGCTATGCCCTACCCGAGCATCCTTTGACCGGCTGGATTTCTCCATTTCTGCGCACCAGGGGGGGGCGCCACGTAGGATGAAAAGCAGCAGTCATGATGCAAGGTAAATCATCAGTGCTCCTGCTCCTTTTATTCCCCATGGTTTCTTTTGCGTCCTCCTCCTGCCCTCTCGTGTCCCTGCTGGGGCCGTTAAAGCTCCTGAATCCCGGTGATGAGATCCGTCGTACCATGAGGACCTTTGAGCCGAGCTGCATGCATGACCGGTGTGACAATGTCAGTGTGGGAGCGTGGCGTTGTTAGTGACACATTAGGAGAAAATGCAGGTGATAGCAGAGGTGTGGATTTGTAAAGGAAGAGCAGTGTAGCCCTGCCTTGCTAATATCCTGCTGTGTGTGTTTACACGTGTGTGTGTGTGTGTGTGTGTGTGTGTGTGTGTGTGTGTGTGTGTGTGTGTGTGTGTGTGTGTGCTCCCTTTAGTTACACACTTAGTCATACAAATACATGTTTCAAAAGAACAGGAAGCGGCACTCATTCAAACCTCTGCTGCTATCAGAGCTTAATATAATATTCCAATCAATGCCTTAAACCATACCTTTCTTTAGTGCTCATGTTGCATTAAATAAAGTTACAGCTGCTGTTGCAAAGTAAACAGTAGTGGAATAAACTCGGATGGAGGAGCTGAATCATTTATCCAACCCTCCATGACAGATGCTGGGCCCTTACCATCCATTAATGCCAACATGGTAATAGAAGTTGGCTATTATTAGCAAAAAGGCCTGCAGTCAGCCTGCCATGATATAGTACTCAGTTCTTGAGCTATACAACAGCACACGTGTCACATGCTCATCTTAGCCCTCGTTAGCTGCGTGGCTAAGTCCACTGTGTACAGTAGGCTGTCAGGTGTACTTAGTGGTGTTATCTGGACGCAGACATGGAGTGTGCAGAAGGCTACATGACAACTGTTTTGTTTATGCAGCATATTATAGAACAGCTACATTATTTTAAACATACTCTGAACAAGCCTTATAATGTTAGACTACATAGTGTAAAAAAAGGGATGTTAGTCTTTGATCAAGCTTGTGCAAATGACCTTGTTTGGAACTGTTTACACTACAGTGGTTTGACATTGATTCCATAATGCTTTTTTTTAAATTGTAAAATTGTTATGTTCTTTACACTAATGGCTCCCCTGCCCCGTGGTTGGTTTTGTTCTTAACCGACTAAAAGAGATTTCTTGAATAGATTCAGAATTTTTTTTACACCATTTTTATGACGTATTAAATATAAAAACCTATTAGGACATATTTGGCAAACACAGATTTAAGGTGATACTTTTGCATGGATCTGTTTGTAACTATTGTATATAATGTTCAACAGATCTAGTCAATTTAATCAATTAAGTGGCAGAATCGAGGTTATTATTTTAGTGGAGGACGGTACAAATGTTGTCCATTTAACCGAGCATGGCATTGTTTCCAATCTATTCAGGCTGCCTCTTGATGCAGTTAATACCAGGACTGTATGAAAATCAACTTGTCAAAAAAGTGCAGCCTTATCGATAGGTGATCCATTCCAGGCAACACTATAAAAGGAAATTGATCATCCGACCACACTGTAAAGACAACTAATTGGACTGAAAACCAAGACATCATCATGTGTAATATGAATGATATTACATGTATTAATTGGTATAAGATATCAGTAGGTGGTGGTGCCACTTGTTGTTTTGCCAACTGCAAAATAAGTGGCTTATTCTAAAATGTAACACTAAGGATACACAATGATTTTGGCAAGTCATTGGCATCAATTGGAATTGGTTGTCATTTCCGATATCTGCACAAATCCTATATCCTACATCCCTATTTCAAAATATCCAACAATTATTAAAATAAAGGTCCAAACAGATAATAAAACCTTCCCCATTTCTAGGTGTACCTTTAAACAAGTTAAGTTACGTTTCCTTGGGATTGTTTGGAACTAGTTTTTCCCAACCTTGGTTGATTGGTTTTGTCTTTCCTCCGTAATTCAAAAATATTTCTATATGACTGGTAACTGAGGCATAGTGTTGTTTGGCTGTCAGTGTTGCTATAGCAGAGGAAGGTGTGTAAAGAATGTTCACACCTATGCACAACTGAACAACCAGTATCAATAACGTACATCTTCCCACGCTGGTTTGTTCAGATATGTTTTGAGACTCCATTATCAGAGATTTAGTAGTCCGCTGCTGACAGTCAGAGAATTTAACTTTAAGTATAATTTATTACCTTAAGATTGCCTTAAGTCCAAATCCACATGGAGCTCTCAGTCTAATCTAGTAGCCTTCATCTGCACACACTGTTTGTACTCCATCTATTGATAAAGGCCACCAGATGCAGCTGAATGCTCTTGAAGAAATTGACTTCCTCTGGAGCCTTCTGCCAATAAATACTACAAGATAATGCTAAGAGAAATCTAGACCCTTGATACATTTTTCTCAAAGCAAGAAAGTTGGAGGTCATGAAAATGATTTCAGTTTTGTAGCAAGGCTTTTGGGAAACCAACAGATGTTTTAGAGACAGTGTGCAGTGTCAGTTTTGGATGAAATAATTCGCTTTTTTCATGATGTTCGGGTTTCCCTGATACATTTGAACATTCACCAAAAGTGTACTTGAGGTTTACCATATGAAGAAGAATTTTATGCCAAAGTGAAAGTGATGGGAGTATATGTACGGAAGATTATTAGGGACAGACATACAGGGCTGAAACGAGAGGAGGAGGACATTCTTGACAATTGAACATTATTCTCAGAAAGAAAATAAGATAAAGGTCCTTCACCTCTCAAAATGTCGGCCTTCAAATTTGGGAAGTTTTTAGCAATTTTCTGAAAGCATAGAGGCATGCATTTGAAACTCTAATGTGAAAATCAAATGATGTTAAAATTGTAAAAATATAGTAATATCATTACCTCATTCTTTAGTAAAAAAGCACCAATCTCAAGTATGTGCCAAAATAACAACAACATATTCTAGATCTTACCAAAAATATTGCCCAACTTGTCTCGCAGTATTAGCACAAATAAGACCCAAACTGAACTACAGCTAATATCCTTAGTTACACTGTTTAATGAGAGTTGTAGGGCTCTCCTCAGGCACACTTGGCTTCTAAAAGCAGCAGTTTGCTTTTTCTCTCCCAGTATGTTTACTATTCTTTTAGCAAGTTTGTCACATTCAGCTTGAATCTCTATGTTGACTCCTTATCACACAACACACGTGCAGGTTAGGAGTGGACAGAAGGCTGGCTGTTCAGAGCTTTCTCCACTGATAAAGGTCGTGATGCAGGAGTAATCCGTGCTATTGAGCAGCCCGGCTAGCTGCTAATACATCACAGGTCCTGACACGTCCTTCAGTACACTGGAGAGCTTCCTCCCAAGTGAATGGTACTGAGCACCAGTCTTCCCTTTTATAGAATGTATTCTTATCAGTGTGTGTGCTGACTCAATATTTATTAGATTTCCAATTCAGTTTGATTTACTTTTCAGTACAGGACTACATATTGGAAAAATAAATGAGCAATCATGTATTCTTGTTTTCAAAAACAGCCCACAGGCGGCCTCTGAATAGCACAAAATGTTCACCACCCAACTGTCTGTCACACGTGTCCCTGTTGCTCTTGTATGGATGTGAGAACCAACTGTGCTCTCTTGTAAGAAACATGTTCCACACCGAGCCAATGCATAAAGAAGAGAGAATACAACTCAGATTATTTTTATTTTCTTGCAGTGTTTTATACTTCAGATCAACTGTCTTTTTGTTATTTAAGGTGTCAGACGAGTACATGTTTAATACAATCATATTTATTTTGACATTCTTAACTTAAGAGAATCAGGAATATTCTCACTTAGAACAACTCGGCTTGTTAGCCTTCTTAGCCTCTGTTGTTTGTGTATCCACAGAGCAGGACAAACAAACAAACAAACAAACACTGAGTAGCCATTCAGCTCTATTTGACAGAGAATTCTACAACTCTCAGACCTTTTTGAATCATCAATGTCAAATGGTGTCAATGTCTAATCATCTGCTTATTTTAGCTACACTAGTCAAAATGGAAATGCCTCTGTCTATGCTCAGTTGGTCTTTCAGTCCATCACCATGGTCCAGACTGAAAATATATAAATTATTATTAGGAAGATTTCCATAAAAAAATATACAGACATTTGTGATGTCCAGAGAATAAATCATTCATCCCTTTTACTATTCATCTAATGCAGGGCTTCTCAAACTCCGGACCAAGATCCGGATCCGGACCGAACTGCAAATCAATCCGGAATGAACCCTGTGTCACATTATAAAAAAATATATATATATATATATTTAAAAATTTAAAAAAAATCTGATTCTGATGTAAATTAAAGTGGACCTATCATGCTATATTGGAAAAAATATATTGTAGGGCCATACCTATACAAATATAGGTCTGTGAAGTTTTTTGCTTAAAATACCAAACAGTTCACCCATTTTAGCCATGCCTCATACTGCTCATACCCCTCTTGTGCAGCCCTGTTAGAGAAACGCGGATTTTGGGTCCTTAGCTTGGAAAAAAAAGAGGAGGCGGAGCTAATGCCTGATCAGAATTCTACCGGAGATAAAGTTAAATTCTGTTGTAATAAAACGGCATCTTGTTCTTATCCACATCAAGGATTATTTCTGAAACAGTATGGATCTCAAATGCTTTTTCTCTTGCGGGTTTATCACAAGGTGAGTTCCTTTTTTGATTTCCTGCTTTTTAAACACATGTGCTCTGCAGTACAGGTTAGCTCTGAGTGTTAGCGAGGCTTGCTAATGTAAACAAAGACGAGATTTCGTCCAAAACACGTTCAAAACGCGTCAGGCATTGTTTCTGATAGCAATTTTCTGTGGGTCCGCTGCCGATTTGACGTCAGATTGGCAGCAAATCTGTATCCGCCTCTTGTACACCTGTTTTTAAAAGATTTGGGTACGGAGGAAAAGAGAGCGGGTTTTATTTTCTGACACTGCGTGAGTTCCCCGACGCACCGGGGACACATATTTATGTATAAAAGACAACACAAAGTGCATTTTGCATGATAGGTCCCCTTTAATGTATATTGTCTTGTATCTGACGCATTCTGAGAATGAACGTGCATATATTTACTTGTGTGCGCGAGCGTGACACGCATTTAAGTTAACCACAAGTTTACCTTGACTTTCTAATGCTTCTAATGCCATTTTTGCCGAGGTTCAAGGCATTGGCTACAGACAAACAGTGCCATTTCTCCGACTAGTTCAAGCCATGATACTGTATGTATGTATGTATTGAATGTCTGTGTGTATACAGGGGCGCTGTTTACCGACAGGCAAGTGCTTGGACCAGAAGGGGGCTAAGGTAGATTAAACCAATCCAACTTTATTTATATAGCACTTTAAAACCTCCTGACCAAAGTACATGCATAGCACGCCGTTTAATTCGTTGCTCCGCTCCGGGGGGGGGGGGGGGGGGGGGACACTTTACTGGCATTGATCCGGACCATTGACCTTGTATAAAATTCGCAAGTGGACCTTTAACAAAAAAGTTTGAGTACCCCTGATCTAATGTATCTACCTTCAGCTAAGCTTTATTAGGCCTACAATTCAAATGTTAACATGCTAACACATTAGCAAAAACATTCATAAAGACATGGTTCACATCTGTAGGTTAGCTTGTTAACATGCTACACTTGTACCACAAAAATACATAGTAGATGTCTGGATGTTATCATGCTAACACGATAAACTATTACTATTACATCAATGCATGCCAGCAGACGCCTATATTAGCATGCTAACACATTAAAGTAATACATCAACAATGCATGCTAAATATCAGTGTGAAGCATGCTAACACACTAAAGTAATTCAACAACAATATAAACATCAGCATGTGAGCATGCTTGGTTAAATAATCTGAAAGTTTGCATGCTAACTCGCTTCAACTAGTTACTGATTTACATCAAATGTATCTATACTCTTTTAAAATGTAAATATTGTTGCAGACTAAAATCACAAAATAAATCAGCTTAAGAGATATTCAAATGTTTTTGTCAGACATAAAACATGTAAGTACCACTGACCGGTGTTAACCTAATTTCAGAGGTGCAGTGCATGTGTGACATAGGTTGGTCATTGACACCACAAACCAGCGTCAAAAACACAGATGAACTATTCGACTACAATTCTACATAGAAATACCTTGTTCTGCAGAGATCTTCATGCTCTGCACATGTTGAATGATTACTTGTCTGTTGTCCCAGCCGTCCTGACTCGCTGCATAGTGCCAACCGTCTGTGCTGCAGGGGTCTTGGCACCCAATTTGGCTGACTATGGCTGCTATAGTAGATCTTTCCCCCACTCTGCCTTTAATCTCGCTAATGAAGTGGACACATTGATCAATGTTTGTTTGTTTAATTCAGTCAGGGAGGGGACACTTTAGAGGATTACGTTTGCGCTGCTTCATTTTACATGAAGGCTTTCTCCAGATGATGTTTGTGTCCCGAATGGATTTGTTAATTTAAATCATCTTATTGTGGTTACTGTATTTCCTGCGTATCCAACAGGACAGAATCATCCTCACGTTACTCTACATCAGCCTGTTACCCTTTGGTGTTATTTACTTTTAAGTGCATTGTAATGACAAGACTATTAGCTTTATACACTGAACAAAAATATAAACGCAACACTTTTGTTTTTGCTCCCGTTTTGCACAGGTGTGCCTTAGGCTGGCCACAATAAAAGGCCACTCTGAAACGTGCAGTTTTGCTTTATTGGGGGGGTCTGGGGGGGTCCGAAAACCAGTCAGTATCTGGTGTGAGGGGTAGGGTTAGGGTTAGGGTTAGGGTTAGGGTAATGTTGTGAATCGAGTGGCCCATGGTGGTGGTGGGGTTATGGTATGGGCAGGCGTATGTTATGGACGACGAACACAGGCCATTCGATTCACAACATTACCCTAACCCTAACCCTAACCCTAACCCTAACCCTAATCCTACCCCTCACACCAGATACTGACTGGTTTTCGGACCCCCCCAGACCCCCCCGATAAAGCAAAAATGTACGTTTCAGAGTGGCCTTTTATTGTGGCCATTCTAAGGCACACCTGTGCAATAATCATGCTGTCTAATCAGCATCTTGATATGCCACACCTTCGAGGTGGGATGGATTATCTCGGCAAAGGAGAAGTGCTCACTATCACAGATTTTTTCAGATTTGTGAACAATATTTGAGAGAAATGGTTATTTTGTGTATATAGAAAATGTTTTAGATCTTTGAGTTCATCTCATGAAAAATGGGAGCAAAAACAAAAGTGTTGCGTTTATATTTTTGTTCAGTGTATATAAAGCTAATAGTATTTATATATATATATATATATATATATATATATATAGGCTCTAGAACAGTGTTTCTCAAACTTTTTCATACTAAGGACTACTTAACCGATGAAAAAACACTCGCGGACCACCTAACTCCACAAATATCCAAAATCACATCGTTTTTCTAGAGCAGATTACAAATCGCCTGAGAATGGTACAAACAAGTGGCAACATGTGTGATGAAGGTGTTGCGCTGGGCTATAGCGCAACATGAAACGTAAGCTCGCTCCATTGCGGAGATATTCCCGCGAGAGTGCGAAGAACTTACATTTATTTATTTATTTCAAATGTGAAATTTTACCAATATACACACTTTGAGAAACACTGCTCTAGAGCATTAATTTAATTCTTCATCATGTTGTTCTCCTTCTCTCTGCACTAGGACTCAAAAACAGAACCAGAAAAGCCCTGGGCTTAAAGAAGAAGGACAGGGATACGGATGGAACGTGAGTTTGTTCAGACACAACTAACAAGCCAAGTTCACAGCCGTCCAACTCTGAAAACAGAATTGGGATGAATAGGGCTGGGTATCAAAGCTCAATCATTTTACCGACTGAAATATGTCTCTACCATTGAGTATATAACTTTGCCAAATACAGAATGTTTTGTTGGATGTGTGCCTTTTTTGTATTCTCTAAAATAATATTTTTTTATATAATTCAAAATGTTGCCAATTTTAGTCAATTTTGTTAAGGCAAGGTTCTTGTACCGCTGTTTGTGTTTTGACAACATTCACATTTGAGACTATTTTTGTTAAATGAAAGAAAGGGATATTGTAGAATAACATGATTATATCTACGAAAGTATAATTAAATCATTGCCAAACCTAAAATATTATTTTCCTAAAATTGACTTTTTTGTCCTTTTGTCAAAACAGGAGTTCACCTGACAAAGAAGGAAGTGGAAGCGGGAAAAAAGGAAGTGTATGTACATTTCACATAGTTTTGTAGTTTGTTAGGTTCTTTTCTCTGTTAGTCTGTCTTCTTCTCAGTGCTTTTCAACAACAAAAACCATCCAAATACAAAAGTGATATTGTGATATACATACTATATCCATTGATTCAGTGTTTTACAATGCAACTGTTACTGCCTTTGGAGTATAACTTCCATGTATTACAACTTGCTTTACGTAGTTTTTGGCCACGGCACGACTACCAAGTCTGCCAAAGCACGAATCTTGAAAAGTCAGACAATCGAACATGTCATAAAAAGCCAACATTTAATTTGAACCACACTTTTTGAAAGTAAAAAGTTAGTAAATAAAGTAGGTAAGCACAATTGATTATTCACACGGACATGTTTATACTAACTTCTCTTTTCATTATTCTCTCTTTGGTCCATTTTGTAATTAGAAAAAAGCCAATGGAGCACCCAATGGTTTCTATGGGGAGATTGACTGGGACAGATATGTAAGTCTGCGCAGCTTCTCCTTTTTTTCAATATTTCTTACCAAGCACACTTGCAATCAGTGCCACATATCGTTAGGTTTGATATTACTGAGTAAACGTTGCAAATAGAGTGCTAGCTGCATATTCTGTGAGTCAGCAGGGGCTTCCAGCAAGACTTTTGTGAAATCTGACCCATATTTATATGCAGAGCTGTTCACAGGGAAGAGTTTAGCGACGCCTCTGTGACTGTACATCGTGTAACAGACTTTGTCCTCTCTCTTGTCCAGGCCTCTCCTGACGTGGACGACGAGGGCTTTAGCCTCCGGCCCGGGGACGAGGGCGATGATATCCTTTGAGGAGAGAAGAAGTAGTCCTGGGACTCTTCTCCTGCAAAACTATTGACCTGTTCTGCTGAGTGACTCTTTGGACGAGTACTTCGCTGTATTAAATAGGCCAAATCAATAGTCCTTCACTCTCTTGCCACATCACATGTGTATGTCCTTGCAGTTGCACAAAAAAAAAGAAAGAAGAAGGGCAGCCAGACTAGAGTTTTGGTTCTCTGCCCTGACCCCATTGGGGCCTACTTGGCCGCAAGTTTATTTTTTCTGTCATTAATAGGGAGTAATGTTATACCATCTCTATGGCAATGGCCTGTTAAATTGTTCTTACTGTGGAAAAGTGGCCTTTAAAAAAACAAAACAATATTCCTTTTGGGGGTTTTCCCTTTCTTGAAGTGTGTTATATAGGTTTGTATGCATGTAAATGGTCTGCAAAGGCTAAAATTCCAAAGTTACCTCCAGAGGGAGTTTCTCTCCCACACTTCCGTAACAAAGTGACATCACTTTGTAACAGTCTGCCGGCCAGCTAACCAATCAGAGCAGACTGGGCTCTGGTTTCAGAGCCCAGTCTGCTCTGATTGATTAGCTGGGTGAAAAGAGGTGCTGCAGCAAAGGCAGTATGAAAAAAAATTAAGGGCTTTTTTAACATTAAGGCATGGAAATATGTCACAGTAGAGTCAAAGACTACAAATATGAACCTGGACATTTGCATAATAGGGCCCCTTGAATCAGAACCTGCTGACATGGTTTAGATTCGGATGCTTGGACAGAAACTTTGCAGATTCATGTAAGGTCAGGCCAGATTTGTGTAGCCCCATCTTGGCTTTAATTGAGCACACAATCATCATTAAGATTGACCGCATGTTCACTGTTTCATCAATATTTTTTGCTCATGTAGGTGTCAGTGGCTTTTTGTTTGAAAAATAGTCTAAACATTTGCCCAAGAAGTATCGTTTGGAGTTTCATCAACAGCAGGTGTAATACAGTTAGTAACTGTGATACAGCAGACTGAGACACAGAGCATCGCACTCTCATTTGAAAAGAATATGCTATTTTTAAATTCTGTACAAGAGTGACTAAGCCTCCATCTGATGTTACTTTGTCCTTGACAAATGTTCACCAGCTTCCAGAGGAAAGCACTTTTTCTCCTCCAGCGACTCGGAGGACGATGAGGAGAACAAGAAGAAGTTCAAAATCAGGATCAAGCCGCTGGTGGCGGACAGTGCCAAGTGTGTCCCCTCGTCTATGGACGAGCTGAAAGCCTCGGTGGGGGGCCTGGCCCTCTCTCCGTCTCTGGTGAGCGCTGCTGATCAGAACCCTTGTTCTGCAACACAGCACTGAAGGTTCATGACGTGTAACAGCTGTTAAAGTCTGTATTTGTTTTGTCTTTTCTTCACTTTTTTGCTGTCGTCTTGTAGAAGAGAAGTCCGGTAAGTCTTTTTTTATTTATGTTTCACCAGCAACAGCAGTTGTATGGCATGAATTCACTTAAAAATGAGAACGTGATAATTCCCTTATAAACACTTTTTTTGGCCTAACACTTTTTTCTGCATGCAGTTTCTGTCTCACCATTTCTAATCCCTCAACTTCTTTTTGTTGACTTGGTTTCTGTTTCTGTTAAGCTACAGCTTTACTTGAACCTGAATGGCAAAGCGTTACATAATGCAGATTAAACATAACACCAGTGGTGGAAGTACATTTACTCAAGTACTGTTTTTACAAACTTGTACTTGAGTTTTTCAATCTATGCTACATTATACTTCTACTCCATTACATTTTGGAGGCAAACATTTCATTTTAACTCCGCTACATAAGTCACTTTGTATAAATATAAACACATGATAATGCTTTTATGATGCAATACTAATCCACCCAGTATTTTAAGAAGTAATTGGAAGTAATTTGGTTCAAAATTGACAAAGAACAAAGAATTTAAGATATTAAATACGGCGGCTGATTGGTGCAAACACGGCCAAAACATTTTCGCGAAACGATGCAATGATAAAAACACAAAAGTGCCAAAACACATGCAAATGAGGAAACATCTTCAACAACTTGATAACCCATGCGCAGCATTTAGAAAACATTCACCAACTTGACGAAATATGGGCAAGCTTTACTTAAAAAATATGTTGCAAAAAGCTCAAAACACAACGGAAACGGGGACATTAAAAAGTGATGCACCCGGCTGGAAGTGGAGCACTTGTTGATGTTCGTGGATTATAAAGTTGACCCACTGTCACTGTCACTGTAAACTTACCTAAAATTGTTAGTTTTATTCGTTTATTTTAACAATGTGATCGCGTGATTCTTGCAAACGTGCTGTAAGCTAAGTAGTTTACGTAGCTGACCTAGTCATTTCAAAGAAACTGACAAAACACTTACAGTTATGAAAAGACTAACTCTGCAACAGTGACAGTTGGCCGACTTTATAATCCCTGAACGTCAACAAGCACTCCGGTCCCAGCTGTGTGCATCACTTTTTAATGTCCCTGTTTCCGTTGTGTTTTGAGCTTTTTGCAGCGTTTTGTATTCGCAATGTTTCTCCTAATGGAAGTGTTTTGGGCCGTTGCAGCGCGTTTGCACCTGTCGGCCACCGCATGATATCGTCAAAAGAGCCATCCTGTGTACTGAGTACTTTACTTTTGATAGTAATCTAAGATGGTAGTATAGTATTTATACTTTTACTTAAATAAAAGCAAACAGATGGTATACGCTACTTAAGTAAAGGATTTGAGTTCTTCTTTCTCTACTGCATAAGAGACACCCACACATAGACCCATTGATTTGGAGCTAACATGCGGAGCAACTTGCTACATTAACCACTGTGCATGTCGGTCGTAAGTGATGCTGGTATTTTCCTCATAATCTCAAAGGGTGTTATGGCTCATGCTGCTGCATTATGAAAGCTTTGTGGTGCAAGTAAAGTGGTGCGATGTGTGTGTGCAGTTTTAGTTGGTGTCCATTTGACTGATTTGTCACTCACTCTCTGACCCAGGTCTGTTCTCTCTTCCTTTTTGCTGGTCTCAGAGACGCAGCCCGGTGAGTTTCTTTACACCCTCTGCTGGCTGTTTCAGAGCCAACATCCTGAAACACAGCTCTCTAATCTCTGCTGTCTAAATCAATCATTCAGTTATAAAGAGAACATTTGGTATATTAATCTGGACCCACTTTTCACATGTGTTGTGTCAATGTGCCCTTTTTGATTAGAGCGATTAGTAGATTGACAGATTTCTTTCATGCAAAAATGGCAGAAGAAGAGATTTCCTGCTTTTTTAATGATGTATATAATCCTAAACTCAATATCTTTCAAACGGTTTAGGATAAGGGTTTGTTTTTGTGTCTAAAAAAATCTCGCTCAAGGAAAAGTCCTTGTTCTGAAATGTCACATTGCCGAAAACAGCTAAATGTTTAGCCACAATATTATATAATATTATTTTTTAGATAACACTAATCTACACTTTTTGTACTCCAACACAATATGACAACACTGGCCTTCCAATAACAAGTCCTAATGACATACTAAATTTGACTCTTAGATTATATAATATAGTCCAGGTTGAAAGGTCTATTATTGTCCCTAAAACAAGTGAAATATGTAATGTTTTGTCTAGATCTCAGTTTTTTAAGATTGATAATGTTTCTTGATATGACTAAATTGACCTGCCTTATTTGAAAATATATATTTGTGCCTCAGAAGCTATCATACATAAATGTTTATGAATTTCCTCCTAATCTCACTTCTTTGTCACTTGTTTTAAGAAAATAAAACGTGTTATAATTGAATGGAAGAATGAAATGAGCTGTGACGTACTATTGTTTCTTATTTTACTTTTTGTTTGGATTCTATTTTTTACAGGGGCAGATGAAAAGGAATTTGTCCTGTAAGTACACCTACTGCTGACATATTTTGTTTACAAAAAGATGTATGAATGGGAGTGGAGAATGGGAATGAATCATGTTAACCATTTTAGCTTAGCGTGTTAGCATGCTAACATTTGCTCAAACTAATTGTTTTTAAAATGTTTTATCTTTATGGAATACAACACATTTACCAGAAATGTAAAAATGTTTTCAAAATCTTCATATAGTTGCTCCAAAAGCCAGGAAAGTTATTGTCTTTCTTTTGTCAATATACAGTAAGCTAGTCTCTCCAAAGCTAACATTTGCTAATTAGCAAAGTACAGCTAAGTGTAATGGAAATGCCAGTTTTGCACAAATAGAATTTTTCTATTTTCTTATAATATCTCCTGATGAAAAGTTACAATCACCCAAGTGATTGTAATATATGTATCAAATTTGGGGTCAATCCAGATATATTATATTCCAGTCCAGACTAAGGTGGTGGACGGACAAACAGACCAGCATGGCCATCCATCGAGCCAACCACAATTGCCAATTTGTATACATTTGATGTGATAATATTAAAAGTGCAAAGAGCAACAACTGAGTTTTTGTTGTGTTCCTGCAGGTGAAGAGATTGCCAGACCCAGACGCTCCACCCCAACACCAAGTCCCGCCCCCGAGACACCGAGGTCTGTCCTTATTTTAGCAATTTTGCCAACTGATTGGACTAGTACACTTATATTCAGTGTGTAATATGTTTTTGGTAAACTGTTGATATTTCAATTGTAAAGAGGTGAAATGTTTTTTGTGATTTTTCTCATTACAGTGACAGGCTCTCGCAGAACGTTCCTGCCTTCTTTGGCCCGCCTTCAGAGACCAGATATGCCAGATATGATGGTCTGTCCTTTATCCATATTAAGCCACATTCATTTATACTAACCAATTCACGTAGGAACTGCCAGTTAAATATGTGACATTTATTGTCTGTTTATGGTTATCCAATCACAGTGGTCCCTGCAGATGCGTGGGGAGAATCGAGACCGCACTCAGAATCCCCGCTGAGCAGAAGCTTCCCATCAGGAGGTGAGTCAGCTTTAAATACAACTCTGTTACCCTTTCTATAACTCTTATGTCTATAATGCATACTTGTTATGTGTTATAAGAATCGTATAGAGCTGTATAATCACAGAACATTGGACATGACTTTATAATGACTATATGTTATACAACTTAATAACTGCTGCTCAATCACTGACATTTTATATTTATTAGCTATTGTTTTTAATTCACAATAAGTGCTTTAATTAAAGCAAAAATATAATGAATACAATATAATCACATTAAAATGTATTATAACAGTGATTATAAGGCATTATACAAATATATTATAAGTCACAGTCACATGTGAATTATAATACACTGTTGCCCATACGGTTGGAATAAAACCATTTGTACACCTTCTCATGAAATGATTGTGACAATGTGATTTATTCTTGATAGATAAAGTGTATATCTTCTCAAAACTTTATTGATCAATCTCTTCCAAACATATCACAGTGAAAATTAAACCACAATTAAAAAGACGAATGTGTCTGAAAAATGAATTCTTCCAACTTTATGGGCAACAGTGTATATACTGTATCATGCTATTAAAAACAATGTTAGTGTGTGTCAGCAATTAGGCATCACCATTTTTTTATGATGATATTTGATCTTATAAGTTATTGTAAAACACCTTGTGTTTGATTATTAGCCTTAAGTTAATTGAAAATAATAATGATTATTTTAATTGAAGAATCTTATTTTTTTGCGACCAATGCCTTTATTAAACAGACAGAGTTGAACCAACACATGGGCTGCTAGCTCTACCAATTGAGCGATACGTTGGTCTTGATGTGTTCATTTCTGTCTATGTTGATATCTGAACGTCATGCTAAACTTGTCTGAACTTTCATCCCTGTTCAGCTCCTCCTCCGCTTCCTCCAAAAAACATTCCATCCAGAAGTCATTACGGCTATTCTTCGGACTCTGCTGGTAAATATAAAGCTTTCAATATAATTCATCCGGTAAATCCTTTCAAGTCTTTGATCTACTCTAAAGTCTACCTTTAACCCTTTGCAGCTGATCTACCCAATGGCAGGGCAGGTCGCAGTTCTGCCCCCATCTACCTGAACATGCTGTCCCCCGCCTCGTACCGCAGCCCCCCGGCCCCCGACCTGGACGACGTGTTCGGCCCGACGGACGGGACCCGCCCCAGCGAGGAAGCGATGTCTCCCAGATGGGTTACATTCACCAGCGACAGACCCCCGCCTCCAGATGAGCCTGCCCCCCCTCCGCCTCCGGACTCCCCCCCTCCGGACACGCCCTCGTCCACCCCCTCCACCCCTTGCCTCTCTCCAGGACCACCGCCAAACGAGCCCCCTCCTTCGCCTCCCCTCCTCTCTCCCGGGTCTCCTCCTCCTTTCACGCCGCCTGAATCCCCCCCCTCCATCATGCTCAGACCTCCACCCCCAGATGAGCCGGCCCCTCCCCTGCCTCCCGACTTCTCCCCCTCCACTTCGCCTACGATGTGTTTCGACGACGATGCGATCGACGAGGAGGTGCTGCAGTTTGCAGAGGCAATTTACTGTTCGTCCCCCGCCCCCACTAGCCCGGTGCCCCCTCTGCCAGCAGAGCGGAGGTCTCCTCGGACAGGAGTCATATCCCCGCTGGTCCTAGGGGGCTTTGGGGGGAAGAGGACTCCAGAGGGAGCGTACCTAAGGGATGATATCTCAGACTTTGTAGGTTCTCCCAGGGAGCTGACGCCGAGCTTCAGGGGCACGCCCCCCCCTCTTCCTCCTACCACCTACAGGTCTATCATGTCTTCCCCGGGACCCTCCTCAGGCAGCCGTGAGTACTCTTTCCACATCTTCACAGTGGGTCATGCAGCCTGCACACAAAGGGTGATGGTGTATTCAACCCTTAAATGAGCAAACACATTTATATTTTGGAAAACAAATGGATTTTTTGTAATGTATCTAGTCATTCATGATATCTTTCAAAATAGCTTTATTTTCTAACTTACCCTCTGTATCTCGTGAGATACATTGCACATTTTATACATTATTAAACCTATATTACACCTATATTACACCCACATTACACCATTAATACACAATATCACACCTATATTACTCATGGACAAAGCCTGTCAAATGAATGTTTTCCCCAGCAAAAAGAAACCATTTAAGGGTTACACTTTGGAGAGTGCTTGCGCCTGGATTCTGAGCGGAAATAGAAACGAATGCAGCCAACAGTGCTACATGTATACCTTGGCCAAAATCATTTAATGATTTCGTCAATTTTTTTGGCAAATGAATTACACTTAAAAAATTTAGGGAAGTAGAGAGACAGTGTCTTTAAAAAAAGTGTACTAAAAGAACAAAAACACTAATTCACAGCGAAAAAGTAAATAGATGAATGGTCGAAGCGAAATGTAAAGAAGTGAAAATTATTTGAGGTGCTGGATTATTTACACAACATTATCTTATGTGTATTATAAACCTGATATCAAAAGTTCACTCATTAAATTCAAACAAGATACACTTTTAGAGTCTGCGGTAATGTTCTGCCAAACTAAAAGTTGGATATAGTTTTAGTTTGGCAACAATTCAAAAAGTAAACCTGTCACTATTAACAAACAATTATATCCTGCTTGAATCACACATAACATGACTCCTTGCCACCACTGCGCTGCCTAATGTGTTTTCGGTGATATAGATCTGATTTCAATTTGGTCGTAATCTGAACCAGCTACAGAACAGCAGTCACCATTTGAGTTTACCATTTGTTTTTCTGTACATATAAATATGATTCATATCTTGATGCCTCCAAGTCAGTGAAAGCCAAGGCGTAATGATTTGGGTTGTTGTCCATCGCTCAATTCTTGTTAAGGAAGGCAATATCTCAGGAACCCCTGGAGATAATTTCTTTAACTTGGTCAACAAGTCTGCATGGACTCAAGGATAAACTAACTCAAATTTATATTTCCCTGTGATGGAGAATACATCTGCTATTTATGACAATTATACACACATCTCTAACAGGATAAAGTGCTGAAGTGAGGACATTTTGAACACACATTGGCGTAAACTGACATATGACACCATGATGTTATTATAGTCACTGGAAACATCATATGGCATGATTTAATTCTAAGTTACTTACTGACATCTAGTGGTATGAATATAGAGTAACAGCCTCTTTGTTCTTAACCCTTAGCATTAACTCTGGAAAACTACATACTTCTATCATTTCCCTTATCATAGATTGTGAAGCTGACCGTTGAGCGGCCCGACCAAGTAAGGAGGCAGAGAGTTCAAATATAACCCGGTGTGGGCATTTATTCCTCTTTGTGGTACAGGATACACAGCCTCAATATGACTGTCTCCCCTGAACACAGTCACCAGCCACAAGGACCTCACACACACACTGGTCGTTTCTCAATCTCGAGGATGCTGGCTTGGTAGTCGCGTACTTCCAAGTCACTTCCTTCAGAAACGAAGTAAGTATGCTTCCAAACCACGGCTTCGGAAAAGGAAGAAGAATGGAACAGACTAACAAGTGTGCCACTCTCTCTAACGGTTTCAACATAAACTGTACCGATAATATATACCTCACGATGTCTATCTAATTATGAACTTGCTTTACTTTCACGGAACACATTTTTGGTGATAACAAACAAATGTAACAAAGTAACATATTAACATATTTACAACACATGTTCTACGCCACTACATACTTACATTTAAATGTGTGCTGCGTCGGTTCAGCCATTCTCCGCAAGGGTTTTTGAAATTGGTCCGTGCGCAAAGCATTGTGGGGATTTTAAGGACGCGAAGTCTACCCATGTGCAGCCTCGAAATTACCCCCAAACCAAGGACGCAGCCTCGGTGGAATTCCAAGTATGCTGGAGATTGGAACAGTTCTTCGGCGGCACTCGATGACGTAGCATCCTTGAAATATTGGCTTGGAAGCCAGTTTCCTCGAGATTGAGAAACGGCCCCGAACAAGCAAACAGAACCTAAATACACACAGAATAATCAAACCAACAAGACACAGGTGAGGGGGGAGGAGACAACACAGGGCACCAGGTGACCACAATCACCAGTAACAGACAAGACGGGAGGGGGAACACTTTTGAAAATAAAACAGGAAACAGAGACAGACAAACTAAAACACCAACGAAGCTATACAATCCGTAACGGAGGCCGAGATCTATGGCCCAGAGATCACCTCTGTTACATAGATGCTAAACTATATTCTTAATTTAAGATACATAGGACATTGGTACACACACTTGACACTTGGGGGTGTGTATTAGGCAATGTCAATGGAGTTATCAAATGGGTATATTTATCACTATAGATAAAGTAATAAGTGATTGTGTTGGCATCCCGGAACAGCTGCCCTCCTTTTTTGTTGCTGAGAAAGTTAGGTATTTTCTGTTAAATGTATCAATTGTAGAATGGAGATTTGGTTAAATGTCACAGACACCTTTTCAAAACCTCATTGGTCAGAAGTCAAGGGCCGTCTACACCAAGAACAATAATTATAAGATGGTGTGTAGGGCCCTTTACTGTCCGAAGCACGCTCCTGTGAGGTCATCTCGCTCTGTGAGTGACATGAGTGGAGATGTAGGAGCTGATGTTGAATGATAACCTCTCTCGCTGTGATCTGAAGGCAGCGCTAACCACAGACACTGGTATGTGCCACAGGCCCCTCGTCCCCCGCTCGTCCCGCCACGCCTCAGTCTCGAGGAAGCCCGGTCCCCCCGCCTCCTCCTCCTCGACCGTCCTCGCGACCAAAGCTGCCCCCGGGGAAGCCAATCACAGACCTGGTACGTGTGAAATGTCCTTTCCTTTTTCTGTTAAAGGCAAAACAGAAATGCAAAATACACTTTTTGATGTTTTTATACATAAATATGTGTCCCCAGTATGTCAGTAGACTCACAAAGTGTCCGAAAATACAACCCTTTCTCTTTTCCTCCTTACTCACATCTCTAAACACGGAGGCACAATGGAGCTGATCCAGATTTGCGTCCGATATGACGTAATATCGGAAATGTGGGCTGGCTTTACGCCCACAGCCCTATCAGAAACGTCCCTATTAGAAACAATGCACAAGTAATATGTGTGTAAAGAAGCCGGATATACTCACCTTGTGGTAAACACGTGAGAGAAAAAGCATTTGAGCTCCATACTGTTTCAGAAATAATCCTTAATGTTTAATCATGTGAGCGTTTAGCTGAGTATCTGGGTAGAATTCTCCTGCATGAGCTCTCGTCACTTGTTTTTTAATTTTTTTAAAGCTACGGACCCAGAATCAGCACTTCTCTAACAGGCTGAAATAGAGGGGTATGAGGCATGGCTACACTGTTTGGTATTTTGAGAAAAACACTGCATAGACATGTTTTTATATATCTGAGACCTTTAAAACTGATATCAACTGATTTCTAATTCAACGTTCTGTGTCCAGTCTCGGCCCTTCAGTCCGCCGGTGTCATGCAGCCCCCCGCCTTTCGCCCCCCTGGCCCGGGCAGAGAGCTCCTCCTCCCTCTCCTCCGTCAACCTACACAGCGCAGCGTCCACTCCAACCTTAGGAAGGGACCTTAACATGTCCGGCGCAGGTACAACACTAACAAGTCATCGTGCTCTTCCTGTTTTTCATCCGTCCATGTTGTCTGTCGCTCATCATGCCTCACAGTCTTGTCCCTCTCCATGACTCTCTCCTCCTCATGTCTCACTCAGAGGCCTCACAGCCTCTGGTATGGTTTGACCACGGCAGGTTTTATTTATCTTTTGAAGGTGAGTCGAGCCAGAATGTAGTCCCAACAGTGCATGGGTTGCCCTCTGCCTACCTGCAGTCCTCTTCATGTTCACCTTCAATGCTAGGAACTGCTGCCCATCCCACCCCATGTCCTGCTTAATCAGAAAATGCTGCTTTCTAGATGCATTGTTGAGTTATGAGGTTTTTTTGTTAATCAGGGTACCTGCAGAATCTTAAAAGTGTTAAAGAATATTTTTTTAAGTATTTATATTCCTTAAATTAAATGGATTTTTTCCCAAAGACCTTCAATCGTTTTGATGGTCCTTTATAAAAAACTGAAATATCATATAAACATCTTAAATAACTGCTACAATTGTATAGTGTGTCAGAGCTCTGACCGCAAATCAGTCAGTTGATCAGTCAGGAATGATAACGAAACACCTTGCATATTGCTGCTAACAAGCTAACGTCAGCTTAACGTCTGTGTGTGTTTGTGTTTGTGTGTGTGTGTGTGTGTGTGTGTGTGTGTGTGTGTGTGTGTGTGTGTGTGTGTGTGTGTGGTGTGTGTGTGTGTGTGTGTGTGTGTGTGTGTGTGTGTGTGTGTGTGTGTGTGTGTGTGTGTGTGTGTGTGTGTGTGTAGTTAGTTTTATTATGTGCATGATTTCTGGCAGCAAATTTGTTAGTTGTCAGAAAAATAAACAAAACTTTGCGCACTCTGCTACTAACACGCTAACATTAGCTTATCACATCAGTGTATCTTCTTTTTTTGTAATCATAAAATGTTCTGTATGTGTGTGAAGTTACAATTAAAAAGTGTGCGTGAACTTAAGCTGTGAATCAGACAGCTCGAAATATCTTGCACCTTGCTACTAACAAGCTAACATTAGCAGGTAGCCTCAAAATGGGCAACTGTCGATTTAACATGGAACCACATTTTTACCAAGGGAGCAGACCGCCAAGACCGGAAAGCTTTTGTGTGCAGTTACTAACATACATTATTAAAGTTGAATACATTTTCACTTGAGAACCCTGGGGGTACCCTGTTTTTAATCCTCTCCTATCATTTGCGTATAACCCATAGCTGAACATTTGAGCATATGAGGAAAAAGCCCAGAGAATACTCCAAGTGTATTAAAGGCATCATTTGTGTGTGTTTCATCAGGATGCTCCAGAGGACCCAGTCCGCTCACCATGGGGCCCCAGGACACTCTACCAGTGGCAGCTGCCTTCACAGAAACCATCAATGCCTACTTCAAAGGCGCAGACCCCAGCAAGTAGGCCCACATTTCTCTGTTCTAAACACGGTGTCCTTTACCCTTCTAATGACCAGTATGCATTGATATGCAATGATTTTCATTTTGTTAAGAGTCGTTTTTAGAGGAATGATACAATCTTGGCAGCTACACACCAACTTTGCTGTTCAATTTGGACACTAAAGGGGTGCTGGGAGTGTGTGTTTTTTTGTTCAGCATGATCTCTGAGATCTGCCTCTTCACTCCCTCTGTCCCAGATGTGTTGTGAAGATCACAGGGGAGATGGTGCTTTCCTTCCCAGCGGGCATCACCAGGCATTTTGCCAGCCACCCGACTCAACCCATCCTCACATTCTGCATCAGCAACTACAGCCGACTGGAGCAGGTCCTCCCCAACCCTCAGCTACTGTGCTGGTAAGAATAGCATTACAGGCACACAATAGTCTCACTTGTCTCTGTATTTTTAATACATGCAGGGCAGGGCTATTAGGGCTCTTAGGGGTAGGGCTTATAATGGCATCTCAATATTTTTAGACTTCTGGTATAAGATACAAATCTTGACATTTTTGTATATCTTCTCCATAAAA
Organism: Gymnodraco acuticeps; assembly: GCF_902827175.1. NCBI lineage: Eukaryota > Metazoa > Chordata > Actinopteri > Perciformes > Bathydraconidae > Gymnodraco > Gymnodraco acuticeps. The sequence continues at coordinate 3,953,820 of NW_022990042.1, read as the reverse complement.
TATGTTTGATTTGTAACCTTTGGAAAGTATGATCCTTCAGCATCGTGGTGGTGTTTTACTGTTTGTTTTAAGTCTCTGAGATTGGTCACAGGAAATGTATTCTTGAATATTAATATTTTTCATTTGATTTATTTGATTTTTATTGACTGATTAACTTTTTGATAAAGTCACGTTTATTTTAGTTCTTGGACACTTTTATTTTAAAATCACTTCTTATACACTCTTAATGTAATACCTTGTATGTGCACGTCTCATAAAATAAAGGGGTGGCTGGTTAGTAGTCTTTTTCCGAATCAGGCTGGCATTATCCATTGGGCTTTTTCGACCTCAACACATAAAATCTCATAAAAAATGTCTAGATATTAAAACACACACACTCACTTAGGAGAGTGTGTCGGTGGGGGAGAGATCCCAGAGAGAAGGGGAACAGTAAAGAGAAGCTTATGCCAACAGTCATTTAATACATCCCACAGAAAAACGCCGCAATACATAGTATATTCAATATATCACTCTACTTGTATATGATATAATTAAGTGTCTTATATTAATGCTCACATGGTAAATGGAGTAGATTGTTTGAATCAAAAGAATCCCTCTCGTCCCTCAGTGATTCCACAACAGAAAGTGTAGACACCAAGGAATTCTGGGTGAATATGCCAAACCTGATGAGCCATCTGAAGAGAGTGGCTGAGCAAAAGCCTCAGGCGACATACTACAACGTGGACATGATCAAATATCAGGTATCAAATATCCCCTCGTCTATGTATCTAGTTGATCTATAGTATCCATCCACATGACCCCACCCCCTCATTGTGTCCATGATTCTCAGGTGTCTGCAGAGGGAATCCAGTCCTCTCCTCTGAACCTGGCGGTGAGCTGGCGAGGCGACGCCACCAGCACAGACTTGAGAATAGACTACAAATACAACACGGAGGCCATGGCCGCCCCTGTGCCACTACACAACCTCCAGTTCCTGGTTCCTGTGGACGGAGGCATGGCCAAACTCCAGGCCATGATCCCCCCCGCCACCTGGTAAGGAGTCCTTTCATAAAGCACTATCTCTAGGCAGGGGCGGACTGGCCATTGGGAATACCGGGAGTTTTCCCGGTGGGCCGGTGCTGTGCGTTTTGTTTTTTTCCTAAATCCTACCGGCCCACATTTGTAAGTGTTCCGGCCACTCCCTGGAGGGGTGTGGTCCACACCCCACTGGGCTGGGCTGGGCAGGGAAACGGGGTTCAGGGGAGTGGCTGTACCCGTAGGATAGAAAAGGGGGAAGTGACGTCTGACTCAGAGGTCGCGCCGATGTGGAGAAGAACGTGTTGCCCACATTCTGTTACTGAGTTTAGGCTAGTTAGCTAGCAGGTTTATTGTTTTGGGTGCAGTCACTTTTGCCTCCACTTGCTGTTCAAATAAATGTTGGAAGAAAAATTAAATCTGTTTACAGTTCTGTTTCATATGGGTGTTGAGAGATGTATCCATAGATTTAGTCCCTAATTTTGTTCTCAAAGTGCACTAGATTGACGCATTTAACTTCAACATCTCCCCGGGGGAGCTTACCCCCGGACCCCCCTTGAAGAGGTGAGGTCCACCACCTGCCCACACCCCCTGTTAAATTGTCTCACCCACATTAAGGATGCTTCCTACGCCCATGTTTTATTCCATGCGTCAAGTCAGGCAAATTGGGTCCAAATGTTATTGCATCAATGATCTGTTAACATTAAAATCAAGAAGTATATGCTGTAACTATTTTGCTCTAGGCAACTCAAGGGCTCAGGTAATGTGATTACTATATGAATAATGGTCCAAAATAACATAAAATGCATTGGGTTTTTTGTTAAGTAACATACTTTCGTCGCCGGCCGGCCGGCCGATACATGCCGCACGTTAAGTGGGCCTGTCTGTCAATTAATCCCCGGGCCACTTTTTCCCCCAGTCCACCCCTGTCTCTAGGGGCTGAAGGGGAGACCGTTGTGGGGAGTACAGCTACAAATGTTAAATGATGAATCGGGTGCACTGTAGTGGTAAAGATCAGAAGAGTGGCGCAGGGATGAGTCCTAAGACCTGGAAATTAGTTAGCATTTGACCACTTACAGTGCGGTTCCCTCGTCATGCAGTCAATGTTTTTTATGCAGTAATTTGGTCCGATACTTGATATGAGATATGTGGTTAACACAAGCTTAAGATATTTTAACTTTTGTTCTAAAACATGAAATATGTCAGTAAATACCCCACTGGTGAATGTCAAAAAACAGTAGTTGCAAACATGTGGCTAAATAGGACTGCTAAACATCCTCACACTGAACATTAGCCGCCTTTAGCCTAGCGGCGGTGACATGAAGTCATATACCTGTGATGTTGTTCATTTATAGCCTAGCGTTAGCTTTTTACTCAGTGTGATACAGTTACACTTCAAAAGTGTTGTTATTATATGGAAATGTTCCTGCAGCAAAAAGTTTGCCACAGAGCTTATTTTCTACAATATTCCTAAATCCAACGGAAAAATCCCATGCTTATTGTCAAGGGAGCCCTTGCTATGCTTACTTTCTGGTCGGTTTACACAAATATGTCACTGCACCACTCGATTGAAACAAAGCAGTGGCACTCACACATACAAGTTTGTATAGAAGCTAACTTATCATACTTTATTTGCACTTCTGCCAAAGAAATGGAATGTTTAGATGCTAGGTTTTGATTTTAAAATGTAAATGTTTCCATAATGAAGTGGAAAATGGTATATGTGTCAACACTATCTTCAAGTTTTCCCGTAATAATGGAATAAGGCCAAATTTACTTTCTACCAATCAAAAGAATACCCAAAATGATCATTTATATATCAATTACTCCCCCCATGTTACCTTGAATTCTTGAAGAAAACTTTGTCACCTCGCATGAGTGAACGCAGAATATAATAATTCATAATAAATTCACAGCTTACTATATCAAAACGCCCACATAAATAGTCTCACACTTGTGCAGGTCCGCTTTTTGTCCATGCTTGTTAGGTTTATGCTGTTTAAAATAGTACAGTTTTAGTAAAAATGTATGTGTTTGTGAAATAGTGAGCCTAGAAGTAGATAAATAACACTTGGATTATACTGCACAGGTTTTCTAAGAGTTTATAAAAAGATATCTTGCTATTTGTTCCGTTTCTGATTCTTCCTTCACCGTGGAGGCTTGTAAGAAAAACAAAGTTATCTTCACGAAATAAAGGTAACACAGGGTGAGTAGTTGATATACAAAAGGTGATTTTGTAGGTAAATTGTTCCTTTAATGCATATCAGACTGCAACATTGTCTCTGTAATGTGGAATCACTTTCTTATAAAGGAATCCAGAGCAGCAGACGATACAGTGGAAAATCCCCAGTCTCTCTCACAGATCAGAAAATGGAGGTACGTTTTCATTTTTGTGTTCATTCATATTCTTCTTGGTGAAGTTCCTTTGTTCTTCTTATGTTTATGCCACCTAATGTCCACACTTGACCATATTTAGTTATATCTGTGTGAAGCTGGTCTCTAGGGTGTTGTTTTCACATTCCTGTCTATGTATCCTCCTAAAATCTGAGATTCTAACACACTTGCTAGCTGTGGGGGAAACTTCTGTGTAGCAATGTAGTGGGAGTCACCGACTCATGAAGGAGACACGGGAAGAGCAGGAGCTTTCATGTCAAACACTGATGGTTTATTAGGAGCTTCGGCCGGAGGATTCACAAAACAAGTCACACAGTCAGAGGTTCTGACTTCACGGTAGAGTTGCCACGTCAATTCTGAAGATCTCTACCCCAGACCCATACTTAGCTAGTTCAGAGAGAATAATCAACATTGTGCAGAACAAGATAGAATCCTAACACCTCTATCAGCTGACGCCAACAGGCAGGAACAGGGAGACAAAACACTGAGAGCACAGCAGCCAAGGTTACAGGTGCGTGTGCTCAGTCAGGACAGTATGAACTGATACACTGGGTCAAAGTTATGGGCTTTGGAAAATATTTCCCTAACACTAGCTACAAGCTAGCTTACGTGCGTCACAAATTGAGCAAAACCCAGTCGTATACGTCAATGCATACATATACTGTACCAACAAGGAGGGTCTTCAACACAACAGAGTCCTGAGGGCAATGTGTAGAGTGGGCTTGTGGTACAGCGAGGAGAGTTAGCATTAGCATTGTGAAGGTTTTGACAGCAAACATGGAAAAGAAGACAGCTTTTGATGTAAATTGGACGCTGGAGCTTCCTTCCACTATCTATAAAAATAATTCACTAGATTTTTTTGGAATAATTTACAACCACTAACATTTAATAAACCACTGAATGATTTATCTAGCAATGTAAACAAATAAGAAATGCTAACTACAGACTCATCTTACTCAAACATGTTGGGACAGAATTTGTCATTAAGGGAGTTTTTATTTATTTCAGACTTGAGAAATGTCAACGAAACAAAATGTCAAATTAAATATTAATCATAACATAATTTTGCATTTGTCAAAACATGTATGGAAGGGAAACAAATTTTAAAACAAAATCAGTTCTCATCTTATCATATTCTCCCTTATACTGGACTGAACTGAAATCTCAGTTACAGGCTAGAAGTGTATTACTATCGTCTTTTTAATTGATTTCTACATTTTGAATTATTACTTTATTAATCTCGGGTGAAATTCAGTTTCTGGGCAGATACTGCATTTTAGAATGAAAACAAATAAAAAATAATAATACATGTGATTTATAGCGCTTTTCCTGGTGCTCAAATCGCTTTACAAGTAAAGAAGAAAAATAACAACAAAAGTAAAAGGTGCTAAACTAAGTGGAATAGGGGCGAGGGGTTAGTGGATTAGGAGTTGAAGGCAAGAGTGAAAAGATGTGTGATTTTGTGTGAATGAAGTGAGAGTGTTGGCAGATCAGATGTGGCTGGGAGGGAGGGAATACAAATATGCATAGCATAAGAAGTTAAAGTTATGTTGTGCTATAAAAAAAAGATAAAATTAAATAAATATATTTTAAAGCTTCTATATAAGAAGTTAAAGCAACATTTGCAAATATAAAGTTAAAATGTGCACATTGTACCCATTAGTACTGTGTGTGTGTCCCTCAGGAGTAGGGGCTCTCCTGGGCCGGTTCCAGATGACAGAGGGTCCCTGTAAACCCTCCCAGCTGGCTGTGCAGTTCAGCAGTGAGGGCTGCACTCTGTCGGGCTGCGACATCCAGCTTCTAGGGACGGGCTACCGGCTCTCGCTGATCAAGAAGAGATTTGCTGCAGGTCAGTTTGAGCATCCAGTATTTATGTGACCTCTTTAGGGCAGCATTCTGTTCAGCCTGACATTAACATGTGATCCCATCACAGTGCACAGCTTTACAGGTGATATACAAGGTTTAGTTAGTTTCCAGAGTGTTTGCTTGCTTTATTTTAATTCGTTTTAGTTTATTTAATATATTATGTCTTAGTTTTTTTACAAGCTTGGATAACTATGTAGGCTAGTATATGTTTTGATACAGCAATTAACTTGATTCTTCTTTCACCATCTTACTTAGAAGAACAGGACCACAGTGGGTTAAAAGTTATATATACAGTCTATGGTTAAAACTAGCATAAGCACAATAGTTCATGTTTATGTAATTTTATCTGCTACAATATTTAAATCTGTTAAGTATGTTCATTTTCTGTGATTTAATGTCACCAGAGTGACAGAAAATCTATTATATCAAAAAACTAGAACTCAAATTAATTCACTTTCTTCTTCATTGTATTTTAATTTGTACTTAATATATATATTAACCGGGGAACATTGTTTCAGGTTTTCTTTATAAGGATATTGTTTTTATATAGTTTAATTTTAGAGAAAACAATTTTCATTTTAGATTCTGTTCTACCCCACGATAATAACCCTGGTTCCTATTACACGACAAACCTCTCCAATACAATAGGACAATGTGGATTTGTATCGGTGCCTCCTGCTGGTTAAAACGGAAACAAATTTGTTTTTTGCAAGCAGAAAACATAAATGTGTTTTTTTGCATAAAGGGCCATTAAGTTATACCTAACCACAAGTGGCCAATTACTTAGGGAGAGGCATTTTAATGTCAGGGCTTCATTGCACAGACACAGATGAACCTTTCCGCTTCTCTGACATATTTTGTTTTATTTCACAGGGAAATATTTGGCGGATAATTAGCGGACCTGTTTGGGAACAGAACCAAAAGAATCAATGGCATTTGACTGTGAAGACTATGGATCCATCCCATGTTTAGTGCATCTGAAACCTCATTTTAGGCAACCATTAAAATAACTGGTTGTTATTTTACAGAATAACAGAACACACACACACAGGATTATTTATTTCATGACATCATCATTCAGTAGACGGACTCCTGCTGAGTTTATGCAAGTAAAAACAAATCATTCGTTTTGTGCACTAATGGGCTTATATGGAGTAAAACATTGCAAAACCCTGATTCTTTGTACTTGTTAACATATGTGTGGATTCATACAGTGATCCAGCCTTATTCATTGCAGTTTCTGTTGTCATTGCAAAATGCACTGTAAAGGATGATGTGAGTATAACGCAATCTAAAACAAGGTGGAAAAGACAGGAAAATGTAAAAAAAATGGTGTATTATAGATTTGCTATACAGTTGTATTCCGATAAGTTGTAGGTTTCATGGTAATATCTGATATACACTGCCACCTCAAATCAGAGTTTTTTTTCCACCATGAGTGAGATCTCACCGGCCGTCTAAGCAGAATTGACGTTTCTGTTTAGACAGCCTTTGAAATGTCACAGTCCATTCTATCAGTCTTGTGATTGAAGGGGATTGGTCAGTTCACAGTTCAGAATGACCCGCAGCGCTGGATCAGCACTTTTAACCTGAAGGTGCTTTTTATACGGAATTATATTGGTGCCTCAATCTGGAGCACATGATGGGGAATTTGAGGACAGTAAAACTTTGTGTGCAAGCAGGTTAATATTATTTTGTAGAGTTTGAGCCATGCAAATAAAACATTTATTTGAGCATTGGAAGAATTATACTTATTTTACTTATCTCCAATTTAAATTAAATGTAAATGTGAAAAAGTTATAATTAATATTTTTATATTAACACTGTATCACATAATTACAGGCAGCTTTTATAAGAGTAAAAGCTCATTCAAACCCATCGTACAACCTGCCCAGCAACAAACAGATAGCATCATAGTTAGCAAACTGGCTAGAAGACGCCACAGTGACAGTGATCCTCAGGAGTTGGTAGGAACAAGAAAACATGAGTTAAAGGCGAGAAAATATTGGACTGTCAAACATCAGGTGACCAAAAACACAACTCCAAAATGCTAATGTTACTACTTATTCGCTGTGTGTGTTTATCAGGGCTAATACGCTAAAGTGTTGATCAAATCAACTTAAAAGCTGATTAAATGTCAGTGTTTCCGAAAGGAACCAGAAAATCATCAAATTGCAGGTTTAACTTAGCTTTTTTTAAGTGACTATATTAATTATTATAGTACCATGGCTGTGTATCTGACCATTATGAAGTTAGCCAGCTAGCTTAGTTAGCTACGGCATATCTAGCAGCCTTTTGCTAGCTAGCTACCAAGATAGCTAGTGTTCTTAATGACTTACCACCAGTTTCATTAAATGTGTGTATGTATTGTATAAAACATACTTTATTTGTGACTGCTTTCCATTCTACAACCAGATAAGTTTATTGTTGTGAATTTTATTTGGCTCAGCTGATAACCCTTAAATAGCTGCTCCTCGTGGCCGACATCAATAGGATGGCCGATCGATTTTCCATTTTTGTATTCTAAAAGAGAAGTTCATAACCTGGCTGAGATGTAGTGAGCTAAGAAGGAATGCAATACAATCCCATAGTTCTGACCTAACCAAATGAAAGTGGCATCACTATTGTTAATTTACAATGAGCCTCCTCAAATGCTATTACATTTTCTGGTAGAAGAATTGAATTGCAATCATATTGTCGTATACTGCAAAATTCTTCTACACTGGTGCAAACATAGCTTTCTAGAGTTTTCTTCTTCTTGAATTTTTTTTAAGTCAATGAAAGTCATACTTTATTATAGGAAGTTAGGAACTGTTCGTGATAATACACATTTCCTGTTATTGAACAATTACTTATTGACCGGATTTATATTGTGCATCCCTTATGAATACTCTACAAAATATCATTTATGTGCTTGCAACAAAAATACCTTATTTAGTCCCATCCTGCATTCAAGATTGAAGCACTTACTGTATATGTAATGCTACAATTTTACACATGCAGCTTTTACCACTGCAACGATGGCATTTTGTCTTTAAAGGGTCATGTGAACAGAAAGTTGAAACTATCTGCTGAAGAACAAAAAGCATTACATAACCACTACGGGCACGTGCAATGCTGAGATACATCAACTTCCTCACACCACAGGACTTTTAAGTGGTATTTGTTGTTGTGAATGGTCACATTGTGTAACAAAAAGGCGAAACAGAAGCTGCTACTTTCACTGGAAGGTTAATTTTATTCTGTTAATGTTACAGAAAATATGTTTGAAAAGGGCCTTAAGACGCATACAGAGCCAGACGTGAGTGCCATACAGTGGGGAGGAGGAGCTTTAAGTTTCAGGAGAAATCTAGAAGGGGTTGAAAAGTGTAGGAATTGCCTTTGATGCTGCTTAAAAAAGTCAGCCACTTCCTTTGACCACGATCTTTGATAGAGGTCTTGACGAGGAATATCGGGGACCTCACAGAGTAACAAAAATAAATGTCTATGAAGAGGACAGCACTATTCATGTCCCTGTTTCATTTCCTTCCTTTTCCACCACGTTGAATACATGTTTTATCATTTTCTAATAGCAATATTTAAGTGTATAAAGTGTACATAAAAAGCTATGTTTCGAATATTTCTCTGGGCATATGGATGTGTCTGTGATCGTCTTTTGGGTTTATCGATGTCAGCACTCATGATGAATTCTGTAACAACACCAACACTCATCTATTGTTTTACATGTGGGTTTCTGTACCAAAAAATACCTGTAACTGTTGATGAATAACTCCAAACGGTGCCGCATGAAATCTGCATTCGTTCCATTCCAGTCTTATCAATGCAATTCCAATTTATCCATTTCACTAAGGTCATGATGCGTGTGTTATTGTATAATCGTGCTATGGGAGGAGACTTTCTGCCTTCACTTAAACATCCACTCTGTTTTGCTGTTGTTGCACCTTCAAAAAACTCGTCGTCCATACATTTGGCATGTATTCATAGATAATCCCATTCCATGCATCTGATGTTCTCCTGTTTGACTTGCACACAAAACACACTCATCCCATTAAACAACCCATGGGCTCATGTCACATATGTGTTTGAACCATTTTATACAATGTTTTCATGTGTTGACTCACAATTTGGGCATAGGTGTAATATTTCATTATGTCTTAGAAAAAGAAAAAACGATATTTAAGTCATTTAAGAAGGACGGTTTTCAGTGTTTCTGTTTGTTATGCTTATATTTTTCTTTGCCTTATTTTTCAGAATACACTTATTCCTCCGATGCGTGACGGTTTCTGTACGTTAATTTTTTCTACAACTTTTATGGCTGTATTCCTTTCACTGCATTAGACACAGAATATGCAAACATGTCATGTAAATTTCCCATCCAAAGATTTTGAAAGTAAATATATGAAAAAAAATCAATATAATGTAATACCTGTTTTACTTGGTAATAAAGAAGAGGAAATATGTGACGTGTATCTCACTTTCATTTGTCCAAATATAGAAAAGTATATGATTGTTTTGTACAACATGTTTTAGTGGGGCATGTTCTTGTGAAAGTGAATCACTCAACCTGATTTCCACTGGTTAACTAAAATAAATATATAATTTATTTCAGGATTTATTCCTAAATGCCACCAGTGGTGGAAAGTAACTAAGTGCATGTATTTAAGTACTGCACTGAAGTACATTTTTGATTACTTGAGTATTTTTCTTTTATGCTACTTTATACTTCTAATCCATTACACTTTGGCGGCAGAAATTGTACTTTTTACTAACTTTATTTATTTGCAAACATTAGTTACTAATTACTTTTGCAGGTTTATATTATAAATACAAAAATGAATGACTATCATGGATGCAGATACCAGGCAGAATACAAAGTTATCAATGTTATATCATCCTTTAACCCTGTAAAGCCCAAATATAGAAAACCATTAGCACATTTTTTACATCATTAAAATGATAGACATATGAATCCATCTATGCTTTTGTACTTTTCTAGGTCATATTTTGAATGCAGGACGTTTACTTACGGTATTATTACTTTTACTTGAATAGAATCAGGTTGAGGCTATTTGAGAAATCAATCTGACCACAAGGACCCGTTTTCCCGTTTTTTTCCAAAACACTTCAATCTCTCACATGTTATCTTAAAGGCTGAGGTTGAAAAATTCATTATTGAGCTTGGAAAAAAACTAAAAGGGAATGTGAACACATACAAACCCCATAAATATTATGTAATTAGGCTATTCAAAAATCTCTATACAACAAAATCTATCTTAATGAGATTATTTCTCAACTGCTGTGTCCAAAATCCAGTATAAACACAAGCTTTTTTAAGAAGCTTACAACAACATTTAGCAGTTTGTAGAATGATGTAACAGCACAATAGTCATTTTATCGTCGATACACAAAAACAAAATGTACATCTTTAGAGCAGATCGGCAGCAGGAAGTCCCACCGTTCGTAGGCTCTTACTGGAACAGAAAGGGCTGCTGAGTAGTTTTCAGAGCGGATTTCTGTACTTTTCCAAAGGGCGGTCCACAATAGGTCCACAATAGATGCATTAGTAAGAGTGAGTAATGATGTGGAAAAAACATTGAAAATGAAAGAGATAATGGCAATAGTGTACTTTGACATTGAAAAGGCGTATGAATGTGGAGGGATGGATTACTGATCAAATTGAGTAGAAGGGTATTGGAGGGAGAATGTTCAATTGGGTAAAGGCCTTTTTAACAGACAGGACATTTAGAGTAAAGGTTGGAGCAGATATTTCCAATTATTTTGAAATAGAAAATGGTATTCCCCAAGGGACTGCAGTCAGTCCAATATTATTTAACATCATGATTAATGAGATATTTACATGCTTAGACACATGCATCCAATCGGCTCTATACGCAGATGATGGGGCTATTTGGATGAGGGGAAGAAATGCCCCATACGTAATGGAGAATATAGCTAGAGCGATTAAAAAAATGGAGAGGTGGTCATATAACTGGGGATTCAAAATGTCAGAAAGCAAGTCATGCTACATGGTATTTACAAACAAACGCAAGATTGATGGCCAACAGCTAACACTATATGATCGTCCAATGACAAAGGTGAATGCTCAAATACTTAGGACTGTGGTTTGATAGCAAATATACATGGAAAATGCATATTAATCAAGTGGAAACAAAAAAAAGTATAGTGTATGGAGCAGCAGCATAAATATCGCTTTTAAAAATTGATAGAATACAAAGCATTGCAGCTGTGTGTATTGGAGCGATAAAGTCATCCCCTATCAATGCAGTTCTGATAGAAGCAGGAGAGACACCTCTGGAGATCAGAAGAGAGAAACTTGCTCTGTCATACTGGGTCAGACTACAAGGAAGTGGAGAGGAAAATATCACAAACAGAATATTACAGGATTGCTGGGAATATGCAAAGTTCCAGGGGCGTGGGTTTGGCTGGACAACTTAGTAAGGAAAGAACGAGGGCATGTGGAGTGGAGACCATCACGTTTGCCAAAGCAACCCCATTCAGCAGTGTTCCCCCATGGCTTTTCCCAGAAGCTAAAATAGATATGAGTATTGTAGAAAGGAAAAAAGAGTGGCAAATAAATGAAGTGGGAATTAAAACAAGTATCTGAACGAAAAGTACTACAATTACCTAAAAATGTACACAGATGGTTCTAAGAACAAGGAAGAGTGTGTTGGACTTTAAAATATCGATTTCAAAAAGAGCATCTGATCAACTATCAGTGTACGCAGCAGAAATGCTTGCTGTAATAATAGGATTACAGTGGGTTGAAGAGGTCAGACCAGATAGGGTGGTGATATGCACAGATTCATTATCCATATTAAAAAGCACACAATCAACAACAACTGCCAGAGAAGACATTCTCATAGAACTGAATCATAGCCTGTTAAGACTTCACAGAGGTGGTATAGATCTGCAGTTCTGCTGGGTGCCTGCACATGAGGGGGTGAAAGGGAACGAGTGTGCTGATAAATGAGCAAAAAGTGCACTACAAAAGGAAATAACATTACCAGTTCAACTTGGAAAAGGAGAAGGAAAAGCAGTCATTAAGAAAAAAGGGATGGAGATCTGGCAGAAAAGGTGGGAGAAAGACCAGAAAGGCAAAGAATATCACAAAGTACAAAAGACAATTACAATTAATATTTATAAAGAAAGAAACAGAAGGGAGGAAATCATGATGGCTAGACTCAGAATAAATCACACAGTTTTGAATGGTACGCTGTATATCATGGGGAAAAGTGACAGTGACAAGTGTGGGAACTGTGGAGTTAAAGAACATGTAGAACACATCTTGTTACATTGTGACATCTATAAAGCTGAAGGAGAAAAACTAAAGGCTAAAGTTTTAGAGGCAGAGAGGGAATGGAGTGTGGTTGGTGTTTTGGGAACAAAAGGAGAGGGAGTAAGAGCTACCAGAAAGGCACTGTTTACCTTCCTGAGTGAAACTGGGGTAGGAACAATTATTTAACATTAGGTCAGGAAAGATCATTTTTATTTGTGTTTTATTTATTTCATGTTTTTGTTGATTTATTTATTTATTTTTGATTAGATCATAGGTTAAGAGCATAGACTAAATAAAGAGTTTAAGAGATTAAATTATATGATTATTCATACTCATGTGCAATAGGTGGCGGTATGCACCTTTAAAGTTGTTTGCAATCCGCCAAAAACGGAGAAGAAGAAGAAGAAGAAGAAGAAGAAGAAGAAGAAGAAGAAGAAGAAGAAGAAGAAGAAGAAGAAGAAGAAGAAGAAGAAGAAGAAGAAGAAGAAGAAGAAGAAGAAGAAGAAGAAGAAGAAGAAGAAGAAGAAGAAGAAGAAGAAGAAAGTCCCGCCCACTGACTGATGGTACTTGGTTGCTATGACGACACCAAGCTCTAAAGGGCTAACTACTTCTGCTCGGTTCAAGAGTTCCTAAAATCGGTAATAACCTGTTAAAATCGCTTTGGTTATATTTATTTGTGTCCTATTTGACACAAAATATTCTGTAAACTATACTGTTTTCCAAAGTTAGCTAAAAGTAATAATGGGTTAACAAACAAGCCAACTACAAACAGCCTTGGTAGCATATTATGTTTACATACCCTGAAGAGCTAGCGCATAGCACTGTTTCAAAGTGTTAGCGTTAAATGCTTTATGAGTTTTCATTTTGACAATATGTATTTAATACTCGCCCTCAAGTGTTGAATTTAGCTTATGTTTAACTATACCACTGTATATGTATAACTGAGCTAACGTCAGTATGTTTTTGTTGTCGTCCTGTGAAGACAAGCTGTCATGTCTGAGGTGTTTAAAGACAAGTCCCAGAGGAGAGGACATGGAGCCCGAGGCAAAGAGGCCACAGGCAGGACCAAGGAGTGAGTGCTCTGTAATCATGTGGGCAGATATCCAACTTTAATATTATTGCATTTTCCTCAGTCGTGTTTATTATTTGGTCCGATAGTAAGTAACCAAGTACATTTACTCAGGTACTTAAGTACAATTTAGATTGACTTGAACAGAACTTGAGTATTTCCATTTCCTGCTGCTTTATACTTCTACCCCAGGGGTGTCAAACTCAATTTCATCGTGGGCCACATTAGCATTATGGTTGCACTCAAAGGGCCGGTTGTAACTATATAAATATACATATATATTATAAATGCATAATGTATATGAAATAATGTATTATATTATATTATTGCCTCTGCAACTGAGACGTAAAGTGTATTTGTATTCAAAAATATTTTGTACTATTTCATTTAAGTAATACTTTGAATACAGATATGTAATTGTAACATAGAAATCATACTTAGTTGTCATTTCTATTTTAACTTGAATATAAGATTGACATATTTCTTCGAACACTGATTTGAACTGATATATAAAAAGCATTCCCAATACGTGTGTATCCTTTCTGGTTGAGAAGTTCCTCTCAGCTCTTTTTCAATAATTCCAGAGATCAGGAACCACACACCCTGTTAATGTTCCTGTATCTGATCCTGTCTTCCAGCTCCATAAGCACTGTGTCGTACATTGATGAACTCGCACACCATGATGACAACGCTCGGATGGCCATAACAACGGAGAACACCTACCAGCTGGGTGAGGTCATATTTACTTGTTTGACACACATGCTATACATGTTTCTGGTTTATGGTTCACACATGCATCACTGAGATGTATACTGTCACATTTACGTTTTATGGACTGGTGTCAAACTGGTGTCAAAGGTGTCAAACTCAATTTCATCGCGGGCCACATCAGTATTATGGTTGCACTCAAAGGGCCGGTTGTAACTATATAAATATACATATCTAAATATATAATATACATAAAATAATGTATTATATTACATTATTGCCTCTGCATTGGATTATTATCGGATAGGGTAATAACTTCATAATTAACTACGTCTGAAAGCAGAAGTCTAGGGCAAATAATTGCAAGTCTCTTCAGTGCGCATGTCACAAAATGAGATGCATTGTGGGACATGTAGTTTATGGGCAACCTGCTTCTGTAAAGTGGCATGTGACCATATAATAAACGTATTATATTCTTTGCAAGCTCTTGCGGGCCACATAAAATGAAGTTGCGGGCCGGATTTGGCCCCCGGGCCTTGAGTTTGAGACCCCTGCTCTAAACTATATTATGACATTGTGTTGTTTTAGAGGAGATGTATGCCACTGATATGATAGTGATAATATTACAGCATCATTTTAAAGAGCAATGGACTTCTAATTCGAAAGAATAACCAAACTTTGGAATTTTTATGTAAAACATATATGAAAGTATCCTAAATAAACAAAACATAAATAAACCCTTACTAAATAAAAATTGGACTAGGCCTACTGTTTTAAAAAAATCACAATGTTTGTGTGATGTGAACTGACAATAATATTATATATAGTATTCATTTTCTAGCGCCTCTCAAATCATCATTTTCTCACTTTGTCTCCTTCCCCCCTAGAGCACCACACACTAATTCATTTGATTCGTTTTCTTAATTAAAAGTAGACAAAATGAAGAAAAAAAGATTAAGATACATTTTTGTTATAATGTTAATTAGCGATATAGGCTATACATGTTGTAAAATCTGATATAGTAACACCTCTAATTGGTAAGGGATGGAAGCCTAACTAGACCAGAAACAGGTTTAGCATTAGACATTTTGACGCAATATTCATTGAAATTTCAAATGATATATGATTTACTGCACAAAAAGTAAAAGTTGGATTATAGTCTCTGTGTTTTTCTCACTACAGGACCAAATAAACGCATGCCTGTCCCTGCTGTCACAGACATACTGAAGGACGTACTGACCAGTTACCTCCAGGAGGAGAAATACGAAGTAGAATGGTCTCAGAAAATGACAAAAACAATATGTGAGGTAAATAAAACAGACAAAACAAATGCAACACCTTTTGAACGCTTGGAACTTGTTTTCTATCAGTTCCCTTCCTTGGCTTTCCCCTCCAGGTGATCAGAGCCCGTGTGAAGGAACTCATGATTCCCAGATATAAGATCGTGGTCCTGGTCCACATCGGCCAGCTCGCGGGACAGAGCATGCAGATCAGCAGCCGCTGTCTATGGGACGCCGCTAATGACACCTTCGCCTCCTTCTCCTTCAAAAACAGCTCTCTGTACGGCGTGGCCACTGTCTACGCTGTTTACTATGAGTAAACCATACACACAAAGACTGATAAACACTTTAGATTCCTAAAAGATTTCTGCTGTTAAAGAGTATATTTTGCCAAGTATCAAATGATAAACAAGAATTTGTAAGCAAAATCACGGTGTTTTTTATTATTGGTAGCATGGAAAGTGAAATTACATTATGTTCTGAAGATTTTATTTCAATGTGTTGATGATTTTGGGGATGTTGTCCTCTAGCAGAGCATGGAGAGGTCACTCTTTCGACAGCCTACTTGGCAGCACACTGTTATTAGCGCCTGGTTTAGGTCCCGCCACTGACGGTCATTATCTGTCCTCTTCAGTTCTGGCTCTCTGCGACCTGCAAACAGACATAAACCAATCTGTCAATGATTTGAAATGAACCCCAATGCTACAAAGAGAAATATAAGTGACTGTTCACTCACCGTCTTGCAAAGTCTCCTCTCCCCCCGTCACTCTTCTCCACCTGGATCCTCCGCAGGTGTACACCACTGCCCGCATTAACGCCCGGCCACACAGCCTCAGTGTGTTTTTGTTGTCCTGCGTCTGAACATGCGCCACACACACCGTGCACAGCAGCAACGCAAGCAGGAGTACAGATTTCATGTTGTTTATTTTCAGAAAACCTGATCCAGATCAACCCTTTTTATACAGAGTCTACTGTGACGTCACACATCTTCCTATCTCTGGTCACCACCATGCGCTTCAACAGCGGATGTCCACCTGGTCATTTAGGGATATGTGTGGGAATCTAAGCCATTGTCACTGATTAAGGACGTTTTCTTAAATGTTAATGAGAATGAATTGCTCTTTTATGTCCCTTTTTATTGCCATGGATTTAGCAAAGTGTTTCCTAATGGGTGGCTTGAGATATCCGTCCCCGAACAAACTGAGATGATGGCTCTCTACATAGCAACAGTGGAGAGTGGGCCGCTATCATGGACATAAATCAGTGATTCCAGGCAGAGACCTTTGCATTAGCTGGGACATTTGTTGTCAAATTGAACTGTGTCATGGAATAAATATCACCTTCAAATAGTGTTGACATGCCCATGTTTAAATATCAATGGTGTGGCTAAGCCTAACCAGCATCAAAAACACAGTTTGTATTTATTATAATTGTGTCTTGAATTAAGTTTTTTACGTTTTAGAAATATTTGTATTGGCATTTCTTTCTTCCCGAAAAGGACATTAAACAAATGTACCCCCCCACCCCCCCCCCAATTAAATACCAAATAAATAAATAAAACAGAAAGTTAGCAGGGATAACGTTTAATTTGTAATTGCAGTTGCTTGAATTGTTTCATGGTGGTAATTTTTCATAGACGTCCTTTTATAAAAGGAGCATTCAGTTTCGCCAGGACTTATGAATATACAGTATAGAGAGCTTTTGAATCGTTTTGCTGTGGTGAATGATGAGCTTTTTGGAAACACAAATTGGCATAGTCTTGGCATTTAGATGAAATTCTTTTTTGGGAGTTGTTTTCTAGTTTTTTAGGCAAAATAATAATCGATACATATTTTTGAATAAATAATCAATCTTAATGGAGAGCAAACTTCCCTTGGGCAACCCAAGACTAAATAAAAAAGGGGAAATATGTATATTTAAATTCTTTACATTTGGAGTCGAGTAATATTAAAGACCAAACAGACCAACAAACTGTTGTTTATTACAAACAAAACAAAATAAGAACAGAAAAGTCTAAATAAAAAGTTGTTGTTTCTGTTTAAAAAATAAATAATAATGTTGTTATAAAATATCTGACTTAAATGCACGGTAGGGGCTTGGACTGGGAGCCGTAGGGTCGCCGGTTCAAGTTCCGCCTGTTTTTCAGGTCTCAGGCTCGTAAATGACATTCCCAGAACAAATGACCATATCTTCCCTTCTAAAAGGGTTAAATTAATATTTTCTCTCAAAGCAAGGTTACACCTGTTAGTTGGATGTAGAAGTGTCAGAATCAATATAGATGTTTTTTATTTTAAAGTAAATTCAGATTGAACACAGTAAAAAAAATGTAAATGATTGTGTCCGTCCAAAAAAATAAATAATTACTTATAGTGAAAACCACCCTTGAATGATGGGATGGTAGACTAAAAGCTTTAGGAATCCAAACTACAACATATAATAAGTACCCTGTATCAAGATTGATGCAAAACAAGTGAAATTTGACCTTTTTAGAGAGATTTAGCAAAAAAAAACACTTCTGGGGTCATTTGGGTGGATTTTCCATATCTCTGGCCCCCGTTGGTCGATTTTGCTGATTGACATCTCTTTCTAACCGTCAGAGCCAATGGAATCGAGGGAAACTCCCACATACTCCTTATTTGGTAATGTGTGTGTCTGAGACTGCCGCATACATAGATATATATATGGCCGCATAGCCAAGACCGGAAGCTGCGATAACTCTGGTGGCTACCATTAGCAGCTAACTTTTACTCTCCGATTTTTACATAAAAATGGAATTATGGATTATAAATTAAACAAATTATTACCCAGAAACATTATCAACCTATGGATTAACCGAGTCAGCCGCGTTTTTTCTCGTTTTAATGCCATTGAACCAGCCTTTTGATCAGATTCACAGCTACAGTGAGACGATCTCCAGTAAAAGCTCCGTAAAGGTACGTGTTGTGATGTCTGTGTTTACTTCCCCTGTCAAGAGCTCGGATCACTCAGTGATAATATATATACCTAAATAATATGTGGAACCTCAGCTTTAATCGGATATCTTGTATGTGCAGCTATGATAAGTAATAAGGGTATATTTTATATTGAGTTCTGTGCCAAAGTGCGTTAGAATATTTCGTTCAGGGGTCATTTAGATGCTTCTTATGAGACTTGTGTTTTGTTTTGGTAAAAATGGTTTGTATCATCAGTTAGCTGAGATTATTTCCGTTAATCTGGTATAACACATTAATAGGTTCTTAAATATTAAGATCCCCTGAGACACAGTAGCGTGGCGTGGGGAAAAATGTAGGGGAAGCCCATTTTTTGGGTCGGGGGGTGGTCAATAACGTAACCAGATGAGTGATTACAGCGCCCGGTATCATTTGACACACATTTGTATCACACAGATGCAGGACTTGCACACGCCTGTTATCTAACCGACAGGTCCGCACGCACTCTCCAGCTGAAACTCTCTCCTTATTAATTTAAGCATTTTACTTATTAATGTATGCAGACAATCACACAATCTATGTGATTTTTGGATTTACCGTGCCTCTCAATTGCCCGTGACAGGTTGGCAAGGTCGATGAATCCTGAAGTTGCCCAAGGATTGTTCAGGGAGCACGAATCCTTGTCAAAAAGAAGACATGGCCAGCAAATTAGACGCTGAAGTTTAGCGCTTCCAGTTAGCCACTCCGTGCGGACATAATTGTCCTCATTGAACGTCCGATTCTCTCCCTTTTTCCTCTGCGTACACACAGCTCGAGTGCGGGCATTTGCCTGTCATCTGATTTAATTTTTAGTTGCTGCTGTAGCGGAAGTTTAGTAAAGTTATGTTTGATTAAGTACGCCAAATCTCCACCCTCCATAATGCTTCATTTGCTTGATAATGTCTAACGGCGGTGATGACAGTTACAGTATTAAAACTGATGTTGATGTGATTTGATTGGATGGCAGTGTCCAATCAAATCGCCAGCCGCCAGCCGCCTCTGAAGGGAAGCAAGAGGCGGCTAGCTTCCCTTGGCATGGCCCTGACCAATCACAGGTTGGCAGGGGCATCACGTGGGCCTCATCTGATTGGTCAATCCCTCCATTTTTTTTCACCAAGGGAAGCTAGATTCGGCTGGCCTCCTCTCGCAACAGTGAGTGCAATCTACTGTTTCACCATAACATCTAGAGGGGCGCTGTTTGTTTCACTCTTTGTAAAATACTCAATGAGAATGGGGGAGAGCCGGGCCGGCAGCAACACACAGCAAAGGAGAATTATCGAAACAAAACAAAGTGTTTTTATTTATTTATTTAAATTATAACTACAATCCGAAAAAACAGGGGAAGCCTGGCTTCCCTTGGCCTCCGGGAGAAAACGCCACTGCTGAGACACAGTGTCGTGAAAAGAAAAGAAAAAAGTAGGGGCTTAACAGTTTAAAGAGGCTTTCATCCCTCTGATTCTATATCTATCTATAATGCATTTCATTGATTTACATTACAGCTTTTTAAGGTACAGTTAGAGACACAGTTTATGCCTTTATGTACATGTTTTGTAGTTGTTTTGTTGAAATAATATGACATAATGCCATAACACCACGGTCAGTGTATGTTTTGGTCATTGGATTTTCTTTTCTCGAAATGATATTCAATAACAAAAAACGACTGGATATTTAATTTTCGTTTTAAAATTGAAAAAATAGATTAGGGATTAACTACATTTAAGAAACGGGATGATTTGCATTATCTACTTCTCAAAACTAAAAATAAAGCCACTAATGAACAGAAACGAAAAAACCGCATTTTTTTCATATTTTGCTACCGGAAGTTGTCTCGCAAAATAAGAGCGCAGATCAGTACGGTCCTGTGTCGGCCGTGATTCGGTGTTCCGTGGTCAAATCAGCCCGCGATAAAATAATATATTTAACCCTCCGGTATCAATCTGGCCATTTTTGTCCAAATGGGTCATTTTTTACTTTTCATTTGCCAATAACTTTGGTTGTGTAAACCAAAGTTATTGGCAAATGGCATGATTTTTTGTAACAAGGCTATTTTCTCGATATATTTTAGAATCCCAATTGTTCTAATGGGTCTATAATTCACTGTGAACAACATTGACTGCCCTAATTGACCATTCGGGACAAAAATGTCCACTGCCAAACATTTTGATAAAAACATTATATTAAAAATATTTTTTCACTACTTTTTTTAGATCAATCTTTAAAGCAACTTCAGCCCTAATCAAAAATACCAAATATTTTATAATTTTCAGGACTTAATCCTTTAAATGCCATTTTGAATACATGAAATCACTTTTGTTTTTCATGAGAAAAACACAGAAAATGTGTTATCTTCCGTATAATACATATCTGGAGACTGGCTTTTTTTTTTTAATGACATCAGTCTTGGACGAGATTTGTCGCATTTGTCATGGGCGCACCCCACATACTCAGCTCTGCTCATCCCACAAATGCATGTTCCTCACAAATGTGGCACCATTTGAAAGGTAAATAAACAGGCTTTCCAACTGATTTATTGTCAAAAAGCATTGTTACAACAAAGAAATAATATACCAAACACACATTTCACTTGTTAAGTTTAGATATACAGTATATTATTGATGTAGTCTTTAGCAACACTTTTAAAATATAACGAATAATTGTTTTATAATATTCTTTACAGAAAGTTGCGTGAAAATACGTGGAAACTTTATTAATAGCCTAGCAGATGAAAAGATTTGCAGGAGGATCAATTATTCATGCTTTTCAATGGCTCTCTAGATAAATAACGTTTTATGTTTGCTTGTATTATCCTCAGATAGTGATTTATTAGGATAACTAGTGATATTTTAATAAATATTGCAACAAAAAAAAGCCTATATCACCTTTGGCTTATTTTTTCAAGCACCACAAGATTCACAGTTTATAAAGTACAATTCTGGGCCATTTATTGTGTAATTTCTCCAAAGACATACAGTAACAATGCCTGTTTTGCAGCCTTAAAAGGGTGCTCATCAAAAATAGCAGGACAAAATGCATTCTTGTACTCAGGAGGGGGAGGAGTATTACTGAAAAAATACATAGTAAAAGTAAAAGTACTTCATAGTAGTTGTGGTAGTAGTTTAATTAGTACTGAGTCAAACAATATCAATATCATTAAGAGCTCATGACAAAATATATTTGTATCGCTCATCAAACTTAGCAGAAGTGGCTTGATTTTGTTCTCAGTAGGGGACTTTGACAAGAGTATTCCTTACAAATTAAACAGTAAAAGTACTTAATTGTATTGCTAGTAGGCGTACTACTACTGAGTCCAACAGTATCAATTTCCTTAAAAAAACTAATGGTAAAAAAAACGTTTATCACTCATCAAAGCGTCAGTGCCGCTTCACAGCGATTACCGTAAATTAAGAGCTGCTGATTTGAACAAGCAAACGCGAGAGACTGCTGAGTTGACCGCAGTGTTTCACGGCCGACACAGGACCGAACTGATCTGCGCTCTTATTTTGTAAACAGCTACTTCCGGTAGCAGAGTATGAAACAACGGGCGTTTTTTCGTTTCTGTTTTCAAGTGATTTTATTATTTGTTTTGAGAGGTAGAACATGAAAATCATCCCGTTTTTTAAGTTTAATTAATAACTTTTTGGACCATGATAAAGAACAAAGCCTTGTATTTCAAGTTTATTTCTTCAATTTTAAAACAAAAATCAAATATCCACTCGTATTTTGTTTTTTTAATATCATTTTGTGAAAAGAAAATCCAATCACCAAAACATACACTGGCCCACCACATCATGTCCCTGCATCATCCGCGTTTAGGAGCATTCTGGTGTTAATACTGCAGGTGGGCGGGGCTCTACATCCGGGGACCGCCGCTAACCCCTGACGTGACCCTGCAGGATTGCAAACATGGCGGAGGTAAGAAAGTGAAATAAATATTCGGGGGAAATAAATGTATCCTGCAAAATAGTCGGTTCGGTCGAACGTGTTCATAGTTTGCGTGATGTAGCTTTAATACACGAAATTAAGAAGCACATGTTTACGTTGCTATATTTTGCCAATTTCTTCACAGAATGATGTTTAGTAAACTTCGGATGTAGCTAACGTTAGCTGCGCTAGCCTGAAGGTAGCTGCGGCATTAGCGATGTTACTTCTCGGTTTTGTTTAAGAATACTGAACTATACACTTTAACGCTTTTAATTAGATATGTAGCAGCAGCTTGGTGTTTGGAGGTGTTTTATGTATCTTTTCCCGGTCACTATTCACAGGCAGTTGATGCCAAGCGTAAGTTGGACGCGTTAGCTTAACGTTTGAAGGAGATTTAGCTTTCTATTTGTATGTGAGTTAGCCAGTAAGTACATTAACACAGTAAGTGCCGGTCTGTTAAGCTAACTGTGGTTGAATGCAGGCGATAAGCACCACTGTACCTGGTTTAATATCGAGATGCTTTGGAAGTGGTGACAGTTTTCTTTGTTTCTTTTCTCAGTGAACTGCATTCGGGGCACAGGGTCGAGCGCGCTTTTTCTTTACTCACATCTGGCTCTGTGTGTCAGAGTAACTTGCTCCAGTTATCAACAGCACTAAGCCCTGTGCAATTGTAATGTTATAGGAACACGTAAGATATTTTGAAGCTGTCTTTTAACTTTATTTATGTTTTTGTTTTCCAGCCCTCCCTCGGGAATTCGAGCCCAGGTACATAACGTTGGAGCCTTTTTGTTGTTGTTGTTGTTAGCGTGCACCTAATAGTACGTGTTCAATAGGATTCTTAAAAAATAAAATGTTGGTCAAACTCAGAATTAGAACTTGCCATTATCCAAAATTAATTGATTGTTGAAGAATTAATGAGCTCTGTAATATCATTAATTTATTATTTATGTATGTTATTAACGACTTCTAAAAATAGGTTGATTATTATTTTTTGTTGCCAAAATTGTTTATAAACAATGATAAAACACATTTAAAATCATGATTGTTGAAACAAATAATCTTATTTTGCAAACCTATGTTAATATTTCACAATATGCATACTACCAAATAAATGGTCATAGTGTGTATACCCTGCATCAGTTTTCTAAGGTTCTTACGAATGGCTTATTTTCCCCTGGATTATGATGAAACGTGCATTGAATATCAGAAAGAAACTATAGACAATTTGCAATATGTGTATATGTAAATATCTGTTGCTGAATGTTTACAGTTATCAAATAAGAAAATGAATATTTCCAGTAGCTTATTGCATGCAAAGATTTCATCTGTATTCACAACCCTATGCCTTAACACATCTGTTATATACATATACATATATTCAAACTAAATAAACAGTGATACTACAAGTAAATGTCCAATTCAGTCACCTTTTGCAATATTGCTTTCATTTTTGTGTTTCCTTGTGTAGGAGGCTCAGCAGTCGCCGCTGACCATGATTTCGACCCATCAGCAGACATGCTCGTCCATGACTTTGATGATGAACGCACCCTGGAGGAAGAAGAATCGATGGAGACGTCAGATGAGACCAACACCAACGAGATCGAGGATCTTGCACGCGTGAGTTTCAGGCTCCACTTGTATTCGTTTTTTTCAGCCCTGTCCGAAAAACAATAAAATGCTGTGAGGTTCAGTAAGCTCTTGACAATTTAACTTAGCCCCCAATCCTGACATTTCAAGGAGGGCATTTTCTGCTCATTTTCAGGTTCATATTTGTATTTAGTGACTTTAATGTTCAAAAAGCTCTTTATTGTTCTCATACTGCCTGTGCTGCAGCACCTCTTTTCACCCTCTGTCTGAAACCAGAGCCCAGTCTGCTCTGATTGGTTAGCTGGCCGACTCGGTTGTGATTGGTCAAGCACTTTGCAATGTCCCTGACCTAAGTCTATCACGTCAAATGTGTTGTAGCGCTAGCCAATAGAAGCGTGGATGTTACATATTGATGTCACTATGTTATGGAAGTAAACAAATAAGTCCAATAGAGGCGCTTCAGGCCCGGGGTGGGGGGGGAGTGTTTTGGAGAGAAACTCCCTCTGGAGGGAACACAGGGATTTTAGCCTTTTGTAGACCATTTACATGCACTAAAACCTTTATAACACACTACAGGAGAGGAGATAATAGGGCCTCTTTTTATATCCAATCACCACAGTGATTTGTTTACTCATCAAATGATTCGTTGTAACTTTATTTTAATTTACTGTGACTTTAAATGTGACTTTTCTGCCAACAGGAAGGAGACATGCCCATTGATCAGCTGCTGAGTCTCTATGGTTATGGGGGCGGCTCGCCCGCAGATGAAGAAGATGATGATGACGAAGACGAAGAGCTTGAGGAGGAAGATGACGATGACGAAGAGGATGAGGAAGAAGACCTAGACAACGATGAAAGCAGTAGAAGCACCGGCGAGTTAAAAAGAAATGAAGTAAGTCTGTTTGTCTTGAGCATCTTTTCAATGATATCATTCCCATACATTTTAAATATTTAGTTGTGTTGACTGTTTTTGTATTTTCAGCATTGTTGGCAACTAGATGTGTATGTTTTTACAGGGTGATGGAGGTAAGATGTCATCGGGACAGGGGGATGAGTCCCAGATAACATCTGAAGTCCGCACGCGACCAGTCAGGACGCTGGGCACAGCAGAACTCATTCGACCCCAGAAACTGAAATATTTTGAAAGTACGTGCCATCTTCATCGTCTTCTCTTCATCTTTTTCTTTCTTTCTTTGGTTGAGATTTAGCTGGTTAAACGGATATCACATTGTGCCTCAGGTAATAATGATGCAGAGGATGAGTCAGATGAAGATGAGGACTATGTTCCATCGGAAGACTGGAAAAAGGTATGTGAGATGTTTTTATTTTTCAGAGTGGGATACAGGTTCAATTACGGCTTAATTTAAACTACACTAAAAAAAAGATATATACCGGATAAGAAAGATGGTTTAATTAAGTAAAATAGCAAATACCATGATCTCAAAATACTCCATTTCAAGTAAACGTCCTGAGTTGAAAATGTTAAGTTATTACGTTTTCTAAGCTCAATGTGCTTCAAGTATCACATGTTAATGTTCTCAGTAGGCACAATGACTCTTTAGAAGATTATTATATTATACGGTTTTTTTAACCGTATAATTAAATATGTGGGAGCATTACAAATGTGTTGTTTTTCAATGTGAGGCCAATTTACTAACGATTTCCCTCTGGAGGGAACTTTGGGATTTACATGCACAAAAACCTTTAAAACACACGACAGGAAAGGGAAAACTCCACTAAGCAGAAATACTAATTAACTTCTGAAACAGAGTATACTTTTCCGGTTATATTTGTAGTAAATGATGAAGTAATTGTCAGCCTGTCTAATATGTGTTTATTCCCAACAGGAGATCATGGTGGGTTCCATGTATCAGGCAGAAACTCCTGTTGGCCTGTCTAAATACAAAGACAATGAAAAAGGTAAACTTGATGTTTGTTATCAACATCTGCAGTCTCTCTTGGGTCTAAAAGAACTGTATTGCATTGACAACTTTCCATAAATTCACCCTCCAGTTTATGAAAACGATGACCAGATGCTGTGGAACCCAGAGTGTCTTCCTGAAGGCGAAGTGGTGGAGTTCTTGACAGAGGCGTCGCGGCGGACAGGAGAGGAGAAGGGAGTGGACGCCATCCCAGAGGGAAGCCACATCAAAGACAACGAACAGGTGATACATCTGAAGCATGTGACAAAGTCTATATCTGTCTTTCTTTGAACAAATCCCATGAAAAGACCAAAACTGTAAAACTGCAAAGTCATCATGCTATTGTCTGTATATTCAAAACGTGATATATGTTATTTATAGAGCTGACACCTTTTGGTTGGTTTATCGATATGCTCTTGTTCCTCCAAATTCTCTCTTGTCTTTTTTCATGTGCTGTGTAAGAGAGTCTTCCTTTACTTTTACACAGCAGCACAATTTAGAAGTGCTCACTCATTTTAAGCCTCTCTCTTTTTTGTCTGTGAGAAGTAAAGTGTGTTAGAACAAATCCTTTTCAGAATGAGAACTAACGGTTAATAACTTTGATCCGTGTCTCAAACTATATGATATATATATATATTATGTTGGGTTCTTGAATTTGTGAGAATTTGGCCTGGAAAGTCTTTGAATTAGCTATTTTAAGAAGGTGTTAATACCCTGACATACAGAGAGGCCGTTTCTCAATGTCGAGTATACCTGCTGCAGAGCCACTACTTCAAGTATACTACGTCATCGAGTGGCGCCGAATGCTGGGCATTTAAACAGTCCTTCGGCGCCACTCGATGACGTAGTATACTTGAAAACGGTTGTATCCGCTACTTTTCTCTTTCGTATAGCCCGTTCATTCACACAAGGTCGTAACGGAAACGGACCCCTAAAACGATAACGGGTCTCAAGGTGGATAGATCTGCGGACGGAAAGCTCTGGGGGGCCAAACGGCTCCCTGTGTACGTCCTATACGATAATTTTCCTATGGCTACTGCTACTGACCATGCTATAGATGCTGGTGCAACACCTACAGCTCCTCTACCACAACCATCAGCCTCAAGTGGACATGGAGAATTACATGAACTACATGTTGCCAAATCCACCGCGAAGAATAAACAGAAGGGCAACCATGCAACCATGCTCGGGGGTCTTCTTCGCTGCTTTTGGTGTAATTTGTGGCAGAAGTACAGCGCCACTTACAGGCCCTGCATATGTACTACAGCGTCTCCAGCGCTTTCGAGCGGTCTCGTGTGAACGGAAGACTTTTTTGATATCGTATTCGGTTCGTTTTCGTTTTTGCGTTCCCGTGTAAATGGGGTCTCAGTGTCTCTTCTTCTAGTTCTCAGTCCTGGCAATGGCTTCTTTAATGCATAACATTACATGTATTATGTGGGTTGGATTCAGTTGGATTTTAACATTTTGGGCACTTTGGATTGGCTCTCTTTATTGGTCGGTTGGGTGCTGGTGTTAAAACAGCTTGATATGCTCTGAGTGTGATCATATCAGATTTGGCATATCTAGTCAACAGCCTAACTTTTTTTGTTGAAATGTAGCTACTTGCTCATCCCCTCGACAGCTTCAACATTTTTGGAAATCATGAATGGACCATTCATGATCCGTGCATGCTGTTCACCTATGAGACTGTTGTTATCATTTCAGTATTGCATCATTTGGTAGAAAATGATTTAATATGTTGCTAAAAAAGCAGTTTGATGTCTATTTATAATTCATGTCGGCATCCAGGTAGAGTGTGGTTGATTTTGTAAATCAGAGATATCCTCACCACATTGGATAGTTTAAGAGTAGATACAATTTATAGGGCTGCTCGATTATGGCAAAAATAATAATAATAATAATCTCGATTATTTGGGTCAATAATTGATATCACGATTATTAAAAACCATTATCCATTTACTTTGAAAACATCCATTTATTGAAAGAAAAAAAATGTTGATGTTTTTAACAGTTGATTACCCTGAACTTTAAGTATAATTCAACTGAAAAACCAAAAAAAATGTTTTTAAATAAATAATTGTTTTATTTCGATTATGTTGTTTTCATAATCGTTGCACGCCAAAATCGTAATTGCGATTAAAATATGATTAATTGAGCAGCCCTAACAATTTATATACATCATTTCCTTTGGATGACTACACGCTACTTATTTATCTTCGACATAGATCTTCATTGTTGTCCAGAAACACATCAGTGAGCTTCTGCACTCGTTCATGCCCAATGAAGTTTATGAAATATTTTATTTGTATTTTCCATATGAGTCATGTTGGCTAAAGACTCCTTGCCTAGCTGCTGTAATGATGTACTAAGCCTATACAAAAGGAACACTTTAAAGATTTACACCTGGAGTAGGAAAGAATGTGCTCGGGGCTACGGACAGTGTTGAGAGACTGACTAATATGTTGTTGGTCTTTTCATGGGTTTGTTTCCTGATAAGAAAACTGTCACACAACATTTAAGACGTCTTACATGTCTTTTGCTCTTTGCATGGCTAACGTTAGCTTGTTTGTTTCCCTGCAGGCGTTGTATGAACTAGTGAAATGTGACTTTGACACAGAGGAAGCTTTAAGAAGACTACGGTTTAATGTAAAAGCAGCCAGAGGTAAGTACACTATCACGCCTCAATGTCATTCACATATTGAGCTTCACTCTTCTCTCATGCAACATGGTTCCTTGGTTGGTAGACCACTACAGTATACAACCCCTGAACCAACACAACTACAAAGAGACACAAAATGACCGCAGAGAGACACGACTACAGAGAAATCCTACCAAAAGACACCAAATAACTACAACAAAACACAAATGTTTGCCCTCTCTGGAACACACCTCCACCTCCCGCTGCCGCAACAGAGCTAACAAAATAATAAAGCACATCTCTCACCCAGGTCACAGACTGTTCTCTCTCCTGCCTTCTGGGAGGAGATACAGGAGCGTCAAGTCACGGACAAACAGACTCAAAAACAGTTTCTACCCCTGGGCCGTCAGGCTGCTCAACCACCACACATAATGCAATAACTGTAACCATTCTCACACATACACACACTTTTAATGCACTTTATATACTATTTTTATATCAATATTTTTAACTATTTATTCCCCCGTATGATTGTTTATGTTGTCTGTCCTATTGCCGTGTTTTTTAGTGTTATGTATGTGTTTGTATTTTTTGCACACCGGGACAGAGTTGCACTCTGAATCTCGTTATACTCTGTGTATAATGACAATAAAAGGCTTTAACTTTTTTTTAATGACGACAAAAAGACTTCAAAGTACTACAAAGAGACACAAAAGAACTGCAGAGACCCATAATGTCCCACAAAGAGATCTAAAATGACTTGAAAGGGCCCCTGTGTGCTGTTCCTGGATCAAATGGAACTTTCAGCCGCTAAAGAACTTTGTGTTTAAACTGTTAACATGCATCAACATATCTGCAAGTCAAAGATGAAAACTAACCATCCTCATTTTGCAGAGAAACTGAGGATTAACTCTGTTTTTTTCTGTAACAGAAGAGCTATCTGTCTGGACTGAAGAGGAATGTAGAAACTTTGAACAAGGATTAAAAGCTTACGGCAAAGACTTTCATTTAGTACAGGCCAACAAGGTAAGAAGTGTTTAAAAAGCACCTTAATGAACCATTTCTGTTTTCAATCTGTCATATGTTTGTTGATGTGTTTGCTGTGTCTGTGTCATGCTCAGGGTTGGAATCAACCTTGCTGCATTTTGAGACAAATCAAATGTGTATTTAGTGTCCGTACATCATTTGTCATCGTCCAAAGCAATCATTTGATTTGTCTCTTCTCTGAAATTGTACTGACATATCTCTTCAGACGATGGTAATAATTATTATTTCATGTCTGCTGAATTAAATCTTTCAGGTGAGAACTAGGTCTGTAGGAGAATGTGTGGCCTTTTATTACATGTGGAAGAAGTCTGAGCGTTATGATTTCTTTGCACAGCAAACCAGACTTGGAAAAAGGAAATACAACCTTCACCCCGGTGTCACGTAAGTTTAAAACTTATATATATATATATATATATATATATATATATATATATATATATATATACAGCTGTGGGTCAATTCTGAATGTAATCGTGGTTTCCTGTTTCAGGTTGATGTGTTTGGTCCTGTTGGTTGTTGTCTAATATTGCAGTATTATGAAAAAAAGTGAAATGTTTGTTAACCTTTATTTATCCATGTCGGGAAAAACAGATTTGTATACAAAAATAGAAAAAGTTCTATAGTAACTAACTAAGATCTATTTACATGTGAGTGTGCAGTGCAGATTTGATGTATGTACAGTATGGGTTACTTTAAATGGGTTACATGGTTAGCTCTTGATCGTGCAGCAAAAATAAGTCAGTTGGTGGTTGGTTCTTTATGCAGACACAATTTAGACATAAAAAGGGATTAGAAAGAGACACAAAATGACAATGAAAATGGGCACAAAAAAACAAATAGAAAAAAAAACGGATAGAAAAGGCATATTCCCCCCCCCCCCCCCCGTATTCTGGGTGTGAGTTGCAGAGTGTAGGAGATATCAGCCGTAAAGATTACTGCCTTCTCTCCCGTATGATCTTCAAATGTTTTACATTTTCTTTTTTTACTTGTATTAAACATAGAATAGTGAGGACTGGGACAAAAAGCACAAATACTTTTTTAAGATCCTTGGCGTTTATAAAAAGCTTGTATTAGCCAAAATGTAGAGCAATGTCCTCTCTTCGCTCACCATTTCAACACGCTTAAAGGTGGGGTAGGTAAGTTTGAGAAACCGGCTCGAGATACACTTTTTGTTATATTCCATGGAATGCTCTTAACATCCCGATAGCAATGAATATCTGAAGTGCTTTGACAATAAATCCATAAAAAACGTCATCCGTGGAAGCAGTAGCGCTGTAAAAAGCACGACCAATCATCTGAGCCGGCCCGGCTAAAATAACTGGATGGCCTACCTGCCTGTCAGCCTTCCATCTGTGCACAAACTTATCTCGTGCCCTCATTGGTCATGTGCGCGTTAGTGTGTGTTGGAGGAGGGGCTCTGGAAGGAAGTGGCAGATTTGTTCCGGCTGTGTATTTTCAAATTCTAGCGCACTCCAGCTGGTTTCTCCAAAATGACCTACCCCACCTTTAAACAAAGGTCCTCTCTGACCCACATAACTTCTTTAAAAATAAACAAATCCTCGCCCGCTTACTCGAGGTAATCCACAGACTTTGTTCTGATCATTTACATTTAGGAACTGTTTTTCTTTCTACCTCGAAATCTACTCATAGATGAGATGCAGATATTAATACTAATGCCGGCCTCAGCTGAGCTACAGCATCAAAATGCAGGTGGACACTAGGGGACGCACTCCGTATGTTTTACCCAATTCCAGTTAAAGATGAATAACCTGCAATCACTGACAGACCAGCACAGCCTGCCTGTGTTTGAAACCACATCTGGAGTTGACGTTGTGTGTGCCGCTGTGTGTCCTCAGAGACTACATGGACAGGTTACTGGACGAGACGGAGAGCGCCACGTCCAGCAGGGCGGCGTCGCCCCCCCCCACCACCTCCAGCAGCAGCGCCAGCCACTCGGAGAGGGAGGACAGCAGTAGCCAGAACGGTGAGCTGACCAACACACCGTGCTGATAGAAGAGCACACAACATTTTTTATGCATGATATACTTTCGTTATTATTATTATTATTCCATTTCATGTTTATTTTCCCCTGCTCCTAATGTACTCTCTCTTCTCACGATCCTCCCCTCAGGCTTTAACTCATTGTTGCTTTGCTTTTTAGAAATGAATGTACTTTTTCTTTTATGAATGAAGGGGGATCTTTTGGAAGATGATTCCCATTAACTGTGACAAAAGAGCTGTTAAGTGATTGCCTTGTCTTTTAAGCATATTTAGATCATTATCGGGATAATACTGGGATCACACATTTTTCAGGTTTAAAAAATACTGTTGGGTTTTTGACAGTGGAAACAATTTGAATTGTATTTGTGGTTCTTCAATCATTGACAAATCAAACCATTGAATCATCTCAAGTCACTCACCTTTCATTTGTCTTTGTCAGGTATCGGCAGCCACAATTCTGTCCACCCTGTAGACGGCGCTCAGCTCCTCCCGGTGAATCAAGTCAAACCAGAGCCCGTTCAGTCCAACGGCCCCTCACACTCGGCAGCGGAGGCTCCCCCTCCTCCCATTTCAGACAGCAACTCCAACGGCTGCAGCCAACCCAGCGCGCCCAGCCACGACCAAAACGGCTCCCTGGAGCCCCCGCTGGACCACCGAGACCCGGCAGCAGCAGCAGCAGCGCAGGAACGGCCGGCCAAGAGGTGCAGAACGGAGGCGGAGGCGCTGGGCCAGAGTGAGGTGGAGCCTTCCAGAACACAGGAGAACTGAAGGAGCGCTGTGACGTAGACTTACAGACGCTGAAATGTGAGGTGGAGGCCGGCTTAGAGAAAAGACTCACAACACAGCCAACCAAACTGCAGTTGGTCCTCCGCCCCCCCACCCTCCATGTACTGACCGCCTGCAGAGCTCATCCCAAAGCACCACACATCCACCATGTCCTAGAAAATACCATCTCCCACCCATCGTCACTTTTTTGGAGACAAAGATTTGCCAAGAATTTCCTTTTTTTCCCTATTTGTACTCAAAGAAAAATAAATCACCTGTGATATTTTTTTACACAAGAGATATTTCTATTTTTTAACAAAAGACAACTATGATAGGTAAATGCTGTTCGAGCTATTTGATGAGACGGAGCACACCTTTTTAAACAGTTCTGTGCTTAAGTTGTAGGAAAAAGGAGATGAGTAAGTAAGGCCGAGAGCGGTCTCTTTAGTTGCACTTTGATTGTATGTTCCTCGTCTTCATCAATGAAGAGCGGCGTTGAAACCCAGCAGAATTACATTTTCACTCCTCTTCTGAAGCCTCTGTCGCGGTGGGACTGATAAATAAGCCGATGGGGGGGTTTGTTTGTGTAAAGCAGCTGACATCAGTGATGTCCTGTATTATAAGTCATCCTGTTAGAAGATCGCTGTATTTTTGGATTTTCATAGTCAGTGCTTCGCTTTGTTTTTACTAGACAGAATGTCCGTGATTTTTTATGTAAAGTTTGTATAGATTTCTTACCTTGAGCAGTTGGTACATTTTTTATAACTGTCTGTTCATCTCCTTTGTTCCGGTCTCCCATGAAGAGAAGTATTTCGCTCTGAGATGGATGTAATAAAAACAGGAGCCATTCCTCTTTCCCTCTCTGTTTGGCAGCACTTCCCATTCCTGTGTGATTTGAATTTGTGTTGCATTTGTGTGCATAAAAAAAGCCCCACATTGAGGTTGATTACGCTACTTACTCAAGTGCTTATTTTGCGACAATATTTTCTCAGTAAGAGGCTTCAGAGCAGAGAAACACCGGTTGACCTGAGCTTGTTTTGGTACAGTAGCTGTTCAGATTGATGCTTCTGTGTTTTACTTTTTCTCCAGCTTACATTCACAAATTGAAATACGTTTGTCTCCAACAATGTTGATCCATGTCTTTTCTTTCCCTTTGTTGACAATGATGGGGTTTTTTTCTCTGTAAATTATGACATTAATAAAAATGAAGTGTATTTCAAGAGTGGCTATGAATGGAATAACATCGGCTATATTTAATAAATGTATTAATGAGTCCGAGTTGTACTGTGAGTTTTCAAACGGCACTTTAGACAAAACAAATGCAACACTTCACGAATCAATTCAAATCCTTTTCTAACATCACAGTTGAATTGTAGGCTACCATCAAAGTATCAAAACAAGATGAAGATTTGTTTTGCAGTTCAAGAATACAACACAAGGAAAAAATAATGTGAAGAATATTTATTTGTGTAATTCAATTTAAGTTTTATAAAATAAAAAATGAAAGCACTGTCATTAGCAAATATACTGAAAGTTCCACTTTATTCCTGAAATAAAAACTAATACAAATATGAATCCAATGAACCCCCGCCTGAGGTAAGCCCATAGGGCAGTGGTTCTCAAAGTGGGGGGCGCAGAGGCATGACAGGGGGGGGCGCGAGAGACCAGGAGGAAAAATGGTTATAAAAAAAAAAAAAATCATATTTCGAAAAATTATTGAATCGAAAATAATATGATACAGTACAGTACTATTACGTCTGGGTCTCTGTGTTTCATTAAAGCTCGGCTCTGTGTGTGTGTGGGACGAGCCATTTTGTGTGTGTGCGCGAGCGAGAGAGAGAGCGCACCGGTACCGGAGATCGTTGATGTTAGCTTCTGGTGCTAGCGAGCTACGCTAACAACAAAGTGGAGGAGAGTCCTCTCCTGTCAGACTGAGAGACTCAGTGAGCTAAAGGACTCTCTGTGTTATCTCAGTGGGTCTCAAACGTTTTGGTCACCATTCATGTAAACAATTATTTCCGAGGCACACGTTTATATGATCATTATAGTTATAAAGTGTAAAAGGGGAGTGATTTGTAAAATATCCATAAAGAAATAGTAAATCTGTTTACAGTTCTGTGTTGAGAGATGTATCCATCTCTTCATTTTGCTCTCAAAGTGCACCAGATTGATGCTTTTAACTTCAATATTTAAAAATAAATCTTCCCGGGGGAGCTTGCCCCCGGACCCCCTTATGTGAGGTCTACACACCACCTATAAAAATAGCACTTTACCCCTGCTTACACCTCAGTGTTTCCCACAAATCTGAAATATACTTGGGGGGGTGGTGGTAGCGGGGGGTTGAGGTGACGTGACGTGCAACAACATTAACATTAACCTTTCTATTGGTCGCTTGTTAGCAGACCCTTCACGCGATGGCAGAGCGAACAGGTACAGGCAGGGTCCATAATGATAGCCCTATAGTTTAAATCTACTACCCACACATGAACATATGGAAATGGGTTACTATTTAAAAAGATAAATGTATTTATAAATGTATTTAGGAACCTATCCATGTGATTTTTAGTGGGGGTCGACCTCAAATCCTCTAGGGGGGTCCAGGGGC
Organism: Gymnodraco acuticeps; assembly: GCF_902827175.1. Classification (NCBI taxonomy): domain Eukaryota; kingdom Metazoa; phylum Chordata; class Actinopteri; order Perciformes; family Bathydraconidae; genus Gymnodraco; species Gymnodraco acuticeps. The sequence goes on along the minus strand of NW_022990042.1, from coordinate 3,918,737 downwards.
ATGCCCCCCCGGTAAGATTTTATTTTTTATTTTGGAGTTAAATGCATCAATCTGGTGCATTTTGAGGGGGAAATAAAGAGACTAGATCTATGGAAACACCTATATTAAACAGAACTGTATACATTTCAATAATCATAAAATCAAGGCCATAACCAATAACATACCATTTCCAATATGAAAAAAACACTGAAACTTGTTTATTAATTTAGTTTTGGTTAATTTATAGTTGTGAGTGTGTCTGTGCTCCTGAATCAGCCTCTCCTGTCTCCCTCCTCTCCCCCCTCTCCATCCTCTCCCCCTGCTCCTCTTTGAGGCAGCAGCAAAGACTAGTTTTCTCTCAACAAGTTTTAAAAGTGTATCTTACCTTTTTTCACCTAGTTAACTTTTTATTTATTTATTCATGCATATTTTACTAATCACATTACATTTCATTTAGCTGACGCTTTTATCCAAAGCGACTTATAATGACCGATTACAGGGACATTCTCTCTGGAGTAACTAAGGGCTAAGTGCCTTACTCAAGGGCACACTAGTGGTGGTGTTCCTGGCGGGATTTGAACTCACAGCCTTCCGATCTTCAGCCCACCTCACTATCCATTAGACCAATCACTACCCTCTCAAATGGAAATATGTGTTTACATGATGAGGTGACCACACCTTTTGAGACCCACTGAGAACTTAGACTAAGTTAACTATCTAAACACTCAGAGAGTCCTTTACCTCACCTGAGCTGAGGTTATCCCGAGCTTGAATGACACACAGAGACCAATCAAGGGCTTTGATGTGATCATGTCGGCAGGCCACATCATGTGGACAGCCAGTCACCCTGTGTGAGGCAGGCCACTTAACAGGCCAGACGGAGGCGAGATCAGAGCAAGGGAGCGAGGGATCATTGTCCACAAGTTAATCGATCGCAGATGGCGTCGTGGTCACGGACAAATAAAAATAAAAACCTAAATGGGTCGCGAAATATACTTGGGCGGCCGTTAATATACCTGGGCGGCCCGCCCAAGTATAGTCTATGTGGGAAACCCTGCACCATATGCCGTGAGCTGATTATCGAGCCTTCATTGTAACCAGTGGTGTAGTGGGGATTTTTTTACTGGGGGGACGCTATTTTAATTAGGTCATCCCAAACAATGCCACACAAGTGCGCATGCGAGCAGTGCACTCACAAAACGGGCAGACAGGTCCACAGAAACTACCGGTATGCTTAGTCCTACTTTAGTTACTGTACTGCAAAAAGCAGACGGCGCTGCGCTCAACACACACACAGACTCAAAACCATGGACACACTGGCACATAAGTTACATAAACAATTTATAGGCCTAAATTGCATAAGCTACAGTATTGCAACTAAGCAGAATAAACAAAACGAAAAATATAGCCATACTTATGCAAACAACATTGAATCTGGACTTGACATTATTCTGATTAGGCCTAGCCTACATTGCAAATAAGCAGACAGCGCTGCTTTTCACACACACACACACACACACACACACACACACACACACACACACACACACACACACACACACACACACACACACACACACACACACACACACACACACACACACACACACACACACACACACACACCTTGGGTTTTGAAGACTGATAAATCCGTAATGGATGAACACACTTTGCAGCCCAGTTTCCCAGCTTTGCAGTCAATCCACGGGTATGCCTCTTGTTTTCTCCGCCACATCTCCTCCGTCCATACCTCTGGGAAAGGTGAGCTTGAGCTAGCCAGGGGAACGTTGCTAGCGCAGCTAACGCGCACGTTAGCTAGCATTATCCACGTCTTTAGGCGGCTCTTCTGATGATGTATTACTAGCAGCTTCACTTGTAGCTTCGGTGCTGCTAGCCTCTTTCTTCTTGTGAATTATATTCTTTTTAGAAAATAAGTCAAGTAAAACATGTTAGCCTGCCATTATAGAGCTGTTTCGTTAGCGTTCTTGAGGGAAAGAGCTGCCGCAAAATCGGCGGACGTGGCGAGCTGGCTCACCGTGGGTGTGTCAGTGACTATGGTCAGTGACCGCGGGGTCAGTATGAATCATACTTTTTTAAGGAAAATAGTTTTTATTTTTTATTTTAATTACTGTGAAATGTATTATGTTTTCGTCATTATTACAACAAATACACACTTGCAACTGATAACACTGGCAATGATTTTATATTTATTAGACTTGAAAAAAAGATCATGCTCCAAATAAGTGGGGGTACGGCATACCCCCGCGTCCAACGCCCACTACACCACTGATTGTAACAGTCGCGGGTACATTGTGTATATGCGTGGCCCACCCAGTTTACTCATTGGCCCACCCTGAGAAAGCTTCGGTGTGATTTAAAAAAACATTTTATTTTTTATTTTTATTTTTTTTAATTATTATTATAAAAAAAAAAGTATTCACCCATTGAGAATATCCAAGAATTTAAAGTGAAATTCAAGTGAACAAATATCGAGTTTAATTAATGTTGTATGTGTTATCCTCTGAACCAAACTCATTGACGGTAAAAACTGATTGTTGGTTCCGGGCGCGCCATAATAACGTGAGAGAGGCAGAGAGCTGCCTGCAAAATAAATGATGGCTCAAAGTTCACTAATGAACTTTGGTTTAAAAAAAAGCTAGACTCCAAGAAGAGCCCCAAGAAGAGCCCCCACTGCCCTCATCTAGCAGCGATCTATACGATACGATACGATCATTTTCTGATGACGATGAAATAGTTTTATGTGTGGTGCAGATGAGAGAGCTGTCCAGAATGACACCAAGATGTTGTGTTTGTGCTCTTGATAAGCCATTCAAACAGTAAAATACGTGTCTCCTGTTCACCAAAACATACCCATCTGTTATGGAAAAAGAAAGTATTCTAAAAGTAATCTGCCACCGGTAGGCTACCGGCGGGGATCGTTGTTAGCTTCTGATGCGCAGAAGAAAAATCTGGCCCACCCTATTTTTTACAGGCCCACCCTAAAGTACATTTCTGCCTACACTACTGGTAACATGACGTAACATAAAGTCTCTCCACAGCATATTCCTTCTCCCATACACCCAGACCCCTGGCAGAGGAGGTGGCACTGGTCTCCTTGGTTGCATTCGGATAGTTTAAAAATCAGCTCCTAAATTCTAACCCTATCTCCTATTCCTTGACCTCTAAGTGAAACGTCATGGGGTTAAGGGATAGTGGATAGGAGAATTCAAACGGACTTAGGAGAAGAGACTGTGGTACTTTAGAGAATCCGAATGCACTTTCACTATCCGACGTGTTTATGATGCGCCAGCGGACGTCATTGTGTGCGTCTGCTGCTGTGGGGAAACTATGGAAACTACAGTTCTCATTCATAACACTCCGTTCGATGTCTCACTATGGGATGCGCCTCAACGCGTATGCAAACAGAAGCATCAATCTCATTACGCCAATCCTGATTGGCTGGTGATCTTGACGTCTACGTCAGGGAATCCACCCACCCTTTAAGTAGCTTGCGCTACGTCGCAGCGTCATTCAAACACCTCTTCTCGCTTCAGAGCACATCTCGAATATCAGTAGCCGGGCTAGCTTAACGGTCCACAGACTGAACCCAAGCTAACATTCGGTCGACGGGCGCTTGCCGGTTACTTTTTTGCTTTGCAGAAGATTTGAACAAATATTAACACACCAGTTAATATTGTAATCTGCCCCGCCGTTTTTCTTTCGAAATAACGGTAAGGTTTGATTTTTTCTTCAAACAGTAACATACCTGTTGCTAGTTTATCCCTCCGCGCCGACACCATGGCGAGCGAGGACGGACTCTTCTCTCCCTCACACCAGAGGAGACGGAGATAAGAAAGATATTAACACACCAGTTAATATTTTTTTGGAGAAGAATCTACCCCGTCGTTTTTTCCTTTCGGAATAACGATAAGGTTGGATTTCTTTTCTCGGTAACATACCTGTTACTAGCTTGTCCCTCCACACCGGCAAACGAGGATGGATCCTTCTCTCCCTCACACCAGAGGAGTCGGAGGCTCGGTTCGGAGGCTCGGCTCGGAGGCTGCGGGTTTAAGATCTCGAGCACGGACTCACACCAGGTTTGCTCGTCCTTCCTTGGGCTGGAACACGCCCAGGAAGCTATCGATACCCCCGGTTCGTGCAGGCATTGTGCCCGCTTCACCATCAAGAGCCTCCGCCGACGGCTAGCGCGCCAAGCTAGCCTGTCGGGACAGGACCCCTTCATGTCCGTTGATTCGCCGGCTGGCAATCGGGACATGGTGGCGACCGCCGCGGAGATTGAGCCGAGCGCTGTGTCATGCTGGGGCTCAACAACGGCGGTAGCCGCGGAATCGGAGCCCCGCGCCGTGTCAGGCTGGGGCCCGGTGGCGGCAAGAGCCGCGAGAGCGGAGCCCCGCGCTGTGTCAAGCTGGGGCTCCCAACTGGACCTCACCGTGGTTCCACCCGCGGAGGATGTCCTACAGCTGGATTATATGGAGGAGGATGAAGAGGATGCCTCTGAGTTCCTCTTATCCGACTCGGATGAGCACGAAGATGACATCTTCGTTTCATCTGCCCAGGCTGCCAAGCCGGAGGCGATGTCCGCTCCCCCGGGCGAAAGCACACCAGCTTCACCCTGCCTCAGTATGGACTTGCAGGCCGTGTGCCAACGCGCTGCGTCCAGGCTGGACATCCCCTGGCCTGAAGTGGCCAAGGAGACCTCCAGATCTCGCTATGAGGGGAATAACTTGCCCCAAGCAGCGAGGATGAGGAAGCAGCTTCTCCCAGTCTTTCCAGAGATGCTGGACGAGGTGTCGGTCTCGTGGAGAGACCGCCCTCTCAGCAACAAGGCCCCAATCCAGGGTGCCTCCTCTTTGGACTGTGACGGCATGGAGAAGCTCGGCCTGCTCCGCATGCCGCCCATGGAGCCGCTGGTGGCAGCCCACCTCTAACCGCGGCTGGCTTCGGCACCGAGCAGGAACCCCACACTACCGGCAAAGGCAGACCGCTTCCAGTCAGCAATGACCAAACGAGCCTATAAAGCCACAGCTTTGTCCGCCAGGGCGCTCAACGTCTCCTCGCTGCTGACCGCCTACCAGGCAGAGCTTTGCGAGGACATGACGGTCAAACCTGAGCCTGCCGTTTGGGACGAAATCGCAGCGATCACGGACATTTGCCTCCGTGTGCAGCGCTGTGCAGTCCAAGCCACGGGCAAAGCACTGGGGATAATGGTGGTACAGGAGAGAGCCAGGTGGCTTACCCTGACGAACCTTCCAGACCGGGAAAAAGAGGACGTCTTGGACATGCCTATTGTGCCCGAGGGCATATTTGGCTCCGCTCTAGCTTCGATGCAGCAGCGGTGTGAATCCAAAAAGAAGGAGGATGAGGCTCTCCAGCTTTGTCTTCCCCGAAGGGTCCAGCCGCCACCTTCAACGGCTCCGCGGCAGTCCTTCGCTCAGGCTGCCTCACGTCCTGCCCGTTTCAATATCCCGAAACAGCAGAGGCCACAGCCCGCCCCGGGTCTCCAGCCCAGACACGAGGCGAGGACGGGCTGGCCAAGAAAGTCTCCGGTTCCGGCAGCAGCCGCTCAGGCACAGCCGGCCCAGACTTTCAGCCACCAGACGAAGAAGAAGAAGAAGAAGGCGGCCTGACAGCCTCCTCTCCTCTCCTCGATAAAAGAGCTGGAAGCTCCCTGTTCTCCAGCTCCAGAACACGTTCCAGTGTTAGATGCTCATGTGTTTCCAGGGTGCAACCATCTCCCCATCTTCCCGCCGCCTCGAGTGATGTCAAGTTCGCGCCATGAGGGAAATGCACTTAACATCAACGACAGCAAGCTCCGCTGCTCGTTTAAGTCACACAAACACATGTCATCAATATTGTCTTTTAATAAATCATTTTCCACTATCATTTCCAGGCTTAAAGCCAAGGGCGCAGTCAATAAAAATGAAAAGACAATAAAAACAATAAACAGTCTGACGTCTACCCCCTTCTAAGAGTGGCTGCTACCTCTCTCAGAAGGCGGACGATGGACGGCTGTGAAGGTATCACCGCCACGTGCATGCGCAGTGTCGACCGGGGTTGTCAACCTGGGGTACCACCGTGTTCAGACACTAGAGGGCCCCATAACACAACAAATAAAGACACAGAGGGCAGGCGGCAGGGATGTGACATCTCCACTCGCTTTGAGAAGCGAAAAGTGGAGGATGCTCACAGATTCTGCTTGGGTTTTCAAGACAATAACACGGGGTTACAGACTCCAATTCGCTGTCACCCCCCCTCACTTTTCGGGCATCCTCTCGCTACTAGACAAGAAGGCTATATCTATAATACCCTCCGAACAGAGTCAGAGCGGCTTTTAGTATTTCCTCGTTCCCAAATGGGAGGGAACGGGATTCGGCCTATACTAGATTTGAGGGCTCTGAACAATTATCTCAAAAGATACAAATTCAGAATGCTCACTCACACATCTCTGTTGCATCTCGTGCGCCAAAACGATTGGTTCACATCAGTCGACCTGAAAGACGCGTATTTCCACATCCCAGTATATTATCCACACAGGAAATATCTGAGGTTCGCCTTTCAGGGTGTCTGTTACGAGTACATAGTACTTCCCTTCGGTCTGTCTCTCAGCCCACGAGTGTTTGTACGGTGTACGGAAGCCGCGACAGCCCCGTTAAGACAACAGGGTATTCGCCTGGCAACTTATCTGGACGATTGGCTCCTTCTCGCACAGTCGGAGCAAGAGGCTATTACGCAGACGAATGTCCTCGTAAAACACCTGCTCGACCTGGGTTCCGCAATAAACACAGAAAAGAGCATGTTGTCCCCAGCCCAGACTGTACTCTTCCTGGGCCTACGCCTGAATTCGGTGCCCTTTACAGCCCGCCTGTCAGCAGAGAGAGTGAAAGCCTTCAGGACTTGCCTCGCTCATTTCCAGCTACGCAAATATGTTCTCTTCAGATCATGTCTGCGGTTACTGGGGCTCATGGCGTCAGCCATCCTGGTGGTACGACTGGGACGCTTACACGTGAGGGAGTTTCAGCGCTGGGTAGCTGCCCTCAGACTGGACCCCGTGCGTCATGGCGCGCGAAGAGTGATGGTCACTATGAAATGCGTAATGGCACTGCGCCATTGGCTGCACCCGACTTTTCTAGTACGGGACGTGCCTATGGGTGCTGTCCTATCGCGCAAGGTGGTCACCACAGACGCATGTCTGACGGGCTGGGGGGGTATATACGAAGGTCGACCTGTGAGGGGTCTCTGGATCACAGACCTCCATGGGTCACACATAAATTATCTGGAGCTTTTAGCGGTGGTCCTCACCCTGAAACGCTTTCTGCCTTTTCTCAGAGGACATCATGTCCTCGTGAGGACAGACAACACGACCACAATATCGTATATAAACCGCCAAGGGGGTTTGCGTTCTCTCCAGTTACACATGCTGGCACGCAAACTGATCTTATGGATCTGCGGACGTCTCCTCTCTCTGAGAGCAACGCACGTACCAGGAGTGATGAACTTCGGGGCAGATCTGCTGTCCAGAGGTGCACCACTATATGCAGACTGGACTCTACATCCAATAATTGTGAGACAGCTGTGGGTGCGTTACGGCCGGGCCGCGGTGGATCTGTTCGCATCAAAAGAAAACGCTCAATGTCAGCTGTTCTTTTCAATGCGCGATTTAAACGCACCGTTAGGCGTGGACGCGCTCGCGCACCCTTGGCCTCCGGTCCTTCTGTACGCGTTCCCACCTCTGGCTCTGATACCCCCAACTCTGGCCAGAGTGAGAGAACAACGCCACACACTGAATAGCTCCACACTGGCCTACAATGTACTGGCTGGCGGAGATATATCAGCTGCTGTGCGGGCAGCCGTGGCAGCTCCCGCTACGCAGGGACATACTGTCTCAGGCGGGGGGGACGATTTTTCACCCACACCCAGAGCGCTTGGCACTATGGGCCTGGCCCGTGAGTGGTATAACCTGAATACAGTGGGACTCCCTCAGAAGGTGATAAACACTATTCAGAGTGCAAGAGCTTCCTCCACCAGGTCCCTCTATGACTGTAAGTGGAGGGTGTTTGAGGAGTGGTGCCTTCAAAAAGGACACATCTCTTTTCAATGTCCTGTCGGGGTGATTCTATCATTTCTACAGGACCTGATTGATAAACACAGAGATTTCTCTACGATCAAAGTGTACCTGGCTGCTATTGCTGCATGCCATGTGGGCTTTGAGGGAAAGACGGCTAGCCAATATCCCTTGGTCTGCCGTTTTATGAAAGGGGCTCGCAGGCTCCTCCCTGTTTCCAGGTCACTGGTGCCCTTATGGGACTTGGCAGTGGTTTTAGATGGGCTCACTCGACCTCCATTTGAACCCCTGGAAGAAGCTGACATGAAACACCTGTCACTGAAGACAGTGTTGTTACTGGCTCTGGCATCTGCCAAGCGAGTCAGTGACATTCATGCGCTCTCTGTACAGCCTTCATGCACTCAGTTTGCCCCGGGGAAAACGAGTGTGTTGCTGAAGCCCAACCCTGCCTTTGTACCTAAGGTGGTTGGCTCATGTACCCCCATTGACATTGAGGCATTTCCTCCGCCACTGTGTTCCTCTGAGGAACAGCGGCCGAATTTGCTGTGCCCAGTCCGTGCTTTACGCACCTATATGGACAGGTCAAAAGAGTTTCAATGCAATGACCAACTCTTTGTATCCTGGGCTAACCCTCATAAGGGCAAGCCCGTTACCAGGCAACGGCTCTCCCACTGGATTGTGGAAGCGATTGCTCTGGCTTATACGAGTCAGGGTTTGCTGGCACCAACGGGCCTGCGTGCTCATTCTACTCATGGACTGGCTACATCCTGGGCTTTGTTCAAGGGTGTTTCCATCCAAGACATTTGTGCAGCAGCGAGCTGGTCCTCACCGCTCACTTTTGTCCGCTTTTAAAGGCTAGATGTTTCTACTCCAAGTGTGGCCCGCGCAGTGCTGGGCCCCGTGTTGAGACAGGGTTCTACCTGTTAAGTTCTAGTTGTTTTGGTGATTTTCGAGATAAGCATGTCTAGCAATACGGGAGTTTCAATATCCCATAGTGAGACATCGAACGGAATGTTATGAATGAGAACTATAGGTTACTTACGTAACCCCAGTTCTCAGAGTAACATGAAGTGAGATGTCTCACCAGACGGCCCTTCTTGCTAAGGCGAAGCGAGAAGAGGTGCTTATTTTGAATGACGCTGCGACGTAGCGCAAGCTACTTAAAGGGTGGGTGGATTCCCTGACGTAGACGTCAAGATCACCAGCCAATCAGGATTGGCGTAATGAGATTGATGCTTCTGTTTGCATACGCGTTGAGGCGCATCCCATAGTGAGACATCTCACTTCATGTTACTCTGAGAACTGGGGTTACGTAAGTAACCTATAGTTTTCTATACAGCGGACTACAACATGGATGTATAATAAGAACGACGGACTCATCTAGAGACTGCACCGTGCTCTGATGCTGTTGCTTTATGAACAACAGAGAAACATATTCTCCATGACCAAAGTTGGAATGGAAATAAAAAAGTGAAACTTATGCTCATCACCCTCTCCCTCCGGTCCACATTAATACAAATGATCCCAATACGTATGATTGTATGAACTATGAAAATATCTTAAAATCAATACAAATGTATTTATTATAAACGTTAGTCTTTAACACCTATCACTGTGTATATCACCATTCAAACATCTTTTAAAAGTTGAACAACCCCACACAGCTCAGTAAAGACTGTGAAATGTTGACTTTATTTGATCATTTCAGTAAAAACTAACGTTCATATTTCTCTTTTTGATTATAATACTGATGAACGTTCAAAACAAAGCACTTTGGCAACTTACCACATACGTTTTAAAATGCTTAATAAGCACCGTAACTTTCATGATATCATTTCTCCGTCATAATCGTTTGTGTCCGTGAACGGCCGACTGTTGTGTGACGTCAAATGCTGCGGCTGCAAGGCATTGTGGGGCAGCATTTTCTCCTCTCCTTTCGGTTAGGGAGGTCCAGTAGTTCCTAAGCTAAAGGAGGTTATAAAGGAAGTTTGAAACCTCCTTTCCTATCATTTTAGAGAATTCGAACGGCACTTATCATGGCTGCCACTGAGGGACTTCCAGGTCATTTCACTTGGTTAGGAAGGTTCCTAAGCTAAATGGACTATTCGACTGCAGCCCTGCTCTCTCCCAAATGGAGCTTTTCCCTACCTAACTTCACTCCTTCCTCCTTTGAATTCCATGCCGTTACAGTAACCCAGCCTATACAATTAACCATTGTTGTTCTCTACCGTCCACCAGAGGCCTGTACTACGAAGCTGGTTCAACCTAACCTGGATATGTTTGAGTTAGCCGGTTGGCCTAATCCAAAACATACGCGCTCTCGCTAAACGGTACTACGACGCGGGTTATCAAGTGGATCGCTCAAGCCAGCCGTGTCCTATCTAGTTAGGTGCGCGTTCACATAAAACGGGTGGTATCTGGAGCATTCGACCAATCACAAACATGGACAAGCGTACTGACAGCGCAGCGCGTCCTACTTCCTGAATGAAAAGTCAACTATATAATTAGACAAATATGAAGACGTTAAACTTTAAACATCCATGAGTTAAACACTTTATCCAGGACAAAAGCCACATAGTTCACCTGCAAGGTGCATACAGCTGGTAAAAGAAAAAGTGTTTGAATGGGTACATTAACAGGTTTATGATATCACTGCCCCGTCTAAGACACGATCTGACTTTAATTACATTTGACTCGAGTGTTTCGTCAACTTAATGTGTTGCTTAATATAATACTTCTGCATACAGTATGTGACACTGTGAGTGTTGCATGGCCAGATACGGCTCAAGAAGCTGACTCAGATAAGGAGATATATGATACATTATGATGTGATATGCAGCGGACTGTAGGCTACTGTTACTTTGATCCGGTTACTTATGTTGTGGCAGATGTTTAATTAAGCTTTCTTAATGCTAATGTTATAATAGTCAGATTGCTCTGAAGATGGGAGGTGATATTCTATTAATGTTCACGTTCACACAGTCGGTGATTTTTGCCGGCCGTCTTTCCTGCAAGTTTCCTTTCTCCTGTAATATGACTTTAAACTCTGCACACTGAGCTCTGATTGGTCAGCAGGCAGTGCTTTCACTGAGTTGATCTCTTAGCCTGCAACCTAACCTGCTCCGGGGCAGGTTAGCCGCTCAGCATAAGTTACCATGGAGATCTAGCCTGCTAAAAAGAGAACCAGCGTCGTAGGACCAGAAACCCAGAGTTTTCCCTGAAGTTAGCTCGCTAAGCGAAAATCCTGCTTCGTAGTACAGGCCTCAGGCGCCTTGGGGGACTTCTTGGAGGAATTAGATAATGTCCTCTCACACATCCCTGAAACTGGCCCTTCCGCTGTACTTCTCGGAGACTTCAACCTCCAGACAGAGAAGATATCTGAACTAACATCTCTTTTAACCGCCTTTGCCTTCTCACTGTCTCCATCCCCACCAACTCATAAAGCTGGCAATGTCCTTGATCTCATATTCTCAAGGAACTGCTCTACTTCTAACCTCTCTGTAAACCCGCTTCACACCTCGGATCACTTTTTCATTTCATTCTCTCTACCCTTTTCCAAACATAACAAACTAATCTCTTCTCATTCTGCACCTGTCCGCCGCAACCTTCGTTCCCTCTCCCCCTCTACCCTTGCCTCATCGTGGTCTCAGCCCTCCCTTCCTCTGACTCGTTCCAACTCCTGCCTCCAAACTCTGCTGCAGAAACTCTCTTCTCCACTCTCTCATCTTCTCTGGACTCTCTCTGTCCTCTCACATCTCGGCAGGCTTGTCCGTCCCCTCCTGCTCCATGGCTAAATGACGCACTGCGTGCTAATAGAACCATCCTTCGGGCAGCTGAGCGGAAATGGTGGAAATCCAAACACCCTGACAACCTCCTAACCTATCAATCTCTCCTCTCCTCTTTCTCATCTTCAATCTCTCAGGCAAAAAGTACTTTCAAGATAAGATCCATTTTTCCTATTCCAATCCCCAAAAACTATTTTCTATCTTAGCCCCTTCCCCCTCCTCCCTTCTTCCAAGCGACTTTGTTAACTACTTTGAAAAAAAGGTTGATGATATTCACTCTTCTTTTTCCGACTCACCACTGGGTCACCAGACCCACTGTTCACCCACACATTAACCTCCTTTTCCCCTCTCTCTCCAAGTGAGGTTCTTACCCTCATTACCTCTGCCCGCCGCTACCACCTGTCCTCTGGATCCTATCCCCTCAAACCTCCTTCAGACTATCGCTCCTGATATTCTACTGTTTCTCACCCATTTCATCAACACTTCTCTAACTTCTGGTCATTTTCCAAACAGTCTCAAGGAGGCAAGAGTAAACCCTCTCCTAAAGAAACCCACTCTCAACCCGTCCGATGTTATAAACTACAGGCCTGTCTCTCTCCTCCCGTTTCTGTCTAAAACACTTGAAAGCGCTGTCTTTAAATAACTCTCCTGTTATCTCCATCAGAACAACCTTCTGGATCTGTATCAGTCTGGTTTCAAGGCAGGTCACTCCACAGAAACTGCTCTCCTTGCTGTCTCTGAGGAACTGCACACTGCTAAAGCAGCCTCCCTCTCCTCTGTCATCATCCTGGAGTTTCAGGCTCTGCACTTTCCCTCCTCACTTCATACCTCAAAAGGCGCATTCACACCGCAGTACTTTTCCCACAAAGGTTCATGAGAACTCTTTTGTCACGTTCACACCAAAAATAGCCGGTACTAAAATTAGTTCATGAGAACCTTTTTACCCCCACGAAAGTCCCTGCTAGAGAGCAGAGAGCTGCTAGAGAGCAGGGACTTTCATGCGGCTCTCTTGTGAGAAAAGAGCTATATTTCTGATTGACTGGGCGGATTGCAAACCACGCCCCGTAAAACTCCCAAAAAGTTTTGTGAAGCCGCCATTTTATTATCCTCGCATTAGCATTATTAGCATTAGCATTAGCCCAGCGCAGAAACGCAGAGAGAGACTTATGGCAACACAAAATAAAACATGGGAGCGGTGGAGATGAGGAGGTGTCGGCGTTCTGGCGATTTAGTCGGAAGTCCAACTCCGGGGACTTCCGGCCGGGGACTTTGGGCGGCAGTATACGCCGTGAAGTGGTTTGCGGCCTGCCAGTAAACCCAAAGCAGAAGAAGAAGAAGTGACGTCAGCGGCTTCATTTGCCTAATCCACCCCCAGGGACTTATTCCGGTGTGAACGCGATCTGTACTTAGTTCATGAGAACTAAAGAGTTCTCATGAACTAAGTTCTCATGAACCTTTGTGGGAAAAGTACTGCGGTGTGAATGCGCCTAAAGACCGTACCTACAGGGTAACTTGGAGAGGGTCAGAGTCCGACCCTTGTCAATTAACTACAGGGGTCCCTCAGGGCTCTGTCCTTGGTCCCCTCCTCTTCTCTCTGTACACAAAGCCTGCATGGTTTTTCATACCACTGCTATGCTGACGACACCCAATTCATTCTGTCTTTTCCCCGTTATGGTTGTCGCACGCATCTCTGCTTGTCTAGCAGACATCTCTCAGTGGATGTCTGCTCACCACCTCAAGCTCAACCTTGACAAGACTGAACTGCTTTTTCTTCCGGGAAAAGAGTGTACCACCCTTGACCTAACAATCAACATCGGCCCCTCTGTTGTTTCCACGACTCAGACTGCAAGGAATCTGGGTGTGACCCTAGATAACAACCTGTCCTTCACTGCAAACATCGCTGCAACAACCCGCTGCTGCAGATACACACTTTACAACATCAGGAGGATACGTCCCCTCCTGACCCAGAAAGCGCCGCAGCTTCTGGTCCAGGCTCTCGTCATCTCACGCTTAGACTACTGCAACTCCCTCCTGGCTGGTCTACCTGCATGTGCCATCCGACTTCTGCAGCTCATCCAGAATGCAGCGGCTCGTCTGGTCTTCAACCTTCCTAAATGTTCCCACACCACACCGCTCCTCTGCTCCCTTCACTGGCTTCCAGTAATTGCTAGAATCCACTTCAAGACACTGGTACTTGCGTACCATGCTGCGAATGGATCTGGCCCTTCCTACATCCAGGACATGGTTAAACTGTACACCCCAGCACGTGCACTACGCTCTGCATCAGCCAAACGGCTCGCTGCACCAGTGCTGCGAGGGGGACCCAAGTTTCCATCAGCAAAAACACGTCGGTTTGCTATCCTGGCTCCAAAATGGTGGAATGAGCTCCCCATTGACATCAGGACAGCAGAAAGCTTAGACATCTTCCGGCGCAGATTGAAAACTCATCTCTTTCGACTTCACTTCGAGCGATAAAATGAATTAAAAATGAAATGAAAAACCGCACTTAGATACTAACTAAGCACTTACATACTAACAAAGGACTGGCTTATCTAAAGCTAGTTGAGTAGCACTTGAAATATTTTGGCTCTATGAAACCTGATGTACTTATATGATTCGGTTTTCTTCAAGTTTGTATCTTCTTGGTCGAATGCACTTATTGTAAGTCGCTTTGGATAAAAGCGTCAGCTAAATGAAATGTAATGTAATAGCGTAAATAACATAGAACAGAATTATGTAATATGGTAACAAAAAAAGCCATTGCACATTAAGTTACGCTATATTACGTTATGTAACGTTATATTACATTACCCCGGCTCAGAGGAAACATGATAGGAGGCATAGAACTATTATGTGCAAAACAAAGTTTATTTCATAAAGTCAAGCAAAGGTTAGGAACAGGAAGTGATGGCTGATTACAATGCTGCCTGGGAGAGACAGAGGAAGTGGGCGGAGCCTGACAGCTGGCCAACAGGTGCCAAGTAATCAAGAAAGGATAGAGGGAGCACTTCCAGGGCTGAAGTCGAAAAGTCCAGGGGCGGACTGGGACTAAAGATCAGCCCTGGAATCCTGAAATATTTCTTATAGTCCAAAGTGGACTATGGCAAAGAAAAGCACAAAAGCTTCAAAGCTGTACTGATAAAACAAATGAGAACATATTGTAAATCAAGGCACATATAATTTAAACCAGCTCATGGTTTGAAATGGCAAACATTGAAAAGCAAAAGTATTATTAAAACCATGTACTATATCATCACCTTGGTCCCATCATATACTCTGGGAAGAGAATATTTATTGTGCTTGAAAACTGGTATCACATCATCATGTGAGGTTGACTTTGTGACCTGGAGAACATTTCAGCTGCAACATTAGCTTGTTGATAAGCTTGAGATGTGAGATCTTTTTGTAGCCATTCGTGGTGAAGGCATCTGTGCTATTGTATGCATTATTTTTGACCCAACATTTCTACAGGCATGGCAGAATATGGCACTATTTTCACATGAATATTCTAGCCCTTATCTATTTGTATACCACGAGCTGCAACATGACCGCCTAACTAACCCCACTGTATAGGCGAGTTATTGTTTAGATATACCTGGGGAGGCTCTGTTTTGCCGTGGTATCCTCGCACCTGCGGGCCGCAGAGGGGCGGCGTAGTTTGGGGAGACGAAGACTGCTGCTCCGGGGGCGAGTCAGGGGGGAGTAAGCTAGTGTCCACAACGGAGGGTAACGTGATGTCCCCATCTGACCCGTTGCTACTGTCTGCAGTAGATGCAGTGTTGCTGGCGTTTAGTGATGGTTGCTTTAACCATTTTCGTATAAATGATTATCCACAGATGTGTGTCACTGCTGTGAAAGCACTTTGGAAATGATGCACGCGCAGCTGCCCCGAAGATCCCGACGCGAAGCCTTAAGGGTAATCACACCAGGTTTACTAATCTACCCGCACAATTTGTCCGGTGTCGGATATGTCTCGCTATGTTACATTCTTAAAAAACAAAACACCATTTAATTTCGGGTTGAACTGTGTTGTAACTGCGTTACTGGGCATTGTAACGGGTAATATATTACCCACATTTAATAAGTAATACGTTACATTACTTCGTTACAGCAAAAAGTTATACTGTAACTCCGTTACTTTCGTAACACGTTACACCCAACACTGGTCACCACCAGGGGCGTCGCCTGGACCTGAAAACATTCGGGGCTTAGCTCACAGTGGCGCTACAGTGGAATTTTCTACTGCAACACTCCTCACACGCAAACACACAGTACACCCGCGACTGTTACAATGAAGGCTCGATAATCAGCTCACGGCATATAGGCAGGGGGTACAGTGCTATTTTTGTTATGAGTGGGGGGCGGACCTCACCTCCCCCCCGGGAAGATTTTTTTTAAATATTGAAGTTAAAAGCATCAATCTGGTGTAGGCTACTCTGAGAGCAACATTAAGAGATCTATGGATACCTCTCTCAACACATTACATTTCATTTTAGCTGACGCTTTTATCCAAAGCGACTTACAATGACCAATTACAGGGACATTCTCCCTGGAGTAACTAAGGGCTAAGTGCCTTACTCAAGGGCACACTAGTGGTGGTGTTCCAGACGGGAACACCCATATGAAACAGAACTGTTAACAGATTTTCTTTTTCTTTATGGATATTTTACAAATCACTCCCCTTTTAAACTGTACTCTTGTTTTACTGCCATATAGTAGATTTCATAACTGTTTTTCCTTTATTCTCTTGTTTTTTGTATAACTATAAAGATCATATGAAGGTGTGCGGCGGAAATAATCTTTTGAATAATTTGTGACCAAACCGTTTGAGACCCACTGAGATAACTTAGACTAAAGTTAACTATCTAAACACTCAGAGAGTCCTTTGTTTAGCTCACTGAGCCTCTCAGTCTGACAGGAGAGGACTCTCAGTCTGAGAGGACTCTCCTCCAGCTTGTTGTGGAACAAACAGCTCCTTATGTCCGTTAGTGCAGCTAGCTAACCAGATGGGGGGCGCCAGGCTTCAGATGATTTGAGGCCAAATATCATATTTAGACTTTTTTCAAAAAAAATGTGTAACATATAATTGTAACGCAATACATGATTGTCGCAAAAAGCCTTGTCTCTACAATACAATAAAATATAAAAAATAATTGATTAATTAATTTTAATAACAATTCAAGTTAGTAGCTATTATAGGCATAAAAATACATAAATGTATCATTCTTTCTTTAATAGAAATGTTTCTTCTGCCCGTAAATTGTCCAAACCGGGCTTTTCTGGATAAGCGCATTTTTTAAAACATAGTCATTGTCCATGCCGGTTTCAGTTGGATTATTTGTCACAGTTGCTCCGATCAGATCGTTCTCCTCCATTTTGTGGATTATTTACGAATCCACATAAACACATCGGCAAAATCCGGCTTACTTTGAGCATGTGTTTTAAACAGTTTAATCCCTTTGTGAATTGTTTCCACTTGCGCCGTCCTTTAATTTCTTCATACAGCGGGAATCCAAATGAATTAATCCTGAGTCCAATAACCATCAAAGTCACTCCAATAGTGCTCCTTAATTACGCTTTCATCCTCCTTTAACAAAATACTTCACATTCATCCAGTTTGTGACAGTAGTTGTTGCATTTTTGAGACTTTGAAACTTTAATTACCACTGTTGCGCCCCCCCTTGTGTGTGTGTGTGTGTGGGGGGGGGGGGCGCAACTTCCAACAGGAGTCATTTGGGGGGGCTCTTGGGAAAAAAGGTTGGGAACCCCTGTTCTAGATGATAGAATGGACCTCCCTCACCGAAAGGAGAGGAGAAAATGCTGCCCCACAATGCCTTGCAGCCGCAGCATTTGCCGTCACACAACAGTCGCCGTTCACGGAAACAACCGATTATGACCGAGAAATTATATCATGAAAGTTACGGTGCTTATTAAGCATTTTAAACGTATGTGGTAAGTTGCCAAAGTGCTTTGTTTTGAACGTTCATCAGTATTATAATCAAAAGGAGAAATATGAACGTTAGTTTTTACTGAAATGATCAAATAAAGTCAACATTTCACAGTCTTTACTGAGCTGTGTGGAGTTTGTTCAACTTTTAAAAGATGTTTGAATGGTGATATAAGTTTCACCGTCCTTTTTTATTTCAATTCCAACTTTGGTCATGAAGAATATGTTTCTCTGTTGTCCACGTTCATAAAGCATAAAACAACAGCATCAGAGCACGGTGCAGAGTCTCTAGATGAGTTTACAGTAGTCCCTCCTTCTTCTTATACATCCATGTTGTAGTCCGCTATAGAAAACTGTAGTTTCCATAGTTTCCCCACAGCAGCAGACGCACAAAATGACGTCCGCTGGCGCATCATAAACACGTCGGATAGTGATAGTGCAGTCGGATTCTCTAAAGTACCGCAGTCTCTTCTCCTAAGTCCTTTTGAATTCTCCTATCCACTATCCCTTAACCCCATGACGTTTCACTCAGAGGTCAAGGAATAGATGATAGGGTTAGACGTTAGGAGCTGATTTTTGGATTATCCGACCGCAACCCAGGTCCCCTGCAGAATATGTCATACAGAACAACAGAGCAGCTTAGACAGAACATATGTCATGAGGTCATAGGAAAGTCAGAGTATATAGTAGGTCATAAAAACTCATCATAATCATAATATAGAGGTCAAAAAGTAATTGAAAAGAATGTCGAAAATGTAAGGGTAAAGTATTTCTAAAAACATATTTTTTAAAGTCATAGTATAGTATTTAAAAAACATGGAAATAAAATCCTAGTATAGTATTTCAAAAAATATTGAAAAGTAGTTTAGTATGTCATAAAAACGTTCATTCACAGTCCCAGCAACAAAAGTAGGATTGGAAAATAACACCATCGAGCCCCCCCCTCATTTCAACCTATGTAATCTTATGTTCAGAAAGGCCAAATTAAAGCCAGTATAAAGAAAAGGAAAATGACAAGGGTGGCCAATAACTCAAAAGTGAGTATTGAAATGGAATAGCATTAAAAAAACAAACTCTTTAATATTCTTTAATTTTATTTGTCAAATATAAAAATGCTCATAAATCACAAAATATAATTATAAAAACAATTGAAGGCACTTGGTCTTAATTAAAAAATAAAGTACAATTAGATAACATTATTTAAAATATTTTTGCAGCAAAAATGTATGCTAACAGAATAGTTTATAAATGTTTGTTAAAATATTTGGACAGCATGGTTACAAAACAGAAAATATATATTCTGTTTTCTGGACGTGGTTCTTCTGGTCGGGTCGAGACTCGGGGGGTTATGCCTTTTCTGTAAAGTTTGATGCAACAACACATTTGATTAAGCTGCATCTTTTTCACAGGTGTTTACATATTTAAAACCTCTTACTTGTTTGCTCCTGTGTGAAAGTGATGTAGGAGTACACCAGACTGCCTGCGATGCTGGGGAAACAAAGAGAAACACACGTCAGACAGAAACAGCAGCCAGCGCCATGACAGCACTGTTTCAGTCCTGGGTGTCGTACCTGATGTTCAAACCTAGGAAGTTAGTCCAGCTGAATATGTAGTCTCCTCCGAACACCATCCCAAGGTACGTCACAAGGATATTCTGCAGGAGTCAGAGATAGAGTCGTTACACACATCTGTATTTCTGGGTATGGAGGGAGGGAGGGAGGGAGGGAGGGAGGGAGGCAGGTGAAAGACCTACCTTAATACAGCCCACGATGGAGGTGGTGAGTGCTGAGTTGTACTGCGTGCACAGCATGATGGAGTACATTAAAATGAAGCTGTGAGACACATAGAGGAGTTAGACAAGAGCTGCATTGTGGGATATACTCTATTAAAGGCTACAACAATTATGTTAGAAACGTATTGACATGACGAAAAGTAAGGAATATTGACCAGGATTCCTGCACAGAAAACCCTTTTAATAACCGGTGGGTAAAAGGCCCAAACTTGGGTATGGTTATTGTAATGCCCCTCCTACAGCACTGGGGCAACATAGTATTCAGTGGTGTGCAATACAAATGTCATCAGAATACTAATAGTCTAATATCTGATGAAAAAAAAGTCATTAAAAAGTAATTGTATGTTATTATATAAATCATGTCTTGGTATAGTATGTCGTAAAACAGTTATATTAAGTTTGTCATAAAAAAAGTTGTTACAAGCCATAGTATAGTAAGCCAAAACATAATACTATGCTAGGTCACAAAAAAGTAAAGACAATTCATTTCTTTTTTTCTATACAATGCTGTTATTTCCTGATATTTTCGGAATACCATAATATTACTTTTTTTCTCATATTTTCAACAAAGTATACTATGTTGTTTTTCTAATATTTTTAAACATAGGACTTGTGTTTCTCTTTAAATGATATAAGGCAACATATAGTACTGATTCACCGAACTGTAGCTTGCTCTGAATTACTTTAAGCAAAGTACCTTTCAAGTAATGCACATTTATCTGAAAACGATGTTGTCTTTTTTCTTATTTTCAACATATTATAGAGTGGTGCAGAGAGGACGTATTTACCCAGAAGTAAGCTGCTGGTTCCCTCGACAAAAAAGCAATGGGATTTCTCCATAGGATTTTGGAAAATAGCTCGAAATAAGGTCTGTGGAAAACGAACCTGTTTGATAAATACACGTTTTGTTCAGCCGGATAATTTCCACATGTCTACCCTACTTTTATAATTTTCGAATCATAAATCTAATCGCCAGAAGCAAAATGCTAACGTTATGCTTTAAACGAACTACAGCAGGGTCGCTGCTTCAACGTCACGCCAACTTAAGATCCATATTCAAAAATACAGATTCAAAATTGTACAAGTTGAAGCTTTTGTTTTAACAGTTTGCAGGAGGCAGGGACTTGCTTTCAAGCAGAACACGGCAAACAAACTTAGAGGAGTGTTTACGTGTTCGGTGTAATGACGTACAACGTCCTCCACAACTTCTGTAGTCCTATTCAGCCACTTGGTAACAACCATCGTTTTTCAGACATGTAAACTCTTCAAAGATCACCAGTGGGGTCACTGCTGATGGATTTCATGTCGTAGAACCAAACGTGATCCGTCTCTTAAATGTGTTTCAACCACAGACCTTATTTCCAGCTATTTTCCAAAACCCTATGGAGAAATCCCATTGACTCTGAGACGAGGGAACCGGTAGTGGTTAAAATGCTGACTCACTTCCGGGTTTTAGGACTCGTCACTGCACCACTCTATACTATATAGTTTTAATGAATATTCTTGAAATGGAATACTATTACTTTTCTGTTTTTTGTAAGTCATTAAAAATGCAATCTATAGTACTATTCGTCCGACAGAAGTAGTTATTTGACAGGCCTAATGAATAAACAAATGATGGATAAAGAGTTTACCCCATGACGCAGGAGAGCACAAACTGCATCACAAACAGCTGATCAGACCATCCATCAAACTCCAAGCCCTGCACACAAACACACAGAGAAGACATCCGCTTTAGTTGTCCCAAACTAAAATAAAAATATAAACATGAATTTATTTGCGATAAAAAAAGCAATCCTTACCACTTGCAGGTCCCCTGAGAAGTAAGCGTATGCCGCAGTGGGGAATATCATGATTAAAGCGTTGTAGTACAGAAGCCCATATTTGCCGAGCTCCTATGGGAACAGCAGAACAATCCTTCACAAACAAAGCAGCAAACAAACATCGCACACAGTGAGGGGGGGTACAACTAGGAGCTCCTCACCTTGGAATCAAGTTTCTGCTTCGTATACACCCCACCGGCCGCTGTCAGAGCATTGTTCAGCATTATGCACATGTATCCTTCAAGGTCGAAAGCTAAATCGGCGCTACAAAAACATGTGAGAATAAGACACTGTGAATCGGATAATACCAGTGTTTTGTGTACTGGTATGTATGGTGGCCGACTCGTGAAAACGCGTTACAACGGCCTGAAACACATACATTAGGAGGAACACGCTACACATTCAAACCAATGTAAATATAAAAACACAAATGTGCCAAAACACATGCAAATGAAGAAACATCTTCACCAAATTGCAAAACATGCGCAGCATTTACTAAAAGCGTTGCATAAACAAAACGCTGCAAGTAAAAAAACTCAGCATGAAGCTGAAAACACCACGCATCGTTTCTGAAAGTGTACCGCGTTTCTCCTAATGGACGTGTTTTAGGCCGTTGTTGCGTGTTGACGCCTTTTGGCCACCGTATATTGTGGATATCTTACCTTGCAGCAATAAAAGCCCCAAATATCATGGTAAACACTGTAATCTTGATTGACGTAGAGAACGTTTTCCTGCCAGGAGAGGAAACCATTTTTTTAATTATTTATTGGCGGGTGAAAGAACAATCTTGTAAAATATTAATGAGGAAACTTACTTCAGCAGGAGTCCCTCAAACACCATGGTGAGGAAAATACTGAACCTCCTCAAAACTGTAAACATGGGTAGACTAGGAAAAGGGGAAAATGTGGTTTAATTTGCGATTTCCTATTAAGGAAAATATGTTTCATATCATTCATATTTTAAATAAAAGCTCTAACTTGAGTCGTTGTGTCCCAAACAGCCCTGATATCTGATTCCCGACATACAGTAGAGGCAGTGGAAACATCTGGAAGGACAAAAGAAATGTTGAAAGCAGTAGTTTTGATCGTATTCTTGTGTATCACAGAGAATTGATTCACAGTGTCACCTTGCGAGGTATACTCAGATCCGTATCTGGAAAGGAGATAATGCCAAGCGCCTTCCCGATCCTCAGAACTACGACTGTAGCCAACATCTGCAGATATATGGAAGCACCCACACACAGTCAGGAGAGGCTTCTCAATTCTTAAATTTCCCCTCCTCGACTCCTCGGTCCTCCGGTAGTGACCCGGAAATGGATTTCAGCGCGCCATGTTGAAGGACATCTAATTTCTCTAAATGCACTTCGAGGACCGAGGATCGAGCGTCGAGGAGGCTCTCTGGAGGAGCTCTAACCGAGGAGACACTGATGGGTCCTCCACGGCTCCTTCGTGGATGCATTTCCGGGAACGGTGGAGTCGTGACGCACGGCCGGACTTATCTCAGCCAACATATCCAGTCTCTGATTGTGTTACGTTATTATGAGAGTGCTCTCATACTTGTTTGAATCTGAAATTGTATATATTTATTTATATATGTGTGTGTGTGTGTGTGTATATGTCCGCATCTGTAGCCTGTTATTGTCTCATTATACCGCACTGTGAATGAATCAAAGTAAATATATAAGTGGTCATGAACACATCTGTCCATCAGACAGAGGGCTGCTGTGCCTCCTGTCATCATTAATGGAGGTCTCTTTAAAATGCCCGCTCAAAGGAGAGGAGTTCTCATTTCTCTAACCGCCTGCTGCTTCCCCTCCTCTCTCCTCCGCTCGCATCTCCTGTGGGCGGGACTAAGTCTCGAGGAGGGGAGTCGAGGAGGGGAGTCGAGGAGGGGGAATTTAAGAATTGAGAAGCCTCTAGGGTCTGTTCAGGAGGACAGGAAGTGTCTATGATCAGAATAAAGACACACTTACCTGGCCGAGTCCGACACATGTTGACGATGGAAATCTGTCAAACACGTACAAAATGGTATGATTTAGGAAAAAAAGTTTGTTTTAGGCACAAAAAGGAAATGAAAGACTTTTAGATTTAGCATTTTGCATTCTATAATAGAATTGCTTTGTTGCATTTGAAAATAAAGTAGTAACAGTGATTGAAAGTGAATTTGATAAATAACTGTACTAAAATACCATGTCAGTAGAGGTGCTTGTATTTGAATACTTAACATAAAAGCTATTTGGTGTTCACTTTAAAAAGGCGTGACCGACCTGTTATGCAATACAAATATTTGTTTCTTAAACAAACATAGGGTAAAGTGATGAATAAGCTGCACTTTGGCCACATACAACATGCTAACACATTAATGCACATTGTTGTTCAGTAACACTGAAAGATTCATTCTGCTGCATGAACACCTTTACTTACATTTAGTTTAGCAACTTTTTATGTAACTTTTAGCAATTAACAGACAACAATTTAATATTAGAGAAAACAGTAAATGGCAAAACCTAGTTTACCAGTAACAGCATTCATACATAATAGTCATACAGTCATTGAACTGAGTCTGACTATGCCTCAGTGGTAACAGCAGACCAAGACCCTGTGAGTGAGTGGACAGGGAAAGCGTTTAACTGCTTATGAAGTCAACTTTTTTCTTTAGGATAGGAACAAATGTACATACTTTGCTTCATGACATTTCCAATGCAGGAGTATCACATTAATAGAGTATGTTTACATTGTAAAATGCATACTATTACACAAATAATATGTTGAACACATTTTTCCTATAGTGTTTAGAGATATCTGAAGATGATATAGTTGACATTTTGAAGATTTTTCTCTGAAGATTGTACATAGTTTGAAGTGAAGGGGGGTCGGGGGACATATTGCTTCAGTATTTATGTAGGTATACAGTAACTTAGTACATACTTCTATTCTAAATATTGTACTTGGCGTTCCACTGCAGATCTTGTAACATTAATGTTATAAGACAGATGTGTAAGGAAGACTTTTTTCTGAGTCCAGAATCTCTAAATAAAGGTATTTCCCCCTGCTGTCACTGCTCATAACGTGTCCGAAACGCAGCTTCCGCCAGGGTAACTTGAACTTTGCCCCTTTACCTGTAGCTGGTGAGGACGCTTTTGTTGACAATAACGATGATGAATGAGCTGACTCCGTAAAACCCCGCAGCAAACAGCCTCAGATACACCGAGTAGCTATCACCGGAAGTGGCTGTGTTTGTTGCGGAGGATGGTCGTGTAGGTGACGGCTTTCTGTCTCCGATCTCATGTCGCCGTCTGTGCGGCTCAGCCATTGTTTATGTAATGAACACTATGGACGTTTCTAACGGAAGCCCACGAGTTCTGCTGCGCATGCGTACAACTATCTGAAAGACGATATCGGTGAAGAATGAAACGGAGAGGGAATCATCTTGACTCAACGTCATACTTTGAACATTCAGGGGGATAAAAAAACACAGACTTTATACTTTTTTTTATTTACAGTCTATAGTTAAAACGCTAGATAGAACATTGCTTTTTTCAGTACGTACATATTATCATATTTTGGTGAGGACATTTTACCTAAAGAACACGATTTCTTATTAAAATTCTGCCATCCTAATTTCTCCAACAATACATTTTAGCCAAATGTTACAGTCATTGCAATTATCAATATATTTAAACAAACATATCTTTAAACACTATTACATGAAAAACATGTAATAAATAAATTAAACAAAATGAGTAATTCATGCAAAATGTCTAATATCAAGTTTTGTCTGGGTTCTCGTTTGCTATTTAAAAAAAAATTGAATTCATAATTCTATTCAACAAACTTATTTGTTGTTTTTTAACTATTTCATCCATATTTTACCACATTTCCTTAAGACTGTCCAAAATGCATTGTTAAAAAAATATTGTTCAACTAAAGTAAAACAAAACATTGGAGTATTTAACACTGTTTTAGTTTTAAATACTTTAAAACACGCCTGAAGTTACTTTTGGAGAGTAATTTCTCGAAATACATGTAATTCCTGCTTTTAAAAATTGCACTTTACATATAAAAAACAGTTAATGGAGTACTTTTATTGAGTTTGTTGTTTAAAATGTTCTTACTCGGGACAGCCTCAATTTTTATGTTGCACATTATCACCGGTGCCTGTTTCAAAGACTTTGGTTTAAAAATCTCACTATTATTGACAAAACATCATTTTATGTAACTGTACGCAAAGAATGGTTACATTTACAGGTAATACGACAAAACGTTATGGTCATTCTGGAGGCAATAGTGTGTGGTGCTGGTGAATTTAACCAATCAATTTTTATACATTAACATTATAAACATCTTCTCGGTACAAATTAAAAGATACATCAACATTAAAGCCATGGAATGAAGGATGATGTATTAGTAAAATGCCTCAGTTGTAGTTAGTTGTACCGAAAATAACTAGAAGCTTAAATAACACTACGATGGTTGCCGCTTCAAGCAATGACGAGAGTCCAAAGCACGTTTTTTTTTACACCTTTAAAATCACAGTAATGATTTTAAACAACCCAAACAGCCATTGGCAGAATACATGTAACACCTCTAAAGCGATTTATTAGAACAGGGATGTTTGCAGAGAAAGTTTCACTGTCATGTGTCTCAAACAGAAAGAAAGAAAGGCTCCAGCCGTCTGTATCAGTGCATCAAGCCAGCCAGTGTTTGCAGAGCACAGCATGTAAAGCTTTCAATTCTCTCCTTTTTAATAACCCCCACCTAATGTTAAATACACCCGCTTCACTCAAATATAAACACTCGGTGGATATGCTGACACAGGGGCTAAAGCTCCGTTAGCCTATATTACATTCTGTAGCTCCAGATTGTTCCAAAAATGGCATTTGTTTCAGACAAATTATGCATTGGTGCTGGTTAAATAAAAAATAAATAAAAATAAAACGTTTACAGAAGAGGGGAAACAATCTTTAGAGAACTGGTGCCGGTAAAACCAAGTGCTTCAAAAGACATTCGAGATGCTCTAAGAGCAAAGATATGTCCACAGTCTATGTTTCTCACTCGGGCACCGCGTCCACATATTGCTTTTGCCTGGAAATATATTGTTTCTTTCACAACTACAACCGACTGGATAACTAATTCTCACACTTTGGCTGAATGAGCTTCAGCACTCGGTCTAACAGCTGTAGAGCGAGAAGGACGATTTGTATAATGAGAAAAAGTACAGCACTCGTAGATGTTGTACATATTAAAGTACAACACTCAGCCAGTGGCAGCAACAGTTAAGGCCGACCTGCCAAGCTGCTCCAACAAATCCACTTTTTGGTTCAGTTAGGGGCCCTATTAAGCTCTTTATCTTTCTCATACTGCAGCACCTCTTTTCACCCTCTGTCTGAAACCAGAGCCCAGTCTGCTCTGATTGGTTAGCTGGCCGGCTCTGTTGTGATTGGTCAACCACCTAAAAGGTGTCCTGCCCCTTACCCTATCACGTACGTACAAAGTGTCGGAGCACTAGCCAATAGAAGCACGACTGTTACGTAATGATGTCACTAAGCTACAGTCCAATGGTATATACAGTACAGGAAAGGGAAAACCACCAAAAGCATAATCGGTAAATATTATAAAATACAACTGAAATGACTGCTGAAAAAAGGTGGAGAACTCAGAAAAAAGCGCTATGTGGACTCAGGCCTTTAAATCTTTACCATCACTTCTCAAAAGACTGTATGAACTACCTCAGGTGAGAGGAGTACTTCAATTCTAAGTAGCCAGCTGTCAAATTCACTCATTCATTCTTTGCACACACACTCACAGCCACACACATATCCTTAACAACAAAAATACAATATTTCCTTAGTGGTCCAGAAGTAACATTAGCAGTCGGTATGACCTACGAGGACCAACCTAAAAAAATATACACATTGGGCCGTGGGACACCCTGAAAACACAGGTAGCACATCTGGATCAGGGGCAACAAAGCATCACTAACCACTGGTCCACCAAATAATGGCAAGCTATCAAAAAATTGGAATAGAGGCATTTACCTTCACTGCACAACAAGCAGAAAATTACCAAGCTTTTAAAGTCACTGCCTGGTTACCCATCCAAAATTTGTGCCTTGCAAAAAAGGGGATGGGTATTCAGAATCAGAGCGATGACACTTTAAATGCAGTTTAAGCCATACTCCAATAGCATGTAGTAGATATCTAGAACACGTTTCCTATGTGGTGTAGTGCTACCACATCAGTGTGTATTACTGGGAGGAAAACCCTCCAGTACAAAGTCTTTTCTAAGATCACCCCGTAATACTGAGCTGAAGTCATGAGGGGCATAAAAAGCACAAAAGCTTCCGAAGGGGGGGGGGGGAGATACACACACTTCAATCTAAATCGCAAAAATTCATTAATTTAAGCAGCACAACAAATATCAATGAAGTATGTATCATCTCTGAAAAGAAAAAAATAAAGAATGAAAACATCCCTGCTTTCATGTTCCTAAATACAAAACTTCATTGTAACAAGAGCTCCTTTTCCCGCCTTTTGTTCTCCTTTAAAACAGGTCATTTAGAGTCCTCTGGTGGTGCGAGTGGTATGGGATGACAGTCTCTCTTAAGTCATTTAAAATCTTTTTTTCCCTCTGTTTTTAGTTATATATTTGAAGATGTGGTGAGCATGCAAGCCTTGTAGAGGAGGGGCCCGGAAGGGGCTGATGGGGGGGGGGGGGCTGCTGGTAGAAGAGGGGGGGGCCTTCAGGCCAGTGCGGGGAAGGCCTCAGGGTCGTCCACGTTGGGGACGGACACTCCGCCAGCCTGGGGAGAAACACAGACACACCAGGACACATTAGGAGAGCTGTAATCAGTCCATTAAATACACATTCTTTTATAATATTATTTTTTTTTAAACATTCAGCAACTTCAATGTTTAGGTTCACTTGCTGTGTTTGTTCAACTCTGTCTGCAGAAAAGTTATTATTAAAGTTGCTATAGGTCACTGTTAGAGTTTATTGAAGGATACAAATGTGTTTTCATAATGTATTCTCATTTGCTGTGTTACAAAATGTGTTGATGGAGGAACAAAGCATAGTCTGTTTAAAATGACACACACACACACACACACAGATTCACATGACTGAGAGACACAAGATCCACACGAACAAATAAGGCGTTGGTCAAGAACACATGATTGTCTCATGTTACTGTATTGTTGAAATAAAAGGACTGCACTGAGAGGAGGCGAGTGGGAGTCGGTTAGAGAGTTGGCTCTCCTAGCAGAGTTGGCTCTCCTAGCTGAGAGTTGGTTAAGGAGTGGACATGGCATATGTCACTCGCCGATTCTCCTAGCTGGGAGTTGGTTTTGGAGTTGACATGACCTGTCACTCGCTGATTCTCCTTGCAGCAAGTAAACTGGAAACATGAGTCCTGTTATCTTTGTTCACTGGGTTCTGGTTATTGAACCGAGCTGGGGTTTACTCTTACAAAGTAATATATAGATACCTCACAGTCACATTTTGCTTTAACTTAAAGCTCCCCTATTATACTGTTTTTCATCAATATATTATAGCTCTCAGATATATACAAACATGTCTCTGAAGAGTTTGGCTCAAAACACCAAACTGATCATTGCAGCATTACCCATAATCCCCTCTGTTTCAGACCTGTTTCAAAAGTGCTGATTCTCTGTCTGTTACTTGATGAAAATAAGGAGCCCCTCCCCACGCCCCTCTGAGAGAGATTTGGTTAAAACAACACAATGGTGCTCTAGGAGGAGATTCAAGTGATAAGGTGGGGGGGGGTTACCTTGGTTGCTGATTGGCTAATGGTTACACAAGCCGAAAAATCGTTATGACATCATTAAGTGGCCAAAATCTGATCAGCTCATTTTCAGACAGGTTTTTATAGAAATGGATCAGGAGAAAAAGAGAGAGAATCTTTGTTCCTGAAACTTTCAGAGTCTCTTTACACAGAGGGGACACATGTTGATGTAGAAGAGAAATGAAGAAGAGGGACACATGTTGATGTAGAAGAGACATGAAGAAGAGGGGACACATGTTGATGTAGAAGAGACATGAAGAAGAGGGGACACATGTTGATGTAGAAGAGACATGAAGAAGAGGGGACACATGTTGATGTAGAAGAGACATGAAGAAGAGGGGACACATGTTGATGTAGAAGAGAAATGAAGAAGAGGGGACACATGTTGATGTAGAAGAGACATGAAGAAGAGGGGACACATGTTGATGTAGAAGAGACATGAAGAAGAGGGGACACATGTTGATGTAGAAGAGACATGAAGAAGAGGGGACACATGTTGATGAGAA
This sequence comes from Gymnodraco acuticeps, assembly GCF_902827175.1. NCBI lineage: Eukaryota > Metazoa > Chordata > Actinopteri > Perciformes > Bathydraconidae > Gymnodraco > Gymnodraco acuticeps. The sequence goes on along the minus strand of NW_022990042.1, from coordinate 3,889,019 downwards.
GAGACATGAAGAAGAGGGGACACATGTTGATGTAGAAGAGACATGAAGAAGAGGGGACACATGTTGATGTAGAAGAGACATGAAGAAGAGGGGACACATGTTGATGTAGAAGAGACATGAAGAAGAGGGGACACATGTTGATGTAGAAGAGACATGAAGAAGAGGGGACACATGTTGATGTAGAAGAGACATGAAGAAGAGGGGACACATGTTGATGTAGAAGAGACATGAAGAAGAGGGGACACATGTTGATGTAGAAGAGACATGAACAAGTGGATTTTGCATAATAGGTCCCTTTAACATTACGAAGTAAAGGTTGATTGCCCAATGTAATGGCCATACAAATATGACACCATCTGTGTTTAAGTTTGTTCCCCATCGGCCTAGCTTTCACTGCTTTCAGCATCAACATCAGTCTGCCATCAGAGAGGAATTTGCTAAGATGCAACTCAACAAAATCGCTTACAAATCAAAACATTCTCTTATATTAGCTATGCCCAGGTAGCAGAACAACCACAGTAATGGTACAGTTGAAACTAAATGGCGAAAAAGCCCCAAATGACTGAGGAAGAAAGGTGAATTCAGAGAATGAAAAAAAAGCCATGCCTACTTATGAATACAACTGGGTGTTTTACTCTGACTTTATCGTAGCACTGAGATCAGGGCTTCTCGTTTTTTGGGATTCTTACTTGTTTCTTGTTTTTGAACAATATTGCTAACAAGGTTTTTTTTTTAATTAAATGAGAACACTCTACATTCAATAATAAATATGAAATGAGGATGCATTTGAGGCAGCTTTTGGTTATTTTTACTTTTTATAAACTGTAATTCTTACGTCCAAGCACTATCACCACCCAGTTCCCCCTGAGCGCTGAGCTGACAGCAGCCTGTTCACGGCTCTGTTATTTCAGCCTCAGTGTTTCCAAGTCACTGCTCCACGCTCACTATCTAAATCCCCTGTGGGACAGTAGCTGTTATTGTTACCTTTTCAGGACGTCCTCCTCCGCGTGCCGGCCTGCCGCCGCCGCCGCCACCCCCTCCAGCTCCACCTCCACTACCCCCGCCTCCTCCTCCTCCTCCTCCACCTCCACCTCCTCCACCTCCTCCTCCTCCTCCCCCACCACCACCTCCTCCTCCTCCTCCTCCTCCTCCTCCTCCCCCACGGCCTCCCCTGCCTCCACGAGCCCCGCCACGCCCGCGGCCGGGGCGGCCCAGGTCTCCAAAGTTGATCTCCAGCTGGGATGTGATGTCGTTGGCGGGCTTGCGGAAGTGGTGGTCACTGGACTCGTCGAGGGGGCCCTGCGGCTGGAGTCACATGAAGCACAGGTTAGAAATCACAGCCGTCAGTATAGGGATGCATACCGGTATCCGGTATTACCGAAATACCGGTTACTGGTGGCTACAGTATACCGTACCGAAATCAGATCCGGTTTCGATACTTTAAAAAAAAATAATATATATATATATATTTTTTAAATTTAATTTTAAAAGTGAGCCGTAATATCCTTAAACTCGGGCCCAAACCGTCAAATTACGATGTCAATTTCGACGTGAAACTCCACAAACGAGTCACTGTGGAGTGTGGGCTGCACCATATTGTTGACATCCGCCAGCCAATCAGATCGCGGGCCTTGCACCGGCTTCGGTGTATGTATTTTTCATTGTTTGTTCAATACTAGAAAGGTAAAAGTCCCACAAATGAACTGTGATGGGATTTGTTTTCTCTCACCAGTGAAGGTAAATGTTGATTTTAAAGATGAGATTTGTTTGTTTGTGCAATGCAGAGATCTCATGACCTTTATTCTATTATTTATTTGTTCTATAGTCGAATCTCAGGTTTAACATGAATTATAACGGTCTGTTTGCATTGACAAGATGTGCTATTCACGCGGCACACCTGATGGCGGGTGTTATAAAAGATATTCCATAATCGGTTTTCTTCATATTTGTTATGTATTTTTCATTGTTTGTTCAGAACTAAAAGGTCCAAGAAGCCCCACAATTTAATTTAATATTCATTTGACATGTTAACTATATCGTAAAGCGCTTCATGGGAGTAATTGTGGGATGATACATTTTCAAAGTATCACGATATGTATCGGTTGAGTATCGTGAAAAAGTCAACGATATGCATCCCTACGTCAGTACACACCGAGGAATGACATTAGTTTGTGTTCTCTGGCTTCAGTCAAAAGTCAAAGTCAACTTTATCGTCTATCTTCTGTGTGTGTGAGATTCAGACAGGGACATCGAAATGCTGTTTCTCACAATCCCGAGAAATATAAGTTAAAGTATCTAAAAATACCTACATAATCAAAACAGACACATATTTACAAATTCCCACATTAAGAGGCATCAATACAAAATATATATATAAAAAAGGCACAACAGTCAATATACAAAAATAACAGTCACTTATAAACGGATGAAGAGGAATTTATTACAGTAAAACTATGTACACTAGTGCCCATAGCAGCGTAGTTAAAGTACGCACCAACACTATATTTAGATTCTTGATTCATCTGGAGCCACCTTAATTAAAATTAGAGCTGCACAATTATTTTCTACATTTTATCGGAATCGCAATAGTCGTGCTGAAGGAGTCCTGAAAACCTGAAATTAGGAAGCATTTGACCAATTCCGGTCTAGAACTCAATCTTTTTTTGAAAGCGTTTTGGTGAGATGCTTTAAGTAAGGTCTGTGGTAAACACTACCTTAAGAGATTTTGCTCTACGACAGGGGTGGGGAACCTTTTTCCTCTCAAGGGCCATTTCAATTTTTTCAACATCCTCCGAGGGCCGTACAAATTATTGACCTCTGCTTAAAAATACTAAAATCACAGCCCATTCATTTGGCCTTTCTTTCATGCTGTGCAAAGAAAAAGCAACCTCTTAATCCAGATATCTTACCATGACTCGCTCATAGACACACAAGATGTGTGCAAATGGGTTTAGTTTCCTATCCATGTGGACATGATTTAAGTGGGGGGGGGACCTAACCTCCTCTAGGGGGGTCGGGGGGCATGCTCCCCCGGGAAGATTTGTTTTTATATGTTGAAGTTAAAAGCATCAATCTGGTGCACTTTTGATCTATGGATACATCTCTCAACACCCAGATGAAACAGAACTGTAAGCAGATTTATTTTTCTTTATGGGTATTTTACAAATCACTCTCCTTTCAAACTGTATTCTTGTTTATTAATAACAACTGTTTTTTACTGTCATATAGTATTTTATACCAGTTTACTTTATTCTCTTATTTGTTTTATAACTATAATGGTCATATAAAGATGTGCCTTTACCTCACTGGTTGAAGAAAAAGCTTCTTATATTCGTTAGCATAGCTAGCTAACCAGATGCTAATAACAACAAAGTTATTGACTGTATGATCAGTATGACAGATGAACAGATCGCCACTGGGCTTTCAACTAAAGACACAGCCACGTAAAAACTACGGCATGTGTACGGCTCCTTATCTGAAGTGCCGGAGCGACGTTCTGGTGGCGAGACATATACCACATGATGACACGTTATGCTCGTGTTGTGTTCAAGGACCCTGACCTTGGCCAGGAAAAACGGGCACTAGCTTGTTTAATTTTTCTGCGGTCTAGATTTATTTAATTGTTTTCTTTTTTTGCGTGTGTTTATAAATTACCTTGAGGGCCGTACCAAATGGTCTCGCGGGCCGTATACAGCCCGGGGGCCTGAGGTTCCCCACCCCTGCTCTACGATATAAAATACGTCAGTAGATAGTATACCCCACTGGTGAATGGCCGAAGCTTCTATGCGTCATAAAAACAGCTGTTGCTCAATTAGTTTTTTCCCAAAAGGTGCAGCCACACTATGCCATTAGAATATTTGGAGGTGCATTGGACCCCTCAGCTGTCTAACAGGTGGGTTTACACAGAGTGCTACACTGGTGTTTGATGGACTGTGTGGATGGAGGGCAGTGAGAGCTGCAGGCACCTTGGTGAACACGGGGGCGGGCTCCACTTCTGTCTCTGCAGCCTCGATCAAAGCCCCCACAGGCCTCTGGAACACAAAGACAACAAAGGAGCTTCATTAATATCATGTCAGATCGGCTGGAGGGACCGAAAGGCTGCAGGAGTCACCAGACCAGGTCTAACAGTGTCAATACATCTGTGAGCATCTTTATCTATTACAAAAGCTTCTGAATTAGCTGCCTTCAAACACACAATTATACAAAATAAATGGCTCAATTTACAGAAACTAAATCTATAAGTATGTTGCTTATGTATAAATAAGTAGGGCTGTCAAAGCTTGTGATTCATCTGGAAACGTGTTCAAAAGAAAATAAACGCAAAATCTTAACATCATAAATGTACGAATACAAGTAAATATTAGCATTTTAAAATGTGTGATTATCATAATTATTACACAATTAAGTGGTTTAAAAAGGACATCATATTCACATTTTCAGGTTCATATTTGTACTTTGTGTCTGTACTGAGACTCTTTATTTTTCTCATAGTGCTTAAGTTTCTAATGTAGGCTCATTCTATATCTCCTGTTGTTTTGTTTTTTTACATTCTAGACATTTAAAAAACCATTATGGTTCAAATGTAAAAGCACCAGTTACTGCTGACCGGTTTAACGTATAAAATAAAGTTCAAATGGTAAGTTTACACTCTGAAAAACAACATTTGAGACAGAAGAGACGTTAGAGGTCCCAGTGATGGAGCTGAAACATGAGAGAATGCACTCACGTCTTCACTCTTGGACTTGTGCAGCACGTATCCTTTCTTCCACTGGCTGTCGGCCCCCTCGTTGGGCTTCCGGATGTTGAACTCCACCTTGGTGCGCTCCTTGTCCTGCATGGCCTTCCACTCGTCCAGGGTCATCTCTTTTGGGCCTTCGTTCTTCACCTCTTCGACCTCGTTCTCCCTGGAAAGCCAACACACAACAATGTGGGGCGTTAGAGCTCAAACCTGACAATCCTCTTAGCTCTATACATGCTCTCTAATCCTGAGGCCAGGGGGTCAGAGACCACGGTGATCCCATTTGCACAAAAGCTTTGTGATGAGAATGCACATGCAGAGATACTGTCTGTGGCACAGAACAACTACTAGAATCAGAAGGAAAACACCTCAGTACGATGACATAACCAGGGCTCGAGCTTAAGGACGTCCCGTCGTCGAAAAGAATAGTGTCGGGGAGGATAACAAAAAAAATTTGGGACGAAATTGGGACGAGAGTTAAAATAAAAATACCCTGCTAACTCTACTACAAACGGCGATGAAAATGAAACCGACTGCACGTTTTGTGTAGCACACAGTTATTAAACCTCCTTGTCAACATAACCACACACGCACAAAACATTTAGCAACCCGCGAAATACACACACACACAGTAGGCTACGTAGCTACAGCTGTGCTTCTCGGGTCTAGCTATGTACTGAGTGTGTGTATTTCGCGGGTTGAGTGATGTACAATGGCATCCCGTGGAGGAATTCTGAAATGTTTTACCGTTACATCACAAAAACGCACAGCAGAACCAGACCCTGGAGCGCCGGCCTCTTTATTTACTTACTCCTCTTCATCCCCTATGGGTAATAAGGCTGAGATGAGAACCCTCCATCGTATTGAGTTCTTAGCAATATGCTGCCTCTCCCCATGTAGGGATGGGTACCGAGCCCCGGTATTAAACGGGCCCCGGGCCGGAATTAAAGACAGTGGTAACGTTAAGCTCCGACATTATCGGACTTTTTATCGGTACTGGAGACATTTAAAAAATATATGTCATATGTATTATTGCTACATACACATTATATCGCAGTTTTAGTTTCACCAACTCCGTTTCTAATATGCAATAAGACTACAACATGCGTCTATGATGTGTTTTCGAGCTTTCCAATCCAGACGAGATCTCTCTCTCCCGCCTGTGTGCGAGGGGGCGGGGCCGTTTGTAAAGGTCTCCTGACTGTGTTACAGACTGTCATCCTGGTTAGTGGTTACTCTGGGTTCTGTCTTCAGGACAGTGTTGGATTGTTTTGTTAATTGGATGGGACTTGATTGGATCAATATTAGAGTAACTTTCTCGTTTGTGTGTTTGTTTAAATATATTTGGCCTTTGTTTATGTGATTGAATGATTTACTCAAATAAAAAGGTTGATGAATTATCATCTAATGATTTGTATGATGTTTTATTTATGTTAAAGGTCACTTTGAATGATTTTAACTAATGATAATGTAGAAAAACTAACATTTTAAATTCGGGACGGTCCACATTAATTTCGGGACGGCTTAGATTGTATTTCGGGACGGTTCCGGGAGGATGGGGGAAAAAGTTAGTCGAGAGCCCTGGACATAACAGTGCCTTTAAACTGCTGTTTTATGGAGTCGTTAAACAGGGGAGATCCATTAGGTGAACATCAGACAGGTACTCACTTGTTCTCAGAGCCAGCAGGTGCGCTCTCCTCTCCCTCGGGGGTCGTCTCTGGAGCAGCAGTCGGTTCAGCCTCACTGGGAACACACACAGCCACTTTGTCAATAGTGATATACTGCCTGCAGCTCAGACATGATCTTTTACTAAAGTAGCTCACAAATGCACCTCTAGACTCTTTACTCTGAACTGCCTGGGGCTGCAAAGAGTTGGAACATTTCCAGGGCAAGTCAAGCTTGGGAATTTTGCACTCTAAAAATAGTTGAAAAAAGGAGCCCGATGTTCCTTTCCATGTTCATAATTTGTATTCTGTGTAGGGCTGAACGAGTAATCGATTTTAAATCGAAATTTGAAATGATGCGATTATCAAATCGGAACCAATCAGAAGTGGCCCATGATAGAAGGTGATAGACAGATTGATCCAATCACCTGCTGTGCTTTTGAAAGTGCCTGCCCTTTCCAAACGGCTTCCAATGGAGCTTTAGATGGTTTGGTGAAACCAACCATCTGAGTCAGGTTAGTAATGCTCCATCACATGTTTCTATTACAGGGTGAATCTTAAACTGAAGCTTGACTTTAAAGCAACCCAACGGAAGTTTCATGTAAGTTTAGTTCTTTCACTCGTAGCTCGGGCTGCGGGGCTGCTAGAGACGGGAGCACGTTGATACGACCTTCCTAGCCGGAGTTATGGCCGCATTTTACAATAAACTTCCGTTGGGTCGCTTAAAAACAAATATCGCAAATTGAATCGCAATCGCTGTCAGAAAAATCGCAATTAGATTATTTCCCCAAATCGTGCAGCCCTAATTGTGTGTCTCTACTGTGACATGTCTCCATGCTTTAAATCTTCAAAAAGCTCTTTATCTTTCTCATCCTGCCTGTGCTGCAGCACCTCTTTTCACCCTCTGTCTGAAACCAGAGCCCAGTCTGCTCTGATTGGTTAGCTGGCCGGCTCCGTTGTGATTGGTCAACCCCTTAGAGATGTCCCGCCCCTTAGCCATCATGTACAATGTGTTGAATCGCTAGCCAAAAGTAGTGTGAGAATTACGTAGTGATGTCACTATGTTACGGAAGTAAAACATGAACTTATTTCAAAGGTGATATTAGTTCTTATTTCATGTTTTGGTCAAAGCATGCATTAAGTTATATGTTACTTACTTTTATCCAAAGCAACTTGCATATGCTTCAATACTGTAGATATGACTACAGGAGCAGTTTGGGGGTCGATATCTGACCCAAAGACACTTCAACATGTTGAACCTCTGATTGGTAGATCAGTACATTAACTCCCTGAGCCGTATAATCCCATTAAATGGCACATGCTCCCATCACTCCTGCCAACACTACTAACAAGAGCCACAACACTAAATGCTTTCCGATGAGTTTTGATCGCAAAGCTGGAGTGAATATCTTTTTAATATTTAATGTTATTCAGTCTGCATTCAAAAGTAGCCTAAAGCAAAGTACACCGTTTATAACCTGTTTACACCTTCTGCTAGTTTATCAAGCAAGCTGTTACTACGAGGGATGTAACCAACCGAGGAGTTTCAAACATTTCCCATCATTATTTATTGTTAAAGTTGTTCACTTTTAAACTTTAAGTTTAAGCATGGCCCCAGGTTTTGTAAGCTTACATTTTCAAATAACTTTTTACAATTAGTTAAACTTTAAAAGACAACTTTTCAACAACAAGGGGCTAATGGGGAACCAATCTAAACCCTTATAGTGTTATTATTACTCAGCCATAACATTGAGTTCATAATGACAGAGCAATACATGTGTCTATGGCTACTTTAGCTTGCTAAATGGCTAACTCACCACACAGCACATTAATAATGTTTTCATGAAGCTCGTCACATTATATAAATACAGCCCGAGCAGATAACCCTTTTATTTTCCATGGAAAGTTCCCACCTTGGATATTTCCATTGCAACCCTAGTGATGAACATATTTGATCAAATTGTATTAAACACTTACAATAGTTACTGAAGTTAAAACTCATTGTGAACTTTATAGAATGATCACATATGCATTGACCCAAAAGTAAATAATGCACCCGTTAAAACTGGATTATTTGAAACGCACAGCAAGCATCATATGAACTCATATCCCCTGTGCATTATCACGCTGCAGACAGAACAGACAAGCAGGCCGTGTGTCCGTTCTTTAACCTCACCTCGGTTCATCCTTCACGGCGCCCCAGTTGTGCGAGCCGCTGCGCTTCTCCTCGATTTTCTGATTGCTGGAGCAAACGGAGAGAAAACACACACTGATTTATGCTGCCTAAAAATACACTCAGCCCACAATGAACAGTCAATTCTACCAGCAACAACAACCCTTGACCTCAATTTGGTTTTCAAAGGAAGCTTAACGGAGCGGGGTGTCTGCATTAGAAAATAATTGGTTCCTGGAAGATTTTAATAATCTGACACATGGTGAATATTCTGCTCAAATATGATGTGTGTTTATTGACCTAAACCAACTGATCAGCAGGCATAGGAAGAATGACATCATCGTTCTTTTATCACAATGCAAGTGGTAGGTTTGCGCCACTGAGATCTGCTCTACAAACAATCCAGTCTTTCGTTTATATGAACACAAATAATAATTATTGACTGCAAATATTGGCAGTCTGGTTTTTCTCCCTACATTTATCTTACCAGTACCAGCTGGCAGTTGCTAAGAAACTTTATCCCTTGCGAATCCAATTGCAGTCCAACCCATGTTACACAAACTCTGTGAAAAAGTTTCACAGCGCTGTACTCGGTCCAAAAACAGAACAAACAATCCCACACAATCCCAAGACAAAAGCTCACCGTCTGTGACTCACACAACCCAATGCTGTGTGTTTGTGAAGTAGAAATATATAATCTTCAGCACATCCCCTCTGCATCAGATTTTTTATGTATACCAAAGCGGACATTATGAGCGGAGGGATATAAATATGTGTGCATTTAACAGATTTTCTGGGTAAAAAATAGCCAGTAATTATCGGATAACGGAAACCCTGTAACTGTGATGTCATTAAAGAACGTTTTGTCAAGATGCCATTTGGATTGGACAGTTCAATGCATATCCAATATAAAGTACATGTACCTTATTGAGTAGGATACAACTGCCAATAGACTATGGAGTGGTGCAGAAATGAGCCCTAAAACCCAGGAATGAGTTCACATTTGACCACTTCCTGTCCACTCGTCTTAAAATCTATGTTTCTTTTAACATGTTTTTGGTTAGAGACCTGGATTAAAGGTTCCCTATTATACTGTTTTTCATCAATATATTATAGCTCTCAGATATATACAAACATGTCTCTGAAGTTTTTGGCTCAAAACACCAAACAGATCATTGCAGCATTACCCATAATCCCCTCTGTTTCAGCCCTGTTTCCAAAGTGCTGATTCTCTGTCTGTTACTTGATGAAAATAAGGAGCCCCTCCCCACGCCCCTCTGAGAGACATTTGGTTACAAAGAACACAACGGTGCTCTAGGAGGAGATTCAGGTGATAAGGGGGGGGGGGGTAACCTTGGTTGCTGATTGGCTAATGGTTACACAAGCCAAAACATCGTTATGACATCATAAAGTGGCCAAAATCTGATCAGCTCATTTTCAGACAGGTTTTTATAGAAATAGATCAGGACAGAAAGTGAGAGAATCTTTTTTCCTGAAACTTGCAGTCTCTTTACGCAGAGGGGACACATGTTGATGTAGAAGAGACATGAAGAAGAGGGGACACATGTTGATGTAGAAGAGACATGAAGAAGAGGGGACACATGTTGATGTAGAAGAGACATGAAGAAGAGGGGACACATGTTGATGTAGAAGAGACATGAAGAAGAGGGGACACATGTTGATGTAGAAGAGACATGAAGAAGAGGGGACACATGTTGATGTAGAAGAGACATGAAGAAGAGGGGACACATGTTGATGTAGAAGAGACATGAAGAAGAGGGGACACATGTTGATGTAGAAGAGACATGAAGAAGAGGGGACACATGTTGATGTAGAAGAGACATGAAGAAGAGGGGACACATGTTGATGTAGAAGAGACATGAAGAAGAGGGGACACATGTTGATGTAGAAGAGACATGAAGAAGTGGATTTTGCATAATAGGTGACCTTTGAAAGGTGGGGTAGGTAATTTTGGAGAACCCAGCTCGAGTGCGCTAGAATTTGAAAATTCACAGCCGGAAAAAATCTGCCACTTCCTCACAGAGCCCCTCCTCCAACACACACGAACGCGCACATGACCAATGAGGGCACGAGATAAGTTTGTGCACAGATGGAAGGCTGACAGGCAGGTAGGCCATCCAGTTATTTTAGCCGGGCCGGCTAAAATTATTGGTCGTGCTTTTTACAGTACTTCCACAGAAGACATTTTTTTAATGTATTTATTGTCAAAGCATTTAAGATATTCATTGCTATCGGGATGTTAAGAGCATTCCATGGAATATAACAAAAAGTGTTTCTGAGGTGAATTACCTACCCCACCTTTAAGGTCTGTGTTTAACACAGGTTGAAGACATTTTTAAATGTTGTGCTAACAAGTTGCTAAATAAGACTAAAGTCATAACACAGAACAGAACCGCCTTTAGCTTAGCGGTGGCAAATGATATGAAGTCATGTAGATGTGATGTAGTTTGTTTATAGGTTAGCTTTTTACTTCTGCAGATTGCTTTTACCATAGGTGCAATAATCATAAACGTATGTTTGCCACAGTTTTTGCAGAATTACAAAATCTGATGCAAAAATCACATTGTTTTTTGACGAGGGACCACCTAATACGATAACTTCCAGGTCGGACTACAACATCCTGACATCACCACTTATTTATGTGCCACTTGGTCCTGGCAACATTTGGATGTTAAAGAGCTCAAAAGCAACCTCTTGATAATAAAGATTCAAGAATGGGATGCTTTTGTAAGTAGTCATTTCTATTTATACATCCACTGGTCTGCTAAGGTCTCAGTTGAGGGCTGACTCACGATTTGTCATTGCCGCTGTGTCTGTCGAAGTCTCGTTTGCCACGGGAGTCGAAGCCCTCTCCCCGGCCCATGCCCCGTCCTCTTCCACCGCGCCCACCCCGTCCGCCACCACGCCCTCTGGGGGGCCTGTCTCCAGAAGGCCTAATGGACACAAACATAAAAATAAACCGTATCAGTCGTGATCAACACTTAAGCTCATGTGACAGAGATGCCTATCTGCTCTTAATGCCTGGGACAGTACAACGCTTCACATAAATTACAGACGGCAGTGATGTTGAGGTTAAGTGAGCTCAGATTATATCAAACACTTAATCCATGCATACACCCCCACATGGTCGTGTGACCGAGGCAGACAGCCTTGAGTTTATCAGCCTGTCTATATGTGCACTTGGTTATTCATCACAGCTACCCACTTGTCCACGGAGAACTCTCCACCTCCCTCAGGCTTGTCCTCAGTCGGCTTCTCAAAGCGCCGCTCGCGAGGAGGTCTCCGGTCCGGCCTCTTGTCTCCAGGTCGCCCTTCACCCTGCCCCCCCTGGTTCTGGGAGCCAGGCTGGCCCTGCTGGTCTGGTCTTCGGCCCACTCGCCTGATACCTTATGATCAGGAGCATAGAGTCAAACCTTCAGAAGGCAGTGATTTATAACTCTTTATTGTAGTTATTTGTGCCGGTGACGGTCAGCACTTGCTGTTTTTTAGAAAATGCTTTATTGGGCAAGAAAAAGTGGGTAAATTAAGTATGTTTTTTTAAGTAAGCCAAAAATATAATAGCCAAAACAGGATGAGGTTAATATGAATATTGAAAATGTATTATGCAAAGAATAGGGCTGCAATTCATGTATTTCACTTTCATCGCAATGTCAAATGGTGGCATAAACACAACACAAAAGACTGCATCTTTTCAATAACAACTGCAGTTAAAATCTTTTTATGTTGTTTATTTTGTGTTGAGTTCAATTTTTTTTGATAGATTCAATAAAAGAATGTCCTTTTATTTTTACAACAACAAGCAATTTGTATCATTTTAGTAGCAATCACAAGTAAGTACACTTTAATATATATATATATATATATATATTATTTGGTTAATTTTTTATTGCAATATTTTGCATATTGTTATATTATTTTCCTCATATTGTCTGCCCAAATGCAGACATTATAAATGTATACATAAATAATATATCAAACAACCAGTGGCGTAACAAGGTTGTGATTGGCCCCGGTGCAAATATTGTTTTGGGCCAACACCCATATGAAACAGAACTGTAAACAGATTTACTTTTTCTTTATGGATATTTTACTAATCACTCCTTTTAAACTGTATTCTTGTTTTACTGCCATATAGTATTTCATAACTGTTTTTCATTTATTCTCTTATTGTTTTATGCAGTGCTTCTCAAAGTGTGGTCCGCGGACCACTGGTGGTCCGTGAGTGCCCCCTAGTGGTCCGTGAGTATATTGGTCACATTTCACATTTTAAGTAAATAAATAAATGTAAGCTATCCGCACTCTCGCGGGAATATCTCTGCAATGGAGCGAGCTTAACTTTCGATTGCATGATATAGCCCAGTGCAACACCTTCATCAAACATGTTGCCACTTGTTTGTACCATTTTCAGGCGATTTGTAATCTGTTCTAGAAAAACGATGTGATTTTGGATATTTGTGGAGTTAGGTGGTCCGCGAGTGTTTTTTTTATTGGTTAAGTGGTCCTTGGTATGAAAAAGTTTGAGAAACACTGTTTTATAGCCTAACTATAATGATCATATGAAGGTGTGCCTCGGAAATACTTGTTTACATAAATCGTGACCAAACCGTTTGAGACCCACTGAGATAACTTAGACTAAAGTTAACTATCTAAACACTCAGAGAGTCCTTTAGCTCACTTGAGTCCCTCAGTCTGACAGGAGAGGACATTCCCTTCACCTTGTTGTAGAAACAGCTCTTTATATCTGTTAGTGCAGCTAGCTAAACAGATGCTAACAACACGGTCCCTGGCACCGGTGCGCTCTCTCTCTTGCTTAATCACACTAAATGCGCGCCTGCCACACACACAGCCCAGCTTGAATGAAACACAGAGACCTAGAAGTACTTGTTCTGTACTGTGGCATATTATTTTCGAATAAATAATTTTTCAAATTATGACATACATTTCTTGGGGGTGCTTGGGGGTGCTAAAGCTCCCCCTAGCGCCCCCCTGGCGCCGCCTATGACGGACATACACAACCACTCAGAAGCGCCACATGTAGGCTATCAACAACAGCCTGCCTTGGCCTCAAACCACCACAGCCTGACAACGACACAGCGAACTAAGAAGAGGATTACACCGGTTTCCTTCATGTTTGTCTCTGGGGAATGGGCCGGTAGGCCTACATGGACCGGTTGCTATAATATAGCTTTTGATCTTGGCGTCGGGGGTCTCAATAGCGCCATAGAGTCCCCTATCGGTTGGGGCCCTTGGGGGAACTGTTGGACCACTGCCGGGCACAGGCAAATCCAGCCTCTCTTCCTGGCTGTCAACATTGCTAACGCTAGCGCTCGATTTCGAGGACGATGTATGACAAAAAAATCTATTTCTAATTTCGGCAGTTTAGCTGTTACATCTCCTTGTTCTCTCTTGTCCTTTCTCTTTTGAGCGCCGCTCGTGCTTTGGTTTGCTTTACATTATAAATGCAAGCTATTACATTTTTTATAATGCTGCCGAAATTGCTGCTGCTAGCTACAGTACATTACAGGTTGATTAAACGGTTCGCTCGTCACGCAACGTATCACATGACATGAAAGGGAGCTAGGTCATTGGACAGACAAATTACAAATTAATTTAGGTTGCTTGGTTACTTTAAAGACTTCGTGAACCGGTCAATGCCATAGAGAGGCGAAGTCCCTCCCTTTCCGGGGGACCTCCATGGGACCTTATTTCGGAAAAAGTATGTATTGAAGTCAATGGCAAGAGAAAGATTATATTTCGATCCCGTTTGAATTGTGCCACGAATTACACATATGATGTTTATCAATTTAAAAGATAATTTTGCAAGTCAATTTTTTTTTAAAGTGTAGTAAAACTGTGAAGTAACACTTTTTTTTGTGTGAAACTGCTCAATGAACTACATCTCCCATCTCGCACCACACACCAAGACGGCCGTCACGTTTGCACATTTCACTTCTTTCTTTCAGAATGAGGCGGAAAGTATTAAAAGAGGTGAAAATTACTACAAGTCTGGGCATGTTGAGAGCTGTACATACACACAAGGGGAGTTAGTCGGTTCCGTAAGAGTCAGCTAAACCAGCATAGCCCAGCATGGATGTCATGCTGGTCTATGCTGGTTTTAGCTGGTCTATGCTGGTGAAGCTGGTTATGCTGGTCTACCAGCAGTCTTGCTGGCGAAACTGAAACAGACACAGACAGACAGAGAGGGCGGGACACGGGGGAACGGCGAGACGGCAGTGGTTGAAAGAAAGCGGTATGTTTTGACTGGCACTAGGTCTAGGTCAGGGGTCGGCAACCCGCATGCTTAAAGGGCCGCATGCGGCCCTTTAAGCCCTCTGCTCTGGCTCCCTTGAGCTTAGACAAAAATAAGAAGGAAATAAAATAAAAGTATTTGTAGGACTATTTATATTTTATTGCATGGTTGAAAATGTTTCGTATCTTGTATTTTGAGGTGATACTGTGACACAAATAAAAAACAAAACGGTTTTAATTAGGTCAACTAAAATATGCGTCACATCCTGCTACGGTCCCGCGCGAGCGCCTTTTCTTGGAGGCGAATAACCTGACCCCCGGCTCGATGAGCGAACTATGGATAAATCAAAGAAAAGTACCGGAGGAACACAGGATTTAATTCTGTGTGGACAGAGTTATATGCTTTCACAGCAAACGATGCTGGTTTACCGGTATGTTTGATATGTAGAGAGAAGTTGTCAACGGTGGTGCAGCCTTTACGTATCGAGGAACAACAAGGGAGAGGAAGACAGCTGACGATCTTCAGTCATAATTCAATGGGGTATGTAATTTATTTCAGAAAACACTTTTTGTTATATTCCATGGAATGCTCTTAACGTCCCGATAGCAATGAATATATTAAATGCTTTGACAATAAATACATACAAAAATTAATCTCTGGAAGCCGTGGTGCTGTAAAAAGCACGACCAATCATCTGAGCCGGCTAAAATAACTAGATGGCCTACCTGCCGGTCAGCCTTCCATCTGTGCACAAACTTATCTCGTGCCCTCATTGGTCATGTGCGCGTCCGTGTGTGTTGGAGGAGAAAAGTAAGAAAGTCTGAAGGAAGAGGCATATTTTTTCCGGTTGAGTACTTTCAAATTCTAGCGCACTCGAGCTGGTTTCTCCATTCTTACCTACCCTACCTTTAACTCTTTTTAGGGTGCAGCTATATGTTTTATTTATTTCAAAGTGGGCCCATTTTAATAATATTTGTTTTCCCTTCAAATGTGCAGAGGACTCCCCAAGTGCTGTGTTTAATTTATTTTAAAGTAGGCCTGTGTATTATTTGTAATTCTTCTTATAAGAGTTCTTTGTTTCTTATTAGAGGTTAACAGTTTTATATCATGTAATAAATAGCCTAATAAATGCAAAAAAACTGTAGTTTTTGTCTGATATAACAATAAAAAACTATGAAATATGTTTTGCGGCTCCAGACAAAAAATGTTTGGGGAAAAAGGAGCAACATGGCTCTTTTGGTCAAAAAGGTTGCAGACCCTTGGTCTAGGTCAGTGTTTCTCAAACTTTTTCATACCAAGGACCAATAAACCAATAAAAAAACACTCGCGGACCACCTAACTCCACAAATATCCCAAAACACATCGTTTTTTACAAATCGCCTGAAAATGGTACAAACAAGTGGCAACATGTGTGACGAAGGTGTTGCGCTGGGCTATATCATGCAATTGAAAGTTAAACTTAAGCTCGCTCCATTGCGAAGATATTCCCGCGAGAGTGCGGAAAACTTAAATGTATTTATTTAAAATGTGAAATGTTACCAATATACTCACGGACCACTAGGGGGCGCTCACGGACCACCAGTTGTCCGCGGACCACACATTGAGAAGCACTGGTCTAGGTGAAGATCAGTTGAACGTTTCTGTGACTCCGCCCAGCTGCTGCTCTTCTGAGAGGCACAGCTCTGTCTACTGGGAAACGCGCTAAAAGTCCTTCTGGAGGTAAGCACACTACACAATTTCACCAAGTCTGAGAGTAAAAGCTTTCTCGAAGGTTCGTTTTGCTTTCTTACAACGTTACGTTAATGTTAACTTTTAACCTTACGTTTGCTAGAAGGCTAGCTGTCTTAGCTAACAGCAGTTAGCAGCTAACGTTTTCTGCAGTTTGTGTTTCCCCTGAAAAACGTGATGCAGTTATAAGTTGTAAGTTAACTTGACGTTATCTTACAAGTTGAGAGAGTTACGTTTTGTTTAAAATCGTCAATGTAATGCCATTAGAGGTGTTGTGTTGAACATGAAGTTAGCTAACTGTAGCTCTCTACCAAAGGTTAGCATGTTAAGCTGTACTTTCTGTGGCAGCTAGCTTAATACAAAGAGGGTTTTTGTGCTTCATTGTAAACTTTTCTTACAAATGTGTGTTAATCTACCTGAAATTGTGGGGACAGTTGTTTTCTACTCAATGATACAGACCATTGTTGAGGAGATGCAAAACATACATATACTTTGAGTAATGTTACTTTGCTGCTAAAAAATGAAACATTATCAGATGAGGACATCACCAAAGTGTGTGAGTCTGTCGGGATTTGATCTGTTCTTTGCATGTCTACAGGGCCTATGTACACACTGCTCTGGTATTAATAAAAAATATAATTGTAAAATGTAAGTCTCGCTCTTGTCATCGTTCATTGCATTTGAACCCCTATGACTGGTTGCAGACTTGAAGGGAACGACTTCCTGGCCTTCCTCACATCCAGGAAAAAGGTGAGATTCTAATCTATTTCTTATCTTTCTTTCAGGTGTAACATCTACCAATGGTTGTACATGACACCACCTCTTTGCTGTCCTACTAGTCAACCCTCCTGATCAGAGCCTTTCCTAAATAGTGGTAAGTTGTTTTACAGTTCAGTGTACGTTAATTTAGCAACTTAATGCTTTACTGCTGTTGAATAAACCCTATATATATATATATATACAGCAGGACACCGCTCCACTGTTCTGTTTTATTGTTGGTTGTAACCACTGTGTTGGATAAAATAAATGATTGTTTTGGGCAACTCCGGTGTGGAACTGTTGTCCTTATGTTGCAAGCAGAGCCAGCTTGTAACATATGGGGGCTCGTCCGATCCAAGAACCAGGTGATAGTTGTTTACTTGATTTGTTTGCCTTGATTGTGTAGACAGTTTGTTCCTGGTGTGGGGCATTAAGGAGTAGCTTTGGAATTACCTTTCCTGATAGGCATAAGCAACATCTCCTTCAGGGGAGCTTGTTGGTTTGTTATTTTTGTTTGTTATTTTTGTGCATAAACATGATTTGACATTTTTTTGTCATGGGTACACGTCCGTGGCTGTCTTGGTGAGTAACAGCTTCGCTGGGGCTTTACCGGGTCATTGGGTAAGTGTTTAAAACACCTGTCGTGGCATGCATGAAGACTAGGGCGAGACAAGATAGCTAGTATTGGGTAGGCAGTTAGCTAGGGGAGAGGTATTCCAGAGTGAAACAAAAATATTATATATATATTTGTAGGTGTCTGTACACCAGGTTCAAGGGAGTTTGCATAATCATGGCTACATTGACAGATTTTGTGAAGTGTCCCAGTGTGGAACTACTGGAAAAATGTACTAAAGACCAACTGTTAAAAATTGCAGAGCATTTTGAGGTAGACGTTCCAAAGCAGGGTCGTAAAGACACCATAGTGACTATGTTACAGGCCCAGTTGGTACTGCAAGAAGTTCTGCCAGCAGTGGCTGGCGATGATGGTTCCGAGGAGGAGTTGGCTGAGAAGGCAGCTATAAATCCAGAGCGGCAGAGAAGTGCAGGTTTTTCTTTGTTTGACTTTGGTGAAATGACATTTGAACAGAGAAAGGAAATAATGCTGCTGCAGTACCAACAAGACAGTGAACGTGAGGAACGAGTAAGTGCTCGTGAGGACCGGGCTAGAGCTCGTGAACAGGAAACTGAGATGGAGCGTTTAAGGTTAACTACAGTGGTGCGGGAAGCTGAATTGCAACAAGAGCGTTACAAGTTGGACCTCATCCAAGAGGGTAAGCTTTCTTCTGGGGTGTCCCCAGCTACTTTTGATGTAGCTTATAACTTGAGGTTGTTACCGAAGTTTGAGGAGAAGACTGTAGATTCTTTTTTTGGACTTTTTGAGCAACTTAGCCAAAGATGACAGTGGTCTGATTCAGAGAAAACATTGCTGTTACAGTGTGTGTTAACTGGTAGGGCTCAAGAAGCATTTTCTGCATTAAGTATGGCTGACAGTGAAGATTACTTAAGGGTAAAGACTGCAGTGCTAAAAGCTTATGAGCTGGTGCCTGAGGCCTACCGTCAGCAGTTCAGGAAGCTAAGGAAGTCAGAAGGACAGACCTATGTGGAACTTGTTCGGGAGCTGACGATGAAATTTAAATCGGTGGGTCACGGCTTCCGAAGTAGTAAATCTTAATGATTTGAGGGAACTGTTCCTTCTTGAACAATTAAAAGATATTCTTCCAGAACGCGTTGCAACGTACCTGAATGAGAATAAGGTTAAAAATGTAACAGACGCCGGGGTATTAGCTGATGAATACACTAGTGCTGTAGCGACGCGTCGACTTTGTCGACTTCAAAATATCGTCGACGACATATTTCCGCGTCGACGCGTCGCTACACATACGTGGGTCACCCAAAGCAACAAGCAGTTCGCAATCGCACTTCAAACACAATGGAGACTGAAACGGCTACCACCTCCTCCTCACAGGATTGCGCACGAAGCCCCCAAACGAAAACATCTCGCCCTAGGTCTTCAAAAGCATGGGAATATTTTAAAGTTAGTCCAAAACGCAAAGATATTTATATATGTATATCTCACTGAGACTGCTGCATAGCCTAGCAGAAGCAGCAGCTAGCTGTGGTGGCTACCATTAGCAGCTAGCATTTGCTCTCCGATTTTTACATAAAATGGAATTATGGATTATAAATTCAATCATTTTTTTATACATAGACGTTAAAAACCTATGGATTAACCGATTCAGACGCGTTTTTTCTCATTTTATTTCCATTGAACCATAGCATTGAACACGTCTTTTGATCAGATTGACAGCTACGGTGGTGAGACGATCTCCCTAGAAGCTCTGTGAAGGTACGTGTTGTGATGACTGTATTTGCTTCCCCTGTCGCGAGTCCGGATCACTCAGTGATGATACTATATACCTACATAATCTGTGGAGTCTCAGCTTTAATCGGATATATTGTATGTGCAGCTACGATAAGTAATAAGGGTACTTTTATCTTGAGTTCTGTGCCAATGTCCGTTAGCATTTTTCGCTCAGGGGTCATTTAGATGCTTCTTATGAGACTTGTGTTTTGTTTTGGTAAACATGGTTTGTATCGTCAGTTAGCTGAGATTATTTCCGTTAATCTGGTATAACACATTAATAGGTTCTTAAATATTAAGATCCCCTGAGACACAGTATCGTGAAACAAAACATTTTTACATTACGTTTTTTTTACATTACGTTTTTTATGAATTGAACAACAGAAAAATAATCGTTCGATTAGTCGACTAATCGATCAAATAATCGCCCGATTAATCGTTTTCAAAATAATCGTTTCCCCCCAGCACTAGTTAACACACAAGATTCATTCAGGGGAGAGATTTGACTGGGGGAGCAGAAATAACTGGTCTGGTGACCCCAGATGTAAAGTAGATCTAAGTACTTGCTACTTTTGTTTGGGTAAAGGACACCAGAAAAAGGAATGCCCAGTACTTGCAAAAACCAAGGGACTCCAAAATGTTCAGTTTCCCAGGCCTGTTGCCCTTGCAGCTTCTCCCCACAAGGTTGCTAGGGATGAGGCTATGGCTGCGGTTAAACTCTATACTACCCCGCAACCAGTTGCTGCTGCGGTTTCTAACTACGGACCAGCCCTGCAAGAGGTGAAACCTCGCCCCTCCCAGTTGGCAGATTAAATTGATCCAGGGTATGCCCCTTTTATACGAGAGGGTTATGTGTCTTTGCAAGGAAGTGAAAAAAAATTCCTTGTTAAGATACTGAGAGACACAGGTGCTATCGATTCATACATAACTGAGGGTGTTCTTCCATTTTCCTCGGTAACTGACACTGGAAGTGGTGTATTGTTCAAGGGAATGGGGATGCAGTTGTTGTCTGCTCCAAAGCATCGGTTGGTGTTGTCCTGTGATTTACGGCAGGGTGAGGTTGCCATGGGAGTCCGGCCATCTTTGCCTGTTCCGGGAGTGGCAGTCATCCTCGGAAATGAATTGGCAAAGCAGGAGGATCCAACTTTGCAGGAGCTTTTGTCCCTGTGGTTGTCCACCAGTTGGTGCTGCTGTAACCTGTGTTTCTTGTAATCAGCAGTGATGGGACCTACCTGTGGCACTTGATTCCAGGATATAAGAGGGCTGCAGAACAGGCTCCTCTGTTCCGTTTTATTGTTGGTTGTAACCACTGTGTTGGATAAAATAAATGATTGTTTTGGGCAACTCCGGTGTGGAACTGTTGTCCTTATGTTGCAAGCAGAGCCAGCTTGTAACAATATATACATCCATCATCAATCAATAAAACAAATCATCCAACACTAAATAGAAGAAATCTGGACCTATTTATTTTTATACCACAGCATCTATTGGGACTGCTCATTGATGTCATCAAGAGCCATTGAGTCTACCTTTTGTAGTCGGCCTCTCAGAATGTTTAGCATTTCTTTGTCTCTTAACATTCCTATAATCATTTGTTTTTTTATTGTTGATATTGTTTTGTTCTTTATTTTTGTTGTGAGAATCACTTTGCAATTGTGTAAGTGAATAAATAGTTATACTAATATTATTGTTGTTACCATCATTACTATTATTAATAATGTCTTCTTTGTTTTCTTTATTTATCGCTGCAGAAAGGGTCAAAAAGTTTCCTGTACATGGTACCATGCCTGTCCTCTGTTCCACATGTCTTCAGTCCGTTCTGGACCCATGACTCGGACACTAGTTCTACCAAGGCTCATTAGAGGTAAGCAGTGGTAGCAGAGTGGAGTTATCTTTGTATTTAGGCTGCAAGTCAACAAGAATAGATTACAAATCGCTTAAAAAATGGTTCAGATAAGAGGCACCATGTGTTACGCAGGTGTGGCGTTGATATAGTTTATATAATATGCGGTTGAACTTTCAAATGAAATTATTTCCGGTGCAGAGACAAACACTCGAGGTGGATGTAGTACATACTGGTGTTAATAAAATATAGCGTGTATCCCTCAATTTATCGACAATAAGAATGACAATACATACTTCCGGGTGTAAAGTAATATATCTATCATGTAGATCCTACACATCCACTGGAGATAGATTCTGAAAGTAAAATATACACTTCTCACTAGAAATGTGATCATAAAGCATTATTATGGCCAAACTATCCTACAATTTAGGATTTTACACTGAAAAAAGTGTTGGATTCAAGATTCAAAGGTTTTATTCTTATATGCTCAGCAGCTACAGTGTAGAAATGTCAATGAAATTCTTCTGACCTGAGCTCCTCCAACAATGCAACATATATAATAAAATACAAAATAAAAAGTAGTGCAAAAAGTGTATACATGTAATATAATTCAAAACTAAATTTGATAAATTTTTCTTTTTCACAGTGCACATATTTAAGTAATCATAACACAAAGCTTAAAGTTAATCTGTTTTTTCTTTCTCTTTTGAAGAGTGCTTCAGAGGATGGCTGAATTAACAAAACGTGGAGAAGACCGAGAGGGAGAAGTTGGCCGGTTACTACATTTCACAAAAAATACAGGACCTTGTGAAAAACTGAAAGAAACAATTGAAGGAAACTGCTTAAAAATATGAAGTAATGGGTGCTTTGAAAATATTTTCAAATGTGTGTTAATGTTCATTGTGTTATAAATTATTTTACTGCTTCTAATCATTTGATTTATGAGTATGTATTTACATACATTCTGGTACCTTTCTGGTAAGGTAGGTGCTCTGATCTGAAATGATAGATGTTCATTGAGCTACTGCAATTGGGTGAGAGTGTTTCATCATCATATCTGACCAGCTTAACCATCAAGTAATACCAGTTAAAATTCTACTCGAGATCATACCAGTTTGACCAGCAAATGGTGACCAGCTAGAACACTGTGACCACCAGCTTTTACCAGCTAAACCAGCTATCCCGACCAGCTAATGGTAACCAGCTAGACCACTGTGACCAAACCAGCTATTCTGACCAGCTAGACCACTGTGACCACCAGCTTTTACCAGCTAAACCGACCAGCTAATGGTGACTAGCTAGACCACTGTGACCACCAGCTTTTACCAGCTAAACCGACCAGCTAATGGTGACCAGCTAGACCACTGTGACCAAACCAGCTATCCTGACCAGTGTCCAAAACCCCTCTTAACCAGCTAACTAATCCAGCCTAATATTGACTGGCTAACCAGCCTGACCAGCCTTGTTGGTCTTAGCTGGTTTTTTCAGCAGGGAGCTGTGACTTTTTTTTTTACATGGAAATTATTTTTTAAGATTGACAAACATCATGTGTAATTCGTGGCACAATTCAAACGGGATCGAAAGATAAGTGTTCTCTCTCCATTGACTTCAATACTTTTTCCGAAATAAAGGACTTCAACTCTCTATTGGGCCCCCCCCAAAAAAAAAAAAAAAAAAAAAAAAAAAAAAAAGTATACGGTGCAGCTGGTGCAACTGCAAACAACACCACAACGGAGTGTTTAGCCAGTACGAAAATAGTGCTGAGTGCAAAAGGCGCTGAAAATATATATGGAATTATTATGTTGCTTTATATAAATGAGGTATTTCAAGTGGCAGTAAGCACAGTTTATATAATATCATTCTTATATTCCTAATGGCAGTGATATTTAAACGTTACAAATAATGTTTTAACCGATGTACGTGCAGGAAAGATCAATATGTCACGCAAAGCTCCCACTGTCTCCATCCAGCAGCTTAAACAACAGCTCTCACTGCACACTAATAACAACACAGGCTAACAGGGGGCCTTCTTCATTACCTCGGTTTGTTAAATCTATTTTAGAGGACTAAACTTAAACAAAATCTAAATTCACTGTTGTAAATTTTTTTGACAGATGCAAACAAAGAGCCGTCTGTCTGGTTTCTCTGCGCAGGTGAATGTCCCGCTGCCTGCAGCCGCTAACGGAGCTGCGTAGTGCCCATCCTCCAGCGGACCCGAGCCTGGCACCGTCCTGCGGGATGCTGCGGGAAACCGTGCCCGCTCACAGGCTCTCTGGTCCGCAGCAGGTGTACCCGCGCCCCCCCCCACACGGTGCAACCTCCTCTTGGTCTCTAGCTAACCTCGGTCTGTCAGGTTGACCCCTCTGTTTTCAGTCCAGCATCAGCATCAGCAGCTAAGATGTACATGACAGTTTATAGGATAACGATGAAAATAAACATGCACTGCTCACAAGCTAAAGAGCAGGTGAATGCTTGTGTTACCTTCTTTCTTCAGTGGGACCGGAGCCTGGGGCTCGTCCTTCTTGTCCAGCAGCGGGTTCTTCCTGTCCTTCTGTGACTCCTTCTTCGGCTGCTTCGCGGCTTGAGCTGCAGTCTTGTTGGAGCCAGCGGCGGCCGCCTCCTTCTTCTTGTTTTCCGCCGCTTTTAGGATCTCAAACGGGTCGGACTCATCGTCCAGTAACTGGTCGAACCGGTTGGTTACGACACAGCCGAAGCCTTCCTGCAGGTGTCCGGGCATGATGGCGCCCCTTCAACGGGATTCACCTCCGATTCTACGAGGTTTGATGCGAACAATTCGCTGGATGCTGCCACAAGATGGCTGGGAGAGCTGCCCCTTCTCTTCCGGTGCGAGCACCATCCGGGACATCGTGCACAGCGCACCAATCTGAACACACTGAGGCTGCAATGTTTTTATTTACATTATGTAACTATGTGCTCTGATATCCTCCTACAGTAATCCGGGTTTTAATTTCTGAGAGGAAGTCACATGCAGGGGAAGCTTTCCATAGTCTGCTGGTCCTGTTTTGTCAAAAGTACATGATGCTGTACAGAACAAAACACTATTACATATTTCATGGTTTGGCTGAAGAAGTGTCACTTAGGTATTTCAATCATAAACCAATATACCTCTATTAGTCTACATTACTTAAATAAACATTACATTACATTTAGCTGACACTTTTATCCAAAGCGACTTACAATAAGTGCATTGACCAAGAAGATACAAACTTGAACAGAATCATATAAACTATAGATTCTATACAATTATTGCTGTTAAAAAATATATGCAGTGTGTTCAAGTCCTTGTATTTTGTAGCATTGACTCTGTGCTGCTACAAACACACATATCATAAGATTAAGTGGGATTTGTCAGTTTATAAAAAGCAGCAAATGTTGTGTTTAGAGCCAGCAGGGGCATGCTGAGCAACAGCTGGCGGAACAATATCTGACAAGACCGCCCTGTGCACAGACAGCTCTCAGCACTCTGAAGCTGTCACACTGGATTAAGACATATTCAGGAACTTTTTCATGTAACTCCAGTTTGTTTCACCAATGGATGTCATTGATTTTAAAAACAAGAGTGAAACTCTATTCAGGCCCAGGGCACGTGTTTATGACCATTGCTAATTTTCATCTTAGCGCTTCATTTTTTAGAGAACAACCATCCAGTCAAAATGTGTAATGAAATAAAGAAATAACCTAGAATGGTTGATTCCATACATTCACAAATAAATGGGTTTTTCCTTGGTCAATGCTACACTGTTTAATAAAGTTGAATGAAAATCAGGCAAGTAATTGTTCCCTAATGTTGCTGACAAACAAGAAAAAGCAGAGCTCGGAACATTTCACCGATTAAAGTTCAGTTACTTTTCTGAAATGGCTTTAAAAGAAGGCCTCTGATGCACATTCGTCATGTATATTTTTCTCTTATATTCCTATAATTAAAACAAAAAAAAGGCAATCATCTTGCAAACCAGTGTGCCGGGAGCAGCTAAAGCAAAACACAATGACATTAAGCAGTTGAGCCTCCAAAGCCCTATTGTTGCTACCACAAAGCAGTTATATTTTAGAATTTCAGTGAAATATCAGTAAAACAACTTGTGCATAAGAGCTTGTGAAAAGAAGAATTGTTTTACCCTGCATGTGTCTGTTAAAGACCTTGTCAGTGAGCATGTCATGCCTTTCAGCTAACCACATCATAATGTATGATCTGTGGTAAAAGGAGACCCTGGTGACAGCTGATGGAAGAGCTGGAGGTAAACCAGACCTTACAAGCAAACAGCTGATTCAAGTCTGTAAGGTTAGAAGCCCGCTGAAGAAGAACATGATACAGATATCAGGTGTGGTGGTATTTAGTTACAACATGAGACCTCTGCTGGTTATTGATCTCAGAAAGGGCAAATGCAAAGAAAAGTCTTGTGGAATTGTACTTATGTAGAAAAGACAACAGAGACACATTGTTCAGTGATACGAGACGCAAGCATGAAAAGAATAAGAGCACTTTATTCAGAGAAAAATGATCCATTACAAATGACTCACTATTTCACTGCACTAATTTCCTCGTCGGCATTTTCTTCACTCTGTTTCCTTCGGACTTCTTTCTCAAGCTCGAGGAGTTTGGAATAGAGGACATCGGACGTTCCTTCATCGATGTCCATCTGAGACAAGAATGAAAAACATTATTTTGACTTAAAAACACTTTTACTTCACTTCTTATGTTTATATAAATATTTGATTTCAACCTTTATTGGACTTTTTACTTTAGCTTCTTATGTTTATATAAATATTAGTAATCAATTTCTTTAAATGTATCTTTTATATAATTCAAAGCTGGAGCAACTCCCAAAACATTTTTCCTTGGAATAAATCAAATGTATATACATTAAAAAGTTAAGATATTCTGATTCAAATACATTCTAAATCACTGCAGTACTGTATTTAAAATATAGCCTACTTTAGTTCAATTGCACATATTGTGCTGTTTACAAATAAAGAAACAGCAGTTGTGCAAACATGCTAATGAGCCACGACTTGGCAGTGCATTTCTATATTTTTGAACAGGCCTAAAAATAAACTAGGCTTTCAATCATTAGTATAAAATAAAATATATGTATGTCAAATTGTATGTGGTCTAATGTACGAAAATGCACAAAATGAACCCTGTAAGTAGAGGATTATATTGTTATTATTATTATAAGCTAATTATTTAAACAGGTTTTGTAAAGAAATATGTCTGACACTAGCTTTGTAGTAGTAGTAGTAGTTACTGTGATCACTGTAAGTGGTTTCCACTGTACTCAGGTTCAGCTTGTTTCAATTTCACGTAAAGCAGTATGATGTCTCTCTGTGCCGGTCTCTGGTTACTCACCTGGCGAGGCTGAGTGTAGTTTGTTCCGAGTCCTGATGTTAAACTGTGATACTTTGCTCTGGGGTCCAGAGACTCAGGGTTTTGTAGAAACAGCCAGTGCTGTTAAAAAGCAGGACGTCGTGTTTATAGGAATTCATTTTAGAGATATGTGTGCATTATTTCGTACTGACAGCAACATACCAGCGCCTCTGCTCCGTTGTGTGGTGTGAGCGTGAATGTGTTGGTGAAGATCCTTATCTATTAAGCACAGAGAGTCACAATGTCAATGACACAATGTCATACTCCTTTCTGCACATATTCTGATTTCACAGTTTATATGCAAAAATTCATTCATAGCATTCTATTTTCATGTAAATTACTGCTTTATTTTATTTTTATTTTATTGCTAGTTAACTGTATTTTATTACGGTGTAAAATAATTTGTGTTTTATATTAGATTTCTTGTTTTTTATATTTTATGTATGCACCATGACATCAAGTCAAATGCCTAGTATGTGCGAACCTACCTGGCAATAAACCTGTTTCTGATTCTGAAAATACATCCCATTACATTATACAGTGCAAACCCTATGGAGTCCTTGGAGCGCCATAAAAACTAAATATGAGAAAACATTTAATGACACAAAAACATAATAAATAGGTAAATAACAAATAATGTAAAGATAAACAAATACAACAATGATTACCCAATAAAAAGATAATTAAATGCATTATCATTTTGTTCACATTTGTTTATTTTATTTTCTGTATTATGTATTTAAAAAAAAAAATACAGTATTTATTTTCCTTGTTCTTTTTTCTATTGATTTTGCTTTAAAAAAAAAATAAAACAGAAAATCTTGAGTAATTTATCTGCAAAAAACATATTTTAAGAAATAATGCATTATAATATTTCTTTATAATAATAATATATTTTTATTATGGCACTCCTATGGCTCCATAATATGCGATTCTAATCATGTTTCCCAGAGATGAGTTGGTTCACTTACCAGCCACATGACGGGCATGATGAGGGTCCAGAAGAAGGAGGGGAGGATCCCGTAGGTCAGGTTAGTCATCACCAGCCCGGGACAGATGACAGAGGAGAACAGCCCCTGTCACACACATTTATTTCAGGAACATTTTTACGATCTACCTGATGCACATTGTCAATAACTTTCTATTTAATTAACAAAGTTGATAGTGCTTTAAGAGTGGTGAGAGTTCTAAAAGTTATTTTATGCTTTAAAAAAAAAAAGGTAAATTAAACATTATTTGCAGGTCAATTAAAAAATCTAACTCTACTGGTATATCCAAAGGAGATCTAAAACTATAATATTTCACAGTGCAGATTTTTTACCCCGTCAACCAACGAAAAAATGAATTTTGCTATCATTTTATTCATTGGTCTCAAAAAAATACAAAACAAAGAGTTTAAAGAAAACAAACATAAAGGGAAACATCCGGGGAACGATAGCAGTTGCTTTTGATGGTTAATAGTATGTTAAAAAAGTATGTTCACATACATTTTTTTACTCTAACAAACATGCCTTTTGGCGCCACCTAGAGGAAACGGGACCACATTGTAACTTTTTTACACTGTTAAAAACTGTTTTACGGCCTGCTAAGACTTCTTTGCAGAAAAGGACTGCCTGCAGCCACTATAATGACCTTGTGACCAACCTAAATGTTGGAGTGTGTGTCAAACGTCACTCCTGAATCGGTAGTGTGCAGACTGTCTGATGGACTGACCTGGCTGTTCTTCTGCCTGTTGAGAGCCAGGCTGAGCATGTCTGAGGCGTACTTAGAGGAGCTGTAGGACTCCCTCCCCTCTCGGTGCTGCATGTCCTCCATGCTGAAGGCGGAGCGGCGGGCGTTACTGGAGGAGGTCCACACGAGCCTGGAGAGCAGCGGCTCCAGCTCCCTGATCTGCACCACACGGTACATGACTTATATACTATATATACTTTATGCATGTACGACTATAATACTAAATAACTATACTGTAATATCATATAGTATTCAGGACTGTATATAGGCTACAATGTCAGATTAAAGGGTTTTTTGTTATATTTTAGATTTCATATCTGTGGTGTACCAGGAGAAAATGACCGAAGAGGTTGGTGGCAAACACTTCCTGCAGACCGTCTGAGTTGAGGCGGTCCTGTTGGGTCAGGATCCCCTCGGCTGTGGCAAACATTCGGACCACATTCCTGCAGAGAGGAGAAAGTGTTACAGAACAGCATGGACACGGACAGGGTTTACAGCCATCAAACTTTAAAGACAACATTTGATGTTGAGAAGTGTGGTTGTATGAGGTAATTATCCATATTCAATTTATTACCAAATTGTAGTTATTCATAGTTGCTGTTTCACGGCAATGTTAAGCGGTGACACAATTGTAAATAAACAAATTAGATAGACTTTAACGCTTTTTTGTTTTCTTTAAGTGGGCCTTTCTTTTACGTACTTCCTGATCCACAGTAGTACATTGCTTAGATTCCTGCCTATTATTTTACCCGACTTAATTTAAATGTCTTCTTTTATAAAAGGCTCCCTTTTATTATAAAGGTCCTTAACGTTATTATTATTTTATATATATGTTGCATTGTTGGAGGAACCTCCGATTTAAGATTAAGATTTCCATTGCTAATCTACTCTGTAGCTATTGTGCAGTCACATATTTGAATCTTGGTACTCCTGTCTTCATCTCCAAACTGCCTTCGTGCTACGTTCCTCATACAAACTCACTTAAAAAAAATCGAACTTTATATAAATATGAAATCAAATTATAGGATGCAAATTAAAGTAAATTAGGAACTGGATTTTGGGACTAACCTGGAGAACAGACCCTTGAAAAAAGCATTCAAATCCAGTTGTGGATTGGGCATGATTCCTGCATTTAGATACAGGAAGTCAATTCTGTTGTATCTGCAGAGAAACACAAAGGTCAACCTCTTCAGGTGAGTGCAGGTATATCAACAGTGTCATGACATCACTGTGTCTCTGTGTCAGTACCTGGCCTTGACCTCCTGAGCGGCGCTGAGCACCGATTGGACAGAGCCCACGTCCAGCTGCAGGAGGTCCACATGTGCGTTGGAGTGAGAGGTCAGCAGGGCGGCGCGGGCAGCCTCCGCCCGCTGCATGTTCCTGCAGGCCAGACACAGCCGCAGCTGGCTGTCCTCCGTCAGCAGCCGCTCACACAGGGCCAGGCCGATGCCGCTGGACAAAGTGAGAGGAGGCAGACAAACATTAGGGTGGAAACAAACACCCCTAAGGACTCATCCTACAGACTTTGGAAGTGAAACGAGTTGTAAACATAGAAAACTTGTTATGACAGTTGTAGAAGAAATAAATATTAAAGACAGATACAGAAACAGGTTGTTGTCGCAAATTATAACACATCTAAATTAAAATGATTACAATGCATGTTGATAGTAAGAACCTATAATAGACCTACTCTGTAGAGTGTATTGAGAAAGTTTTAATGTTTTTGATGGAGGTAATAAATCACAGATAGTACCGCCGTAGATACACCAGTATTTTCTCATTTGTGTATGATTTTGTTTATCTTGGATGTATTTTTTTTGTGCAAGTTTTATTTATTATTTAAAATACATATTTACATATACATTTAAATGCATTTGAAAAAAAACCTTATGTGGATATATCTTTCAAATTGAATTAGCAATTTATGCATAACTGGTGCATAAATGTATGTTACAATTATAGTGCTAACACCATATACAATAAAATAAAACAAGTCCCATATTATTATTAAAGAATCACAGACCTGTGCATTAAAATAAATCTAAACACATTATAAATAATGTGGGTTCTTCCTCATTATAACTATGTTCCTTATGGTACATAAGTATAGTAGTACAGGTACTTTTACAACCTTTACATTTAATATATTTTGTTGTAGGCTATGGGTTGCGGTTAGCTTTTTTTGTAATTCCCCTAATGGTATCTTAATGTGCATGTTTTCCAGTGTACGTGATGGATGCACTTACAATAACATTGTGGATAAAAGAGGATTGAACTAACTAGCATTGTTATAACAGTTGTAAAACATCAGTCCGTTCATCATATTTTAGAAGCACTTCTCCCTCAGTGACGCTTTCAGCTCGTGCAGGTGTCACTCTGCAACAATGTTAAATACCGAGTGTCTCTTCATCGTTATAACGCTGTTTTAGTGACCTACCTGTTCGCGCCGGTTATGATGACAACTCTCTCCATGTCTGCCCGGAGCTAGCAGCGTCTGTACGCGAAGACGGGACCGTAATAAAGTTTAAACCAGGTGTGAATAATCTCTAAACGAAGCAGCCCATCGTCCGATTCCAATGAGATACTTTAGCCTATGTGTAGGAGCAGAGACGTGGTGTGATTGGATGTCAACAAACAACCAACCAATCAGGTCACTCACTACGGAGAGCGAAGAGGCCCAGAACAGCTAAAGAGCGCAACGACTGAAAATGTCGATTATTGATTATGTCTGTAATACGGTCCAAAACCAATTACAGATTCGAAGTAATAGTGCAAAAATACTGTGACAAGTTGAAATCCTGTCCATCTCGAAATTATTGTGTACAATTGGATTACAATTCGTGGTGCAATGTGTACATTATCTTTATGTTGCAGCTGGTAAGGTAGTTTGAACTGCTGAGTAGCTTTAAAGGTCACTTATTATGCAAAATCCACGTTTTCACGTATTTTTTACTTAAACATGTGTCCCCTCTGTGTAAAGAGATTCTGAAAGTTACAGGAAAAAAGATTCACTCACTTTTTGTCCTGATCCATTTATATCTGTCTGAAAATGAGCTGATCAGACTTTGGCCAATTTATGATGTCATAACGATTTGTTTGGCTTGTGTAACCATTAGCCAATCACCAACCAAGGTAACCCCCCCCCCCCCCCCCCCCCCCATATCACCTGAATCTCCTCTTAGAGCACCATTGTGTTCTTTTTAACTAAATCTCTCTCAGAGGGGCGTGGGGAGGGGCTCCTTATTTTCATCTAAAGTAACAGACAGAGAATCAGCACTTTGGAAACAGGGCTGAAACAGAGGGGATTATGGGTAATGCTGCAATGATCTGTTTGGTGTTTCAGAAAGACACTTCAGACACGTTTTGTATATATCTGAGACCTATAATATATTGATGTAAAACAGTATAATAGGGGAGCTTTAAATGTGACAATATATAATGAGTTACTTTATAGTTTATAGTTTTGTAAGAATAATCTAAATGTGAAGTAACTAGTAACTAAACCATTCAAAGTAGAAATAGCACATAATGGCAATACTTGAGTCTAGTAAAGAACAACAGTAAATGTAGCCTACTAAAGTATGTAATGAAAACAACAAGGAAACTGACATATAAGTAAAGATGTATTTTCTTTATTAAAAGACTCTTTGGTTTGACTTTGGTTTACTCTTTGCTACTATTCAAAGAAATATACACTTTCTGCAAAAGTCTTTAACATGTTTATAAAACATGTCTGAACAGCTGCGGAGTAAAAACAATATTACCATAATTATAATGTCATTTGTTCACCTTCAAATTACAAAGCATAAATATAAACATTCATCAAAATCCCACCTGTATTGACATCCTCTAATAAATGTGCAATAGAATTAGATTAGAAAAAGAATCAAAATAAAATCTATAGGATTACGGTAGAGTACTCTATAAATAGAAATAGAAAATCAAAAGGAATTAAAATAAATACACAAAGGAGTGAATAGTGCTAATATATATGATATCTACAATATAAAGCTTTGTTCAAGTTAATAGCTTGTTCTCTTATCTTGTTATTTACAGCGCCATTGTGGCTAACCAGTTTAAAAAAGATGGACAACATTTGATGAGCTCTTTACGAGACGAAAGTCATTCCAAATAAATCCAGACTGCATGGCGGAGGGATGATGTTTTGCATTTGCTACGCCAGGCTCTCCATCAGCTGAGTGTGGATGTCCTGGAAGCTCGGCCTCTGCTTGGCGTTCCTCCTCCAGCAGCTCAGCATCAGATCATTGTAAACTCTGTCCGGACAACACAGAGGCTTCGGCAGGTACACCTGGGAGCACGAGACACAATGTGACAGTAGGATTCATGATTAATGGGGACATTACGGGTGAGAAAAAAACAACCATTTATAGATTTCACCAGGCTTGGAGAGGAATGGAATACATGTAACAGGATTAAGATTTAGGATACAAAACTGTATTCTATTACAGGTACATACAAAAAGACACATTC
Source organism: Gymnodraco acuticeps (assembly GCF_902827175.1). Taxonomy (NCBI): domain Eukaryota; kingdom Metazoa; phylum Chordata; class Actinopteri; order Perciformes; family Bathydraconidae; genus Gymnodraco; species Gymnodraco acuticeps. Next base: position 3,855,870 of record NW_022990042.1, on the reverse strand, counting down.
AGATTACTTGTTCATTAAAAAAGAATGACGATTGCTTGCAGGGTTACAATGTTACATAACATTTAAAAAAACAAAACTGATTTATTAAGATGTGTTGAGTTTCTTGTAAGAGGAGCACCTTTCATTAAACTTTACTGTTTTGTCGGCCCATGCTTTTGTTCTTTTATTCATTTCGTATTCAGTAGGGCATTTCAGTGTGATCAGATTGTATTTTTGCTTTGATCCCTCTCCCAGGACTGACAAGCGTGAGTTATGTGTTGCGTGTGTAGATACAAAGAAATATTATAAGAAAACCACATAGATAATCCAAATGACAAAAATATGAATGTTAACACATATAAAAAACAAAGTCAAAAATATCCCAGTTGCGGCCAAATAATATTATGGTGGGCGTCAGGCAGGACCACGGCACAAAGAGAACCGAGACGATCAGAGCTTGTTCTCTGGAGGAAGTGTAACTGCTCACCTGCTTGCCCTGGTCCCTGAAGAACTCTCCTGTGTTCTCGATGACCTGCTCGTCAGAGAGCTGGGAGTACGGCTGCTTCTTACACAGAGTGAGGATCTCCCACAGAGTCACACCGTAGGCCCACACGTCACTGGCCATGGTGAACTTCCCCTGAGAGAACAGACAGCAAGAACAATGAGCATCGTCTTCATGTGGAAGCTGGTTTGTAATAATGATCACAGCTGCTATATAATGAGCAATCACAACTTCTGGATGTATGCTCAGGTTCTCAGGGAAGCCTTGTTTACCTTTATTTATATTTGATTGTCCTTTAGTTCAAACTGACAGAAATAAAATAAGTGAGATTAAAAGATAGTAAAATATAATATAAGTAATTGTAAGTAAAATGTCCAATTAAAGATGAAATCAAATGTAAAAAAAAGATCTATAAACATTGTATGTATTGCATTTTTCAATTGAGTGTAAGGCTGCCAAAACAATTATTGTTGCCAAAATGATTCACCATAATGATTGTGTTGCAATGTTTAAAACGAGGGGAGAAAAACAATAACGATCTTTGTTCATTCATCTTTTAGTTTGTTCTTGTGTAATTTGTCTCTTTTTTGGCAAATAAGGTTAGATGCCCTAAAATAAGATGTGTTGTTAACACAAGATAAACACGACTTGTGGATAATACATGTGTAATTACCCCACTTGTGAATTTCCCAAATTCTATTTGTCAAAAAAACGTGCTAACAAGAGGCCTTTCGCTCAGCGATGGTCTTGCAGATCCATGCGACCATGTTTTAGTGTGTGTATAGCCTACCGGTAGCTTTTACTTCTGCCGAATCATAAATGTGATATTAATATGTTGTATTACCCGGCTGAAAAAAACATGTTAAGTATCATAAACATGTTTTCCACATATAGTATTTTCTGCAAAATTCAATGGAAAAATCCAATTGATTTGTGCTGATTGAGCCCTTGCAATGCTAACTTTCAGATCAGCCTACTAACATACGTCCTCGCTGCAACGCTCTATATTCAATACCTTGAATCCTGTAGTTTGACTGTAGTCCAATTTAAGATGTATATAGTAAAAGCCAATGAACAACCATTTTACAAGTCTTCGAATCCAACTGGACCAACAGGACTGCTTTTTTCTCTTCCTCAGGAGCAGCGCTCACCAGCAGGATGCTCTCCCAGGACATCCAGCGGATGGGCAGCACGGCGCGGCCCTGGATCCTGTAGTAGTCCCCTCTGTACAGGTTCCTGCTCATGCCAAAGTCAGCGATCTTTATGGTGTAGTTCTTCCCCACCAGGCAGTTACGGGTCGCCAGATCACGGTGCACAAAGTTGAGAGAGGACAGGTACTTCATACCGGACGCAATCTGCACAGCCATGGCGATGAGTTTACTGTAGCTGCAGAGGCAACACAGAAACAGAACACAGTTGGAAATATGGTAAACATACAGTAGTGTTCAATGTTGGGGAGTAGCATGTCATTTAACTTGAACTATATTTTGCAACTGTAAGCTTACATTTTGGCTACATTCATAATTGCATGGTAATTGAAATGGGGACATTCGTTTGCTATGTTTGTGTTGGTATCCACTGAAAATAAATGTTGGGCTTTCAAAGAAAAAGGAATATTGTATTACTATTATTTTAACATTGCTTCTAAACGTATAACTGTTAATACTGCATAAAAAGGTCTGAAGCAGTTTTAGCTGTTAATAGTGTACAGATATTGTAAGATATTTTCCGATATTAGAAAAGGACCAGTGCAAGTTGGCAGGGGGTGAAAAGTTAGGACGATTGTAAGGGCCCGTGACTGACAGGGGCCAAAACTATTTTAGAACATTAAGAAGTAACCTTTCATCATTCATCAATAACAGTGGCGAGCCGTGACTTTTATACCTAGGCCCTCTGATCCCCCCCCCCCCCTTCCCTCGAAAAAAAAGAAAGACAAATAGTTATTACGTCACAGCGTATACTTCAGCGGAATATCAAAACAACGGCCAGGGGTGCAAAACACATCAATGACAGCCTGCCTGTTAGTTGACTAAATAGATACATATTTGCAGTTTAAAAATACAAGTTAAATGCAATTATGAATCAACGGTATTAAAAGAGTTCAGTTAAAAATAAAAGAGAAAATAAGGAAACTGTGAAGCTGAGAAAAGAGGTCAGGTGTACAGTAAATGATAATGTATTGTTAGTGTATGAGCCCACCTGACCATACTCTCCCCCTCCTCTTCCTCCGGCTCTGCCTTGTCTCCACCAGCGGCCTCCTTCAGTCGCAGCATGCAGAGGAACTGGTTCAGGTCTCCGTTCTCCATGTACTCTGTGATCATACACAGCGGGTCGGTGTCCACACACACCGCCAGCAGACGCACGATGTTGGGATCCCTGAGGCGGGACATGATCCGGATCTCCTTCAGGAAGTCGTTCCTGCAGCACAGCGGGGCAAACTATTGTCATTTACTGCTTCATTGACTGAGATTGTCACAATAACATCATTTTAAACCTGATACGACACTAGTGCAAAATGCAATACTTGACATTTATTTCGACACAAGAGGAGAAAGGGGAGAAAAGGAACACTAAATGTTTTGTTTCTCTTTTATTTTAAAAGAAAGTTATTGAACACATACCACACATCTAACTGTGTTTGTGGTAATATTCTTAAATATGTTCCTTACCTTTAAGGCCTACACATCCTTATATCTATATATATATTTTTCTTATGTCTGCCGATTCCAATTGTCTGTCTCTCTAAGAACTATAGTTGACACACACAAACATTTTTGTCATTTTTCTTTCATGGCAAATGTAAATGTAATTTTGTATTCATAAGGAAAAGTTGTTACAAGACTTTCCCTTGCCCAAACAAATCTCCAAATATAAATATATTACTGGACACATAATGTTGTTTACTAAGTTCATCCTAAGGTTGAAACACTCACTGTAGATCTGTTTGTTTTGATATGTTCGGTACTTTCAATACTATCGAAGGTAGAAGTAATGTGAATGGTAACAGTGACCTTTGACTGAAAAATAACAACCAGCTGGAGACGAACGTGCTGAGCCCCTTTGTATATTTTTAATTTAACCAAAAAAGATGAGCCTTTTACCTTGCATTCTTGTTGGCATCTTCCCGCAGTGTTTTCACAGCGACCAGCAGAGGGGACTCGTTGGTTCCCTCTATGGACAAATCCTCATCCAGAAAGTCCTGCATGCCCTCGGCCTCACACAGGTGCACCTGTTTTAAAAGCACTTTGTTAGTCCATCTCCCACTTGGCACCACTCAGAACCATGAGTTTAACACCACTTCGCGTTGGCCACTTGTCAGCATGTACTCTATTTTCATGCTTTACCACACTATCACTCAATCTTTCAAATGAGAGCTTTAAAGATACATCATCATAACTTCAGGAGGAATATTCTTTACATATTTAAACGTCCAAATCAATGCCAACAAACATTAAAGCAACAACATTACTTCTCCAAACTGGCCCTCTCCCAGTTTCTCCTTGAAGGCGAGCTTGTGTCGGGGGAACTCTCTCATGGAGGAATCGGTTCCAGAGAAGAGATTCATGTTGACGGCCGTGATGGAGTAGCAGTCTGCAGACTCCTGGAGGCTGATGATGTCCGCCTCCGCATAGTGGGGGGCTCCGTCCAACCCGCTGGATGCAAGAGCTCTGGGGGAGATGCTGGGTCCTGATGAGGTGCACACACAAACACACACACTACAGCACACAGATATGTCATCTTTAAATGGTATGGGTAATAAGTATTTAAACATGTGTTCGGTCTAGACTAAATAGTCTCTGAGAGAAAGGAAACCAATGATGCAACTGTCTCAGGGTTGTGGTCAGTTGCAACATCTCACTTTCTTTTCTTTCAAATGTATATTATGGACGATATGTCATCTGAAAATAGGATTGGTTATTTGCCGACATATGTATGTTTGATATATGAAAAAAAGAAAGCAAAAAGTGTTGCAACCAACCCTGATGTGTGTTGCAACTGTCCCAGATTTGGGGTCACTTGCAACATCTGCCTTTTTCTTCTTTTCAAATATAAATTGTGAATGATACAGTACGTCATCTTTAATTGGTATCAGTATGTAAATCATTGAATATATAAACATTTGGTTGGTCTAGACATATTAGAATCTGAGTAATGGAGAAAAATGCTAAAAGTGTTGACACCATCCGTGCTGTGTATTGCAACTGTCCCAGGGTTGGGTCAGTTGCCAGATCTGACTTCTTTCCGTTCAATTATATTGTGAACGATATATGGAATCATCTTGAAATGGTATGGCTAACTACAAGAGATATGTACGTTTGATATATAAAACAATGATTCAGTTAGATCGAACATTTTCTGAGTAACAGAGAGAAATGCAAAAGGTGTTGCAATCCTCCCCAGTCTTCCCCTATTTACGCATTGTGCTCTCGATCTTACCGAGGTGTTCCGTGGACTGAGCGAACTCGGGGAGTTTCCGGATGAGGCGGGAAGGCTCCTGGTAGTCGGAGCAGAGGGGGAAGATGCTCTCGTAGGTGGAGTTGGAGGTGGAGCCGCTATCGCTGGTCAGAGAGGAGTGGAGGGAGGAGAAAGCCTGCGTCTGCACCGCCAGGCGAGCGGTGAGTTCATGGTCCAGCAGGCGACGGGAGGCCTGTGGAGAGAAAGTGGAGGTTTGTTGTAATGGGAAATCGGTATTGGATGTCCGACTTGTTCAAAAAAGAGGACATTCTTGGAGATATTGTAACTCAAAGGGTTCCTAACCTTTTAAAGCATCATAATCAAGGACTTTTTAAGGACAACATTGCATTGCTAACGTTTTCTTTCTCTCTTGTTTTCTGCTGCTGAACCCATGTCTTTCAACTTTGATTAATAATGCCCACATGTGACTTCTTGAGGCAGGAGCGAAGACATAATGCAGACAGCAGAACCTAGTCTATTTACTAATATCAAGTACATTTGATAATAGTATAAAATAAATCCCATTTCCAGCAATTTAAATCACTTTGAATGACCCAGGCTTATTTGTATGTATTTTCCCAAATTGTAATAACAATATTTTTTTTAGCAGAACTATGTGTGCAAGAACCAAAGCTAGTGAGGTAGACAATAACAACAATTCAACCTGCAAATAAATAAATATATATATAGACATATTGTTGATATATTGTTTTGGAATTTGTGTCGAATCCATCATTTAAAGTATGGGATGACAGAGTGTGATGCATAAATACAGGAATATCTTATGCTTTTGTCTCCACATCACCACCTAAGACTCTGCAACAAGTTATTTAATGCCAATACACCACAGGCTGCTGATGGCATTGTCCGCCTGCTTGAAATCGACTTCCATGTGACTGCAGTCAATTCCAGCTCATACAGCTGGCTTATAAAAACAAGACCTCTTATTGATCTGTTTGGTCTCAAAGAATGGAATGAATACATAAAATACTCCTCACCTTCTCAAGCATCTTTTGCCAGACCTGCCTCCACAGGATGATGACGATGATAGCCAATAAGATTGCTATAATAGCTACCAGGCAGCCAATCAGGATCCTGGTGTTGCTGTCGTCCACTTTATGAAACGGATCCTCTCCTAACAGCCAGAGGAGGTTGAGTTATTTCATCTTATTAAGAGTACATCCAACACAAATGACATTATCATTGCATAATCTGCCTTATGTTTCGTTGAAGATACAGAAAGAGAAGTGACATCTATTTCCGTCAGATGTCTTCCTGCCTCTCTTCAAAAAGAACTACTTAGATATGGGAAGACTTTAATTTGATCTGGGAGCCTTCTATGGATTTTATGGAAAATAAGGATATGTCTGAAGCATTGAACAGCAAGGAAAAATAACCTTTCATTTATTATTATTATTATTATTATTATTGTATTTACTATGTATTTTTTTTTTACATTTATTTAATTCAATATTAGTATTACCTTACCATTATGAGTATATCTTCCTTTTTATAAATGTTTTGTCAGTCAGTGTATTTTGTATTCAATCATTTATTTTAGCACTGTTGTTACATTTGTTTTCTGTTGTTTTATTATTTGTCTTTTAATGTGAAAAAATAATAATGACTGGCAAAAAAAGACAATTTCAGATACTATCAGCAGGGGGCACTGTTTGACCAGAGAACATTTGAGTTCAACTTGGAAACTAACCCACACTTTTAGACTGAAATAAATCACTTTCTTTCATAGCATTATGTATGACACCAATCCCAGCTTGACTTTATTCTACATTTATAGTTTTTTAAGTTATATTTGTAGGTGACTGAAGATTATACTGGACCTGTGTTTTGTTTACCACTACATCACTTCCTAGCATCCGTATATCAAACCAGCCTCCACTCCCTCCTGCCAACATTTCTCTCCCCTGCCTGAAAGTCACTTCACCAAAATTACAACTTTTACTTAAAGGAAAACAAATCCTAAAGGGTTTAGTTTCTGACCTGGCAGTAGGTTTGTGGGACGTCCATGTTTGCGAGGAGTCAGAGATGTGTTGTACACGGCAGAGCCTGAGAGAGAAAGAAAGAGAAGGAGAAGCAAGGTTAGACTAGAGGAATGGTGCAGTAAACATGCTGCCATGTAAAAGCACAACATGTCATATTGGGCCACTTGGGGTCTCTCAATCCAAACAATAACAAAATATAAGGCTTTGTTGTGTCCAATGCTGTCATGGAAGTCAGCTTCAGTTTAGGATTTCTTCATTGTTTACCCTTTAGGAGGTTTTTACCGTAAGCCGAATTACCCCCAGAGATCTCCTGCTTTCAAAAACAAACAGACCGACTAATTAAAAGGGGGGGAAATAATGAAAAAAGCAGTTGCACATAAAAATCAGTGTTTCTCCAATTCTGCTCTGCATATAAAGGATGTCCCATGGGCTGCGAGCCAAGCTGTCGCTAATGTTTGTTCAGCTTTTTGTCTAATAAGATATAGTAGGATATAGATGTGCATGAGATTTTAATCAAGAGCTGAATTATCCCCAGAGGTCTCTTCCTCTCCAAAACAAACAGATTTACTGATTAAAAATGACAAAAGTAATATAAACAGCAGTTTCAAATACACATTTTTGTTTCTCCGATGCTGCTCTGCATATAAGGGATGTCCCATGGGCTGAGAACAAGATTACCACTGTTTGTCCAGCTTTTCCTCTGAACGTGTAAGATGTACAGTACATGTGCAGGAGATTTGAACCAAGAGCCGAATAAACCCCAGAGGTCTCCTTCCGTCTAAAACAAACAGACTAAGTTTGTTTTAAGTTAAAAACAACCAAAATGTGTAATTCTACGGAGCCCCCTAGGGGACACGGAGAAGAAAAAAAATGTATTTAAAATTAAAAAAGAAAAGAAAAAGTTTTGCGAGATATCACAAAGGTTTTGCGATATCATCTCGCAATACTTTTCATTTAGCTCAATGTACTTCCTGGTCAGTTCGGCTGCTACGTCAGCACAGAAACCACAACAATGGAGCGGTTCGCGGTTCATCGATTTTACTTTGAGCTTGGCCTTAAATATAAAGATATAACATCAGTGCTTGGCAATAGGCACGGGTTTCACACATAGACTGTATATATAAAGGGTTTCACATAAGTGAAGACACCTCAAGAGAACACTCAGAGCGAGGGGACATGCACGTCCCTCTGAGCTGAGTTATTGACAGATTCAAATTTCGCGGATCAATAACTCATGAACATAACGTTGTAAAAATACAAACAACATGACTTTACAATCATAGCAAGGTAGAGAACGAGCTACAGAGTCGTTTTTATCAGAACAGTTCGATACGCGCCGTCATCCGAGCTAAACATCAAGAATTGGTCACAATCTGCAGCTGGAGGAGGGAGAGGAGTGCTTAGGGACCGTCTACAAACTGCAACGGGGTTTTGCGATATCTCGCAAAACATTTTTTTTTCTTCTTTTGTTCAAATAAAAAAACATTTTCTTCTCCATGTCCCCTAGGGTGCTCCGTAGTAATTCTATAGAAAAATTGACTTAAAACGGGTTAAAAAGTTGACAGCGCTGACACAACAGACCAATATGTTGAGTTTAAATACAATTGGAAGCCTTTGGAATAAGCTTACATTACAACAAAGACATTTGAATGTGTAAATATAGATATTACTAATATTATACTCAGAGAGGACATCCCATCTCACCTGACTGGAAGGCCACCTCACTCAACAGCATCCACCCGTCGCTGAAGTGGAAACGACATTTGATGGCGCTGGCTGTGCGGTCACCGAGGGGAACAGTGATGAAACGGGCGCCTTGGCTTATGCGGTCCAACTCGGGCCTGAAGGTCACCGGGTCAGACTCCCAGTCCGGTCCCGAGCGGAAGTAGCAGGTGGCCTGACGGAACATCCTCACCCCTCGGCTGAACATGTTATTACAGTGGACCTGGGGGGTGGAGGTGGGATATGTAGTTTAAACCAAGCAAGATCAGCGTACTAAGAGATGTATCCTGCAAATATTATGATGATAAAACTTACAAGGGAATTAGCTATTTGTTGCTCTACCAATTGTTAAACATCAAGAATTGGTCACAATCATGAGGTTATGACATAATTTGATTAGTACAACATTCAAACCTTACGGTACGTCCACACAACAGCTTTTCAAAAATCTTGGAGCTGGGCGTGTCTGAAAGCTTGGGGATTTTTTGCGAGCAACGCGACCAACAACCAATCACATGAATCTCCTGCCCCCGACATACAAAGCAAAAAACCCCGGGGATTTTATGCGAGCAATATATATATATATATATATATATATATATAAACTCCCCAAACCGGCGAAAACCTACCAGTTTCACCCACTGTCTCTGCCACCTCCCTCCATGCCTGGTTCCTCCGGTTTGTATCCCGTTAATAGTTCTGGTCGTAAAGAACCGGGTGATTTGCTACCGTAATTTCTCGTTTGGAATATGAGGAAATGAACTGCGGTCTGGTTCTCCCTGCTTACACGCGGTTTGATTGGCTAGAGCTTCTACTGTCAGATTTGCATAAACGTGATTTGATTGGCTGACGCTTCCAGCTCAGCTTCAAAAGTTGAACATTGCTCAACTTTTGAATCCTGGAAATCCTGGAAATCTTCGCTTCGCTCCCCCACAATGCAGTTCTGCGAAAAGCGAGGCAAAGTGACGTCATCCCCATTCAAAGTCAATGGGCAGAGAAGCGTTGGAAGCGGTGGAAGATTCGTCTAAAGCTGTTGTGTGGACGTACCGTTAGACTTTATACATATTTTCATATTCAACAAGACTTGTGGACTTTAAACAGCTTTTGTAATTTATTTTATTTCATTAACCTGTACTTTTCTGATACTGTATGTTCATGTGCAATGCCAACTATAATATGTAAAAGGTTGAAGTTGTTAGACCTAGATATGGTGTCAGATTTGGGTCAATATTCTAGCGCGCAAAACAAGCTACTCACGAGCTACTCACGAGCGGAAAATGTGCTTTTACACGCGCATTAAATGACCCTCGCGCACATATTAAACCCCCGCGAGCGCCTATGTGCTCGCTCGCGAGAGAGACAGCCCTCTTGCTCCCTCGCGGGAGTGTCAGCCTCACTCGCTCGCGGAGTCTGTCTACGCGCGCGTGAAAAGTTTCTGGCACTTTGGGGCGGAGCCACTGGACTTTGATTGACAGCTGCCAGGAAGCCCGGAGTTGCCAGGTTTGATAAATGCCTGAACTACCAAGAGCCGAGGAGTGACAGCTGCAAGATCAGTTGGACGAGATTGAATGGTAAATGTGTCCATAAAAAACTATTATATTCGTAAAGTGTACAGCTAATATATATATATATATATATATATATATATTAATTAATTAATTTTATATAAAACAATATATTTTTGAGTGGGTTGTATCTGTCGAAAACTGCTAGCTACTGTCTGCTGTATGCACCTCCCTTACGAAATGAACTATAAATGTACTATAGTATTACTATAGTATATTATAAGAGTTGTATAGTGTCCTATAGTAAGTTTGTAGTGTTCTGTAGTATTTTTCACCAGCTATTCTTTCACACACAGTGACGTCACGAGCTACCCACAATGCAACGCGCGCCATATATATATATATAAATACCCCATTTTTCTGGAGGTGCAAAAATCCTGGAGGTGCTAATATAAACAGCTAGCTAACGTAGCCAGGCAGAGCGCACTAGGTTTTTTTTCTGAATTAACGACCGAAGAAATCGCTGCATGTCTTCGGATTACATCTCTGGACTTGAGGGGTGTGCTCTAGGTCGTTACCAGCGTAAACTAGACCTGTGTGGATTGTCGGATTGCCCTTACAATGTATGGAATAACGACCCTCGAAAGTGGCCTTCGGTCGATTTTGGCAGCATCTACATCTATCTTCTAGAAACACCAGGTGAATACCCCACTTGTCACAATAATATTATCATGCCAATGCATATATGTGGTATTTTAGAGTTGACTATATTGATTAAGGCAATAGACTATGATATTCTGCTTGCACCTCGCATGAAATGGCGGATACCGGAAGTACGGTGTCGCCCTCGGCCCAAAACCCGTATGTGTGTGTGAAAGAATTGTATTACTATAGTTTTTTCTGTAGTGCCATTTTATTAGCTATAGTAGCCCTATAATATTTCAATAGTAATACTCTGTATCTAGATCTTTGTAGTATTCCTATATTATTTTAAATAGTATAACTATAGTATAATATATAGTGTTTCTGTAGTTGTTTTTTAAACACACTATAGAACACTCCTAATAGCATGATATTGTCATAGTGAATGCATATTATTACTATAGTGTTTGTAAAAGTATTACTATAGTGTTTTTGTTGGTGTTTCCGTATTAAGACTATATTATTTTAAATAGTACTACTATAGTATAATATATAGTAATAGTATGATGTTGTCAGAATGAATGCCTAGAATGAATGTAATTGTTGTATATCAAATGAATTGAGATATATATATATATATATATATATATATATATATATATATATATATATATATATTAGCTGTACACTTTACGAATATAATAGTTTTTTATGGACAATTTTACCATTCAATCTCGTCCAACTGATCTTGCAGCTGTCACTCCTCGGCTCTTGGTAGTTCAGGCATTTATCAAACCTGGCAACTTCGGGGTTCCTGGCAGCTGTCAATCAAAGTCCAGTGGCTCCGCCCCAAAGTGTCAGAAACTTTGCGCGCGCGTAGACAGACTCCGCGAGTGAGGCTGACACTCCCGCGAGGGAGCAAGAGGGCTGTCTCTCTCTCTCTCTCTCGAGCGGATAGCCTCGCGGGGGTTTAATCTGCGCGCGAGAGTCATTTTATGCGCGTGTAAAAGCACATTTTCCGCTCGTGAGTAGCTTGTTTTACGCGCTAGAATATTGACCCAAATCTGACTCCATACTAGATGACAGTATGAAGCCATGCTGCAGTGATGAGCTGTATTTTCAGCTAAGCTATATTAGTGACACAGATGTATATTTGAATGTGTAAGTGTAATAAATTAGCGGTAATGCAGATCGGACATTATTCACCAACTTGACGAAACATGCGCAGCATTTTCTGTAAGTCTCATATTATTGCAGATCTGCTGAAAGCTTTCTTACCAAGTAATATCTTATGGAGTGTTGGATAACATTGTTAAAATAAGCAGATACAAGTGTCCATTGATAGTTGGCTAACTCTATGTTCCCCAAAAATGTTTCCATTGTGTTTTGAGCTTCTTGCAGTGTATTTATTGTTTGCTTGTTGAATGTTTTCCAAATGCTGTGCATGTGTTGTCAAGTTTCTTAATTTGTATGTGTTTTAGCACATTTGTTATCGTTTCTGATGCTGCAGCGCGTTTCTCCTAATGGACGTGTTTTGGGCCGTTGTAGCGCGTTTGCACCTGCCGGCCACCGTACTGTACCTATCCCTTTACTTGCTTTTTACATGCCACATTGCCTTTGCACATTATGATCCATTGTGGTGGTTGTTGCTCAAGGGCTAATGGGTGTGTACCAATCAGATGGTTGGATCCCCAGCCCCAGAATCTACATGATGAACTTTCGTTGGGTAAAAGTGGATTTCCATATAGCAGGTAATGTAAAGTGGATTCATCATTCAGCAGCTGGGTAAGAGAAGATTGTTGAAATCCACCTGGATCCATCTTCTTTTTTAACATATACACATTATCTATTCTAACATTTGGGCTGTCTATGTTGCAAATGTATTATCTTTTTAAATCTCACTGAGATCCACTCCCCTTTCTTTCCAGTTAATTGTGTTTTTTTAGGAGTTTTTTCACACACTGCATGGGTCTTATAGGGTGTAGTATGGTGTTGTAAAGCCCTTGACAAATGTTTGTGATATTGGGTTATATTTAATTAAATTGTATTGATTGATTTGTCCTTAAAATGGTGGGGTAATATCAGAGAAATGTATCAGAATGTTTCTGCATGTAGCCAATGAAATCTGATCTCTACCACAGCACGTACCCATGATAAATAGTCCAATTAAACTGAAAATATAATTTTCATACTGCAGGGCTATTTTACATGATTTTATACATTTTATGTCTCAATAAAATCTACAGCAGCTACAGGAGATGGGTGCTTTCCCGGCACAGAATGTTAGTGGCTCAGCATTTTTTTAAGTTATTCCACTTTTTCACTATGAAACCGTTTACTGTCCCCTACAACGACTCCTCCTCACCTTCATGGAAGTGAAGTTTCGGACGCGGTCGAACTCAAAGATCATCTCCACGTAACCTTTGGGGAGGCTCTTGTTGTTCCAGCCCAAGTAGTCATACCCCGGCCACATGCCGTATATGTGGCTGTGCAGAAAATCATCCAGTCCCCAGGTGCCATCTGTCAGCTGGCCCAGGCCCTTTGTCAGTCTACCAGAGGGAGAGGGGGAGAATATGAAGAGTGAAAACACAAGGATTGAGAATTATATTCATTGAGGAGTCCAGAGATCCTTTAATTCATGAATCAGAATCAGAAATCCTTTTGTCCGTCCCACTACAGGACATTTAGTGTTACAGCAAAGGGCAAAATACAATTATTAGAGTAAAACTAACATTTATTATATAAATAACTCAACATTGTGTTGATAAAACAAATTAAAATAACTACAAATCCAATAAGTAAAAGTACAAAAAGAGCAAGTGTGCCATCCATGCTCACAAATAAATTAAAGATAGGTATTTACACTGTTGTCTCATGTAGTTCAAAAAGTACTTTAAACAAAGGGAAAAAAACACTTGGTATTGAATAGTAACGGCTATACCAGGCTGCTACTCGAGCAGCACCAGAAGTACTCGGATATTTAATGATTACCGGTATCAGAATGTGGTTTTTGCTTATAATACGTTTTTTATCTCTTCTGGACAACTTATTTCCTTCTGTTGATGTGTCCTGCTTCTTTGTTTTATTGTGCGCATAAATAAAACCTTAAAAATCAAAAACCTCTATATCAGATGATAAAATGATGTGGATGACCAAAATAAGGCCGACCTTTCAGCTGATGCTCCGTCATACACAGAGTCATTGAAGTAGACATCCAGGCCTCTGTAGATCATTTGGTGTCCCTCTGGAATGGTGTAAGACATCAGGCCATCTACAGGGGACAGGTCAGAGGTCAGATATGAATTCACTGAATGCTTATAGTGGTGTAGTGATGACATATTTCTGAAGGCCGACACAGAGGTTAGCATAGCAAAGGCTCCCTCGACAAACAACGATGGAATCTTTGCATTGTAATATTGCAGAAAACAAGGTAAAATGTGTAAGATATTTACAGGTTTTCTTCTGCACGTTAATCTCTACATATTAAACCCACTTTGTGAATTTTAAAGCATCAGAAGTTAAAAGCTAACGGCTGTACATCACCACTGCTAAGCTAACGGGCGGCTAACGGGCGGCTAGCGGGCGGCTAATGGGTGGCTAACGGGCGGCGTGATGACGTTCAGTTGTCTCATTGAGCCACTTGTTTGACATTCACCAATGGGGTATTAACTGATGTATTTTATGTTGTAGAAGAAAATGTGAAAAAGTCTTAAGGTTGTGTTTATCATAGATCCTTTTTGAGGAATCTAACCAAATACAAATACACGTTAAAAAAAATCTTGAGGGAACAAGAAGTGGTCGAATGCTAACTGATTTTTGGGTTTTAGGACTCATTCCTGCACCACTCTAAAGGATATAATCCATTGGATTGTGGATTTGAAAGATCATTCACATTAAAATGAATACAATTATTTTGAAAAACATTTATTTTTGAATGAATCCTTTATTTGGGCCTAACGTGATTCTTGTATCCTCCAATTGTTAAAATATGTAGCTTACACACAGAAAAAAGGGTTTAAACATGTGAGGGGACCAACATTTGCATCATAGCCTACGTACATCTATAACCCAGCAGTTACCCTTTAACTTGAAATATTAATAGCAGTGGAGTTTGCCTTGATAAGCTAGCTATGTTTTTGTCATTCTAAAACAAGGCTTGAAAGAAAATAGATTCTTTGTGCATGGCCATATTTGTTTGCTTTCCAAGCCAACGCTGTATCCTGATTTTCAGCAATAAAATAGAAAATGACAAAAAAATACAAATAAATATTGAAAGACATTTCATTAAAAGGCACATACAGTAGCATTTGCTTAAAGACAGCTTCTCGCCATATCTGCTGAGACTATTCAGTTTCCTGCACCTTGTGTGCATTAGGAATAATAGCCTCCTTTTATTATAGGGCTTAATTATGTTTAACGGCTCTAGACATGTATGTTGATTTGCTGTTTTAATAGTATAAAGGTTGCTGACCCTTGGACTAGGTGATGTTTTCACACTGTGTATAATGGACATGATGACTAACCCAGCCATTGGCAGCCGTAAAGCTCCACTCTCATGCACACTATCATGGAGTGGTCAGTCACAGGCATGAAGCGGACGTAACGCGCTATGATGGGCGGCTCCAGGTCCTTCAACACCACGTCGTACGCATTCCTGTTCCCCTCGATGACCTGTAGACGCAGATTGCACAAATATGAGGGACTGAGAGAACACATTCAGCATATAAAGTACTCTATTTTCCAATTGTTTGTGAAACCTTAACAAATCAGTAAAGAAATGTGTTTCCTTTATCTCATGCCAGCGCTTTGGGTATTTCCTCTGTCTCTTAATTTCTTCATATTCCCATGAACTCTGCTACTTTCTGCTACAATAAAGATCTGCTTTTCATCTCTCACCAGTGACAAAGGGAGTATTCAGATCAGATCCTTTATTTTCTATATATATATGATATATATATGTATAGTACTCAATTACATGTTAAATCACCCCATGGAAAAGGCTAATTGACTAAAGTACTAATAGAAAAAAATGTACTTTAAAGTGTTTTTCAGAAACATCGCACCTCTTTTACTCTCATTTATTCATTTTATTTAATTTTGTTAAAGCTGATTGAGCTGGGGCACATTTTTAACTATTTGATATATTGTTGGGTAAATTAATCTATCCGGTTAAAATATATAAAAATGAACAACATGTTACTTTATCTATTAAAAGTCAAATTTAGGACAGATTCTGCAGTTGACCTTGATTAAAATGACTATAGGCTATAATATAAGTGCGTTTACAACCCAACAAAATATGTAACATATTTAAAGTTGTTTTGACTTTTTTTGTGGAGAAATGCTACATATACCTTTAACATTGGTAATTTCACCATTGCCTAAACTTCTATAACTGGCATTTAGATAAACATGTTTGTCAAGGTTTAATTAAGATACAAGATGAGTCCATGATTATTTATACAATATTACAGATTCATATTAGCTCTATTTAAAACGTCACATATAATACTGTCATAAACAATGCAGAGTCTCTCAGGCCCTCCTAATGTGCTGAATCAAATGATATAAGCGTGTCTTGAATGAGAAACACTGACAGACAGTGGTATCTGCACATGCTCACCTGCCTCCCCTTCCTATCATGCCAGCCAACCCAGTTGCTGCCGTCGCGGCTGTACTTGATCCTGTATCTCTGGGCGAACTCATTACCCATGCCGTCGGCGTGGCGACCTTGGGTACCCACCAGCGTGATGAAGTGCAGCGAACGCAGGTCCACCTGGAGGTACTCTGTGAGGCCGTCCGGCTCTGACATGATGTCAGGACACCAGGCACCGTCCCCGTCTCCGTTATCTAAATCAACTCTAAAGAGGGGTGGGAAATAAGACAGAGTGACAGAAGGGCACACGCATTAAATGATAGAGGAAGATAAAAAAGAGAAAGTTATGTTGCAGGAGGAAGAAGGACATGATTAAATGTATCTGCTATGCATAAATACTAGCATGATCTGTTTTTGCTGCAGGACAACAGCAGGTTGTGTAAACACTATAATTATTCAAAAATGGTGCCAGTTCATTAAATCTTCACATGAGGCAGAGCTACATTTGACCTTAGAAACAGCTGTTGACCCAACAATCGTACCTTAAGGTTCGTTAAATGACTGTTTGTAAGCTAAATCAATCTGCTGTAAACAAAAGAAGATATGATTAAAAGCTCTTGAATAGCTTCTTAATGGACCTCGAGGTGAGATTGTTTTGTGAACTTTGCATAAGAGATTTGCTTAAAGGATCTTAAAACTTAAAGGATGTACAAATATTATAGGTGAAATACACAAAATAGCTAACTAGCTAATTAGCTAGTTAGCTATCTTATGTATTTGATAATTGTTTAAATAATTATTGTTATTAGAGTTGAAGTTATTATTTTTATGAAAGTACACATTTAATTGCACATCATTTATTCAACCTTATTGTATTTGATTGTTATTTATCAATATTGTTTTGATTTCACAGTGCTTTACAACCAATCATACTATTATATCCTTTATTGTAATTCATAACATTTCTTTTGAATCTATTGTCTCGTTTGAAGTATCCTTTGGCTTCTCAGTCATCTGTGAGAGCTCTTGAAACAGCACTCACCTGTATGAAAGGAGCCATACAAATAAAATGTAATGATTAACAAAGCATTGCCCACAGCAAAGGAAATCAAGTTTTAAGAATAGAACGTGCCTGCCGAATCTGGCAGCAGTGGACTCCGACCAATGGCTGGACGCAGAGATGTCCTCGTCCTGAATCTGTCCACCGGTCATACCGAGGGGATATCGACACATTTCTGCAAACACAAAAAGCATCGCTGATACACACTCTGCCCACAAAATCAATATATGTGTGTGGGTGTGAGACCTGTAACATCATTATTTAATTCTGTGTATTTGCAGAACACGAGGAGTGTAAATTGGACACCCCCCTCCTCCACTTTCTGCAGCCCTGTATGGCCTCTCAAGCCAAACAGAGGCATCACTGTGTAAGTGCCAGTCTAAGCAGAATGAGACGGGAGTGGCCTCTGAGCTCATTTTTCATCCTTTTTCATAATCTTTACCACGCCGTGTGAGAGATATTTTGGGGTTTAAAAGCATTTGCATCTGCTGGGCATTAGCATTTACACATTAAAAGTAATTTTGGCATGAACTGATGCTACATTACAGGGTTAAGATGATTTAGTGACTGTAGCGTACATCTGCTTATTGCATCTACTGGAGTGTGACTGTTTATTCTTTCCATCTCTACCTGCTTATTAACACTCCCGCACTGAACGCCTGACTTTATAGGAGAGTGGGAGAACAAATAAGCCTTTTACTGTAAACATATTCAAAGTGGGAAAGTCCAATGAGTGCATGTGTGTGCGTTTGAGAACGAGAGTAAAGGTGTGTGTGTGTGTCACCTACAATTTCTCTTACTTTATTTTTCCATGAATGCCCCCTGCTTGTGAAAGGTCTGCCTGTTCTGACCATATTTGCTGTCTGACCATTAGGTAAACCACACACCCACACCCACCCACCCACACGCACACAAACAAACACACACACACACACACAACCACCCACACACACACACACACACACACACACACGCGCACACACACACACCCACCCACACAGACACGCGCACGCACACACGCACACACACACACACTACATGCTTGCATTCTAAGCCCACCCACCAAAAAATGGCCTACTAGTCAACATTCTTATCCCTCAGAAATATGAGGAGGGTCTTTGAGCGATATATATTTGAACACTGATTGCTTCAATCCGACATTACAAATGTATCGTAAGGCAAATAAACTCAACATTTCCTTTTTAGCAGACTTTAACCCCTATAACATGGATGTAGAGTAAACATTTCTATTATACCTGGGTTGACTTGACATTGCACAGCGGCAGCCAGCAGGATAAAGACGACATGATGAGAGATCTGTTCAACCTTCATGACCTTCATTTCGTCTCAGGAACTGCACACCTGAAAGTTGTATAAAACTATAAACATCAATGAAATTCAACATAAGACAATATTTAGGTGTTTGGTATATCACGTCATTAGAATCGCAGCAGAAATCCTGTGCTATTAATAGCTTCTCTTAAATGTCTTCTAGATTTTTGTTTAGAGAAAAAATAAGAAAAGATAAATTCAGATGCACCTAAAACATTCTAAACCTTCCTAATCTGGTTTTACCCAGATGTGCCGACAAATCATTTGGAGGCGTGGTCAAGTGTTTATTTTTAGCATAGGTAACACTAAAGGCTATATAAGGGCAGGTGTTGGTCCATTTGCCAATTGAGTGGTTCAGTGATGACGTATTTTCGTACGCTGACCTGGAAGTTAGCATTGCAAGAGCTACCTCAATCTTTAAATCATTTGATTTGGAGTATTTCAGAGAACAAGATTTTAGGCAGACAAACGTTTTGTTCGGCAGGATTATCTCCACAAAATATCACCACTTTTATTAGAATTGGGAAGTAACTAAGTAGATTTACTCAAGTAATGTACTTAAGTTGAGTATTTTGTTCAGCATGTTGTAAACAGTAGCTTGTTATGCTACTGTGTACTTTTACTCCAGTACATATATTTAATACCTTTAGTTACTTTACAGACTGGATTAACCCATTGGAGTCCAGGGCTAATTTGGCCGTTTTCGCATACTTTTGATTTGTCTTACTAAACCCCATTAAGAAATGTTTGGCATGTCAATGTTTGGTATCTTTTTTTTAAGGACAACCTCACTTATATAACCTGATAGTTATTTCTGTCATTTTGAGATACTATATGAACATTTTGGACCCAAAATCACAAAAAAAACAACGTAAAAACTGATTTTGAAAATGATATTATTTTTCATAGGTAACACAAACATACACAACGAAACCATTTGAAAGCTGGAAATACATGGGATGTCACTATGATAATTTGAAAGTTTGATTTAGGTAGCATGAACCTATATACAAATGTTATGAACAAATAACAGGTGTATCCATAGGCTTTTTTCCTTCATTTCTCAAGTTCTGTCAAGTGACACAGTAGGCACAACAACACATTTAAAAGCTTAAATAATGTACATGTGATTTCATTCTGATATGGCAAAAGTGTTATTATAAATATAATACAAATATATATATATATATACACATTATGTACAAAAATCTGTTTTTTCTGTCTTTATCTGTGCCACGCTTCAAAGCAGTTTCTGTCAACTACGACACAGAGGGCAACATCACAGGTTCCTCCTCCTCCATGTCAAAAAACAAGCTTAAAGCTTGACTCACGTTCAGAGTTCTCTTCATTATAGTTGAATCTTCAAAACTCTAAATCTATCTAACTATATCTAAATGTTCAATGTTTGTCTGTCACTTTACTTCAATGGCAGTCTCCCCGCCGTCTCTCTTTGTCTCCCGCTGCCAGTCTTCGTATATCTTCGTCCCTCTCCATTTTCCCGCCGTCTCTCTTCGGTTCCCGCCGTCCCTCTTCGTCTCGCTTCGTATCACTCCGTTTACCTGATTACCTCACCCCCTCCCTGGTAAATACATCCTGTTGAGCAGAATCTACAGTTTCCAGTATTTTCCGTTTCGTAAAATGATAAAATACGGCGAAGATATTAAAATATGTGCTTCCATTATTCATACTTTTGAAATAGTAGTATTAACTTTATATCATCGTATCTCCGTGTTTATTGGGTCTTTTTGCATGAAACAAAGACTGGCATATCGTTTCAAGCCAGTACTTTCCACAGAAATACACATATACATCCTGTTGAGCAGGATCTACAGTTTCCAGTATTTTCCGTTTCGTAAAATGATCAAATACGGCGAAGATATTCAAATATGTGCTTCCATTTTTCATACTTTTGAAATGTATTAACTTTATTTCATCGTATCTCCGTGTTTACTGGGTCTTTTTGCATGAAACAAAGACTGGGATATAGTTTCAAGCCAGTACTTTCGACAGAAACACACGGCAATGGTGTCGGACTGTTGTTTTTATGCGGCACCGGCTTGAACAGGTCATGTGATCTGATCACGCCGGCGTGACGGTCGACTCCAAAGGGTTAATGATGTGAAATATAACACTTAAATCAGACTTTAGTTCCACCTGGAGTAAATTCACAAGCTACCCTGCAGTATACAAAGTCATTCAAACTAGCTGCACCTTTACCAGCTTTGAGAACACTTTCATGATCAATCATTATAAAACATATCATTGTTGTGCACCGCCAAAAGTGTTAGTCAGTCATGTTTCATGTTGTTATTTTTGTATTATTTTTCACTTCTCGTTTTGTTTTGTCACATCTCATTTCAGGTTCCTTGATTCCATTTTCTAATGTGTTCTCTAGCGCTCATCAGCGTCAGCCCCGCCCCTGATTGTTTTCACCTGTGTCTTGTTGTCAAGTGTTTAAATCCCCCAGTCTCACAGTGTTCAGTGTCAGTTCATCTTGTCCTGTCCTCATGCCAGAACGCTGCTCATCAACGGTTGCTCTTTTTTGTTACATGCCTTATTCATGCTCCTGAAACTTATTGTAAGTTTGTTCCTCACGTTGTGAGTGATTTTTTGTTGTGCCTTTGTGAAACCTATTTTTGTTCGCCTCGTGAAGAGTGCAGTTATCTTTTTTGAATATCCTTTTTGGCAAATAAAGTATATTACTTGTACTTTATCTCTGGCTCCCGGGTCGTGAATTTGAGTCCTTTTTTCCCTTGTGTATCCAAGTTCATAACAATCATATATTATTCTGAAATGGACCAATCTGCACAATGAGAACTTTTACTTTTGGTTCTTTAAGTATATTTAGATTCTTATACTTTTTTACTTTTACTTGAGTAACATTTGAATGCAGGACTTTTACTTGTAACAGAGTATTCCTACACTCTGGTACTTCTACTTTTACTCAAGTACAAGAGCACTTTTCTCACCTCTGCTTTTATAGAAGTTGAAGCCAAAATCTAATTGCCAGAATTGAAAGCTAACCCTTAGCTATAAACACCTACATCAAGGCTGCATGACTTAACGTCACCACCGCTAAACTAAAGGTGGCTAATCTTCAGCTTTATGGCGTTTAGTGGGCTTTAGTGGATAGAAGTTTAGTGGACAGTATTTAGCCAAATAGACAAATCGAAGCTTCAGACATTCACTAGTGGGGTATTTACTGACACATTTATGTCGTAGTAAAAAACTTGAACACTCTTGTAAGCTTGAATTACAACAAAGCCTATTTCAGGCAAAGCCTCATTCAAAACAGCCATCGACTTTGAGATAAGGGAACCCAGAAGTGGTAAAACAAGGAACTCATTTGCAGGATTAGGACTCATCCCTGCACCAATTTATACTCTTGCACATGCCCAAGAACTGGAGAGCTGCCACCAAAAATGATGTTCAACTATATGAAGAACAATTTGTGAAATTGAGGTTATGTTCATAACTTAAACAAAGTTAATTAGACCAGAAAACATGTAAATCAAAAAGCATAAAAGCATAAAGCAGCTGATCTCACGTTATTTCCCAAAAGTGTTTATAGTCTTCATTACTGTGACAGACAAATTGTATTTATTTAGCCCAGATATATCATAATACAACTATTATAATTACCCTCAAGAATGTAATAATCTAAATGTGATTATATGATACTAATTTTTATTTTTTTTTAGATGGTTTTCTTGCATTGCACAATTATCGGTCTGTGAAAAACAAGAAGTTATTTTGTTATCTTGGCAAGAGTGCTATCTATCTAGCTATTTATCACTCGTAAAATGTTATCTCACCTAAGGGAAAAGCAAAACTAAGATAATTCCATGAAATAAATGGGTAATAACAAAATAGGAACATATCATGGATACAATACCATGTGTACTGGAATGTAGGATAAGCATACTTTTAAATCTGTGCTAAAATACTATTAAAATACACTAATAATAAAGAGTAAAAACAGGATAAAGCATTTGTAGTAATATAACATTTCAGGAAAGTCTGATCGTTTTATAGAGTTAAGCAGCCCTAAAACCCACAGTGGTAAACGCAGACACAGCCCTCCTTGTAACCCGGAGTATTGCTCTCTCCCGCCGCAGTAAATGTATTTTATTTACCTTGTAAAAGTCCTGTGAGTGTGAAGGCCTCAGTGACTTACGCCTCTGACACACTCGGTATACTCTACAACAACGGCCCCTACAGTCTTTCACATGGTGGGTTTGCCAAATATTTGGGGGGACAGTGTGGTTCTGTGTGTAAAGAATGTTAGAGTATAGCGTATAATAAGTGAGAAACCTATGTCTGGAATACTATTTTAGTAGCATTTCCATTTTTGGAGAGCTGACATGATGATCGCTGTCTTCTGGAAAATCTTTTTTCTGTTTATTTTTAGGTTTATATTACAATAAAACTGACAAAATGTTGTGCCTCATCTACTTTTATGTTTACTTTTTTTCTACTTCAGCCTATTTTAAACCCATACAATGTGTTTTCCTGATATTCCCTCTATACTGAGCTGAACTGACACAAACTTCCTTCAGAGTCAACGTGGACACTGGATTTAATAGCCATTATGAGAAAAATATGGATTGACTTACTTTCGCAAGTTCTCCGCTTGTTATTAGGAAACCATCTATCTTTAGGGATAATCCACATCTACTAAGACTCAATGCATTCAGCACTGCGAGTTGCTGACCTCGTCTTCCATGGACCTTCTGGGAATGGAAAAGACAGAGAGAGAGAGAGAGAGAGAGAGAGAGAGAGAGAGAGAGAGAGAGAGAGAGAGAGAGAGAGAGAGAGAGAGAGAGAGAGAGAGAGAGAGAGAGAGAGAGAGAGAGAGAGAGAGAGAGAGAGAGGAAACGGAGGCTGATGTAACAGCCTGACTGGCGGTAGGAAAGAAACAGAGAAAATAACACGCTTTTGGATTTTGAGGTGAGGCCAAAGTCCCAGAATTCCACCTGATCCACAAATGGTTTCAATTATGGCCCTCGGAGGAAGCTGTGAGCAGCAGAGTCTGGCAGCTTCTACAGCAGCTACTGACAAAAACAGAGTGGAGTTCATTTTACTGAACAAGGGAACCTGCTAATTAGTTATGGAGAAAGAGAAAATAAATCTTGTGCTGCATAAAAACAAGCTGAGTCACAGCTGGGATTCAAAGTTAAATGGAAACAGCAGCTATAATAGAATGAGTTTAGGCAGAAGCTTTTGTCTGGTTATCATAAATCAACATGCGGATCAGAATAGTTTAGCAGGAAAAGCACATTATGTATTCTATTATGCCCTTATATGTTTGTTCTATCCTTGATTGGATGCACACCCAAAATGTGCAGTTCTTTCAAATGTAGGCCTATATATTTCCATTTTTCCAAAATTGGATAGAATTTGTAAATGTGTTAGCGTTTCAGGTTCACTGTGAAATAAAATGGAAGTTTTTATCTGTGGGCACCATTTTAATTTAGAACTAGAGAATGCAATTCCTGAATACATAGCTAGTGGGAATGCTTTATGCTGAAAATCTGAAGCTAAACTGCTATGCTGAATTGTAATGTGTAAGAAGAAAGAGAAGAATTTAGATTGAAATGATACATGAACACTGGGGGCTTGAATGTGTGATGAGAGAAGAAAAAAAAGTAAAAAGGCTTGGAAAAGCAGCAGAATATTTGAACTGCAAACTTTTGAACTAACTTGATGGTGAATGATCTGTCGCCATGCCAACAGCATTTGATGACATCCCATAATACGCTTAGATGCGTTGATGGCTGCATCGTTACCAAACCTGTGAAGTTTTGGGCCATTTGGAGCATTTTCACTGAAGTTATGAGAAAACCGTGTTTCATGGCGAGCATTGTGTTTCCATGGCAACGGCATTTGAAGAAATCTCAAAACTGTCCCGTAGATGTCTTCACGGCTGGACTGTTAGCACACATGTGAAGTTTGAGCACTTTTTGAACATTTTCATAGGAGTTATAGCGACATCGTGTTTTATGGCGAGGGATGCGTTTCAATGGAAACGGCATTTGAAGAAACCCCATAATTGACGTAAAGCTGTTGAGGGCTGGACCATTACCCATTATCTGAAGTCTGCTGCTTTGAGCATGGCAGTTGGAGTTATGACAACATCGTGTTCCATGACACAGGTGTTTATATTTGAGCTAACGACGTGTCCAGAGATCAAAGGTTTCCATGGTGATCAAATAAATGTGGCAAAGGCTCACATTTGTTGAACAACACATTTGTAACAGGTTTGTTAATTGACCAAAAAATATGAACAGTTGGAAGATTGAAAATGGGATTATTATTAGGATTATTTGTAGGTCATTGAAAAGTAGAATCATTTAGGAAGATGTGAACATTGAAGTTTCTATTTTAGAAAAGCTGACACTGTAGTGCATCGCTGGTTTTAAAAGTGATTTATAAGAGCCATGTTTAAAGATGTGCAATACTTAAAACGTTTATAAAGATCCTCTGAGTGTGTGTCATTAGTTACCTGATAAAATGCTAGGGATAAATACCTTGACATATTGACTACAAGAGCTTGAATCAAACAAGCAACCTTGTATTTGAAAGATTAACTCACATAGCAACAGTCGCACCTGGTATATAAGTGGTGTGGCTGAGTACTTTAAAGGGTTCATGAATAGAGGGGACTTGAATGTGAAATAAGAACAAGAAAATAAAAGTCTAAATGCATGAAAAAGCAGCAGAATATTTGAACTGAAAACTTTAGAACTAAAAGCATACGTCACCAATAATGTATAAAATATGTGGAACATGTTGAAGTCAGTATGAAGTCTCCATCAGACGGAAAAGAATAGGCTGAGACAGTCTGTTAAACTCCAGTGACCACGTCATTAGTCTGCTGCTCTAATTATGTCAATTGGAGTTATGACATCATCGTGTTCCATGACACAGGTGTTTATATTTGAGCTAACGACGTGTCCAGAGATCAAAGGTTTCCATGGTGATCAGTGAGAGGAGAGCATTTTCTCTCACTAAAGGAGATATAAACCTCTTACATGTGAACGTTTTGTTGAAGAACCGTAACAGATATCGGTGACATTTCAAAGCGTGAAGCATGTCAAGGAACTTGAGCATCTGAAGTGTACTTTTTGTGTACTTTCGGGTTAATAATGTGGCCTTTTTGGCTGCTGTGGTGGGGAAAGGTGAGGCTGAACTTACAATGGAGTTTAATGGAGACATGTTGAAAGTTGTTGTCACTTCATGCCCTCAAGAGGCATTTTGTTTAATTATTTTGCTTAATTTTTTTTTAATCTTTCAAGCTACGAGATGTTTTCCTACGTTTGTCAGGAAAAATGATGTCTCAGGAATGTAGGATTTGGGAATTATGGCAGGTTTAAAAGAAAACATGAAGGCAAAATGAAATCTGTCCTCCACTCTAGCTGTGACATCACACACTCTAAAATCTGAAGAAGGCCTCTTTACCAAGGTCTGAACAACTTTTAATATCTCTAAAAGTAAGAATCAGATTCAAAAGTTGTGTTACACGAATAATGTCAGAAAGATGTGTAACATTTTAAAGATGGAATGAAGTTTCTGAGTGAAAGTATGAAGGAGCAGTTAGCAGTAGAAGAAGGAGCAGTTAGCAGTTGAAGTTGCATGAAGATTGTTGAAGTCTGAAGATTTCTCCATTGACTTCCATGTTAAAAATGTGATGAATTATGGGATGTATCTCTGGAATTATGAAAGTTATGAATGAGAAAAGTAATAGCCATCGATTCCCGACCGAGCTGAACGTTTTGATGTTTGAACGGAGTTTCTACGATGTTTAATGTGGGAGAAGAAGCAGCGCAAAATAACTCGGCGGAATAATAAAGAATTTTGTGCGTAGCATAACAGATAGTTGGAATGCTGTGTCAGCATTCCCACTAAATAACAACATAGGCACATAGGTAAAGTGTAGTGGCTGTTGAAACAGGATTTTATTTATTATCAGTTGTAGGCCCCAGGCCTTCTCAAATTAAACAGATCAAAATAAAATCTATGCACATACAGGAGTTCTGCTGCCAGATCAGCACCTCATCACAACCCTTGGTGAGCATTACAATTTAAGTATTTTAAACAGAGGTGGGAAGTAACTAAGAACAATCATTTAAGTACTGTACTAACAATTTTGATATACTAGTAGTTCTACTTTGTACTTCTAACCCACTACAATTCAGAGGTAAATAGTGTACTTTTACCCCACACAATGTATTTAATACCTTTAGTTACTTTACAGATTTGGATTAATGATGTGAAATATAATCAAGTCTTAAATCAAACTTTAGTTACACCTGGAGTAAATTCACAAGCTACCCTGCAGTATACAAAGTCATTACATTACTTTACATTACATATCATTTAGCTGATGCTTTTTATCCAAAGCGACTGGTTTCCGACTCACCCTGACCGGGAAGTGGAGTGGAGACAGAAGTGTTGTGAGTTAATAAACTGGCAAAAACTGTTTTACAGTGGTTGGGCCAACAGATATGGTGAACCTGCCTCCCCAGGTTGCCCCTCACCTGGCTACTTCTCTAACCCCTCCCGGAGCAGCCCCCAAAGTTGCTCCCAAAAGTCTCCCCTGAAAGAAAGTATTTTTCAGAAATTTACAGTGAGACTTTCAGATCACCCTGACTGAAAAAAACGTATAGCACACACTCCCAGACATGTGACACCCAGTGGGCCTTTAACAACAAGCCCCCACTAAAAGACCTGCAGCAACCAGTGAGCATCTGAGAGTATCCCGGTTAAAGGACCCAGTTTGGCAGCTGGTGGCAGGAAAAAGGCGCAAAACCACATGTAAAAGGTACTAATTTACGTTTTAAATATAATAATATAATACAAATTCCATTCTTGTTGTTACAATTGTTGTGATTATATAATATAATCTTTTCATTGTATTTTTAAACTATAACTCCCCCATTGTCTTTTCTTTGTCTTTCAGATGCAATGCAATACGTTTTCTGGGATCAGTCAATCCAATATTAAAAAGAAAAAAGGAAATTAAGGTTTTAAGGTTTATGTTGGCACTTCAAGTGCCAGGAAATAAAATGCTGACATCTTGACATTGAGAAGAATAAAGTTGAAATGTTGTGTATCAATTTTGAACTTTGGAAAATAAATAATACTCATAGCGTTAGCACGTACACAGAAAGTTTACATTTATTCTTGACATTTCAGATTCATCTATGTCATGGAGAAAAACTAAATTCCCTGGACCCTAGTAGTACTCACAACAGAATAGTACAACAGGCCAAAGGAAATGTAATATTGGAAACCAAAACAGAACTAAAGGAGCAAAGACTTTTACTACAATTTTACCCACACTCTTTATCTTGAAAACGTCAATACTTTGAACGGTTTTAAGCATATATGATTCTGAAATGCTAACGTTAATCATTAAAGATAAAAGCACTTGTTATGATAATGTAACATCTTACTTTTCTTCCTGGTTTTGTCCATTTTGTTGACCTTCGTAGTTTCCCCGCTTTCACTATTCATGCTAAGCTAAGCTAACTTGTAGCATGCTCCACCTATTGATGTTTCTGGTGGCTGCCTGCCTCCGTTTCTCAGGAATACATAACACACAGAGACATAGACCGACTCACATACTTGCTAAACTTGGTAAGAGTCTGAGTGGAATAATGACTAATAATGATTCACTGGAAAGCAGTTGGAATTAATTTTGGTAGGTTTTGACAAGTCTAAAAAAAGTCTAGAGCCTTGCTAGCAGTTCTGTGAAGCTCATTGCTTTAAGCTAAATGATCATGTCAACAGGCTTACATGCATTAAGTGACAAGGCTGATATTTAGCATATATAGCATAGGCTATTCTGGTGCGATTTATGTATTAGTTGTGTTTGTTAGCATGTTTACAATTAGCTCAAGGTATAACTGAGGCTGATGGGAATGTCATCAGTTTTCCAGGTACATTTTTGATCTAATATGGTGCTTCAGGGATAGTCGGAGGACTAAGAATGACAATTAATCCTGAGAAGGTCATTTCCAATATAGGCTACTATGACATTTAACCCAATACAACAAAAGTCACCTTGAAAATAGATAAATAAGAAAAAACAACATTTATGATACTTAAAGAGTTTTGTTTAGCAAGATAAAACATCTTTACAATTGAACCTTTCCTTTAGGATTTTGTGATTCATGTGTTATGGCCAGAAGTAAAAATCAAACGTAAGACTACTGGTGCAACAACGTTTAGTAGTCTCCTAACAATTTTTTGGCAACATGTACAAACTCAAAAACGAACGAGTTGGGTATTTACTGACGTATTTAATGCTGTACAACAAAACGTAGCATATAGTAGACCTCCATTAGAATTTGTCATCTGGGAGCTACTGTATAATGCCCATACAAATGTTGTACAAATTCATATTTATATTTTGATATTTACTTTATTAGTAAACCTTTAGAAAATGTAATGACATACCATCTATTAAAAGATGTTTCAGTCTGGACAGATGTGGTTGATGTTGTCATCCCATGAGCAAAGTTGCTCCAAGGGACCATCTTTACCTTGCATGCACAGTAAACTATGTTTTTTGAATTAATTTCACCTGCTGAACACAAAGGGGTTGAGCAGAATGACACTACAGAGCATTTGTCATTATAATGAACCAAACTAAAGTAGAGGCCGCCCACTATCTGTGTCCGCAGCAGCTACAATACTGGAGCTGCTGGATGTCATGGCTGGATGTGGGTGAGTAATGGCTGATATGCTTCATCATTTCCAGCTTATCTGCCCACATCTCATTTTCTCAACCAGTTATAAATACTAATGAGAACAACATTTTGAAAAGGTCAGCCTACAAACCGGTGCTGCTTCTCATTATGTACCAGATACATTTCTGGTCATATCACAAAACAATTAGTAACTCACACCGAATTAACCAAATATGACTCTAGACAGCCTTTTAGAAAGGGCATATATGTCCAAAATGAGAAACATTGATTTATGTGCACTTTACTTTTTAGTACACTTTGTGTGAACGGACGTAACCTTGAAGGGAACTGACAGAAATATGGTCACAGCAGACGGATTGTGAGTGCAAGAGAGCGGGGAAGAGGTGGCCAGCTTTGGGAAGAAAAGGGGAGCGAGGGTGAGAAAGAGATTTATCGATCTTGGAAAGAGCTCAAAGACATGTCCCAATTCAGTGATTCAGAGATTTGGCTCACAGTCAGCAAGGTCGAGCTGGTGCTACTGCTGGTCAGAAGAATATGAAAGAGGACAGAAAGTCTTACATACCTCCAAACTTTTCTCTGAATTGGTACTTCAGGACTTACTTTGAACTGGTAATAAAACACTACATTTTATATTGATGCCAAGACCATCAGTGAGAACATTGGCTTTTTCTATTTGGTTCTCCTAATTCTTGTCATTGGTGCCGATATAGAATGTCAAATATGGCCCTTTAGTTTAACAGTTTTTCCCAACGACTATGTACTGGTATGACCCTGATAGTTGATTTGGCTTGCCCAACACATTCTAAAAACAACCTCTTCTTCAGATGATAACAGGACAAAGCTGACGCACAGTGAGAGCAACAGGACATCCGGGAGTCCATCTTATCAGGTGGATAACAGTAATTGTACTTGTACAATGACAAATTAAAGATCTTATCTTATAGCTCCCTGGAGCCAATCTATCCTTGCTAGGAACAGAACTTTCTTTGACTAGTTATCAAATGTTGATTATTCTCTTAGGAATAGGTACATAGTTAGGAGTGAGCAAGAGAACTTCAGAATTGGCTGGGCAGGAGCTGTATCACTTCGTTGCTGCAGCAAATGTCTTTTTCAATTCTCCGGCCGTCACTTCCAATAAACCTTCAGTGTCTGTTATTAGTTGGAGCTCTTCAGTGTTCTCCTTGTGTTTCGAGTCCATCGGTTTTATCACAGGTGCCCAGACCAATTTTGGTGAAATTAGATGCAATCCTACAGGATTACCAGAAACTTCTTCCGCTAAGACTTGCAGCGAGGCCTTAGGCAGTGAATAGCCCGCAACAGACAGACCCAGATCTGACTTTGCTGTCACCTTTGACCGACAATCGAACCTCAGACGAAAATATTGTGGGCTCCACGCCTAACAAGCTACCGTTTTTGTCCAAAGGGGCCGCCAAACTAAATTCTAAATGAATGTTCTTCATTCAATGGCGGCTATGTTTTTAAAGCACCAGAGACTATGTCTTAGCACCTGCACACAGTGAGATGTCTCCCACTAAGAAACAGTTTCACAGAATCAGAATCACAAATTGTTCTTCAATAATGTCATTGAACGGCTAAAATAGTATGAATAAAATCATGCGAAAATGTTATGCAATGCATCAAGCTTAATCAAACTATAAACGATGTATATTTACAGATGATGTGTCATGACAAGCACAGTTTTTAATTGTCTCAAAACATGTGTTAGCATATCCAGATAGACTTTTCCTCAAAAATCTTCATTGGGTGAACAGCAAAAATGACCACATTGGTGCCGAATGTGTCACAACTTCATAAACACAGACACAACCACAGTGTAACAAGCCCAGCGAATCAAGGAACCAAACTGACCAGCACACAGTATGCAACACGTACTAACAGAAAGCAGAGATCTTCGGAAAGGCGGAGCATGAAACACCACAGAGATTATACAGTCCAAGTTTTGAAAAGGGCCAAATTCTTATCTGAAATTACATGTTTTGGTCTTAAAAGCAGCAACAGAGCAAAACATACTTTCAGGCATGGAACATTTTCTCAGTTCACAGGAAGTAGCAAACCGGAACAGAAGAGTAGTAAGTGCTATGTCGATAATGTATTTTACTGATGTCACAATACATGATTGCATCTGTTTCCCATTGGGGTGGTGGATAAGTGCAATGCTGCTTTGTGCAGCCATGTTCCCACACAGTTTGGTTTTGAGTCCGTAATTAGATACAGTATACGGAGAACGTAAATGTACTTTCCTTTCAAATCAATTTGAGAAGTGTAGGCTTTGCTAATCATACATTTAGGCAAATAACATTACTAAAACTTACAATGTGGTAAACTATCTGCATTAGTTAATGGTTCAATATACAATATCAATTTTCAAAAATGTGACTTTCAACATAGTGAAGCAACTGAATTGAATGAAATAGCCTGTTAACTCATTCTCTAATACCACAGGAAGTTAGCATGCTAACATGTGGCATACAGTGTGTGCGGCCTGTCCAAAAACTGTTGCAAAAGTTCCCATTTTTCATTGTTCTTGAAGTTAACTTCCTGACCAGAAAAGTTCTGAAGGAGTTATTTTGCAAACACATTGGGAATTACGGAGGTTTCAAAATGGTTTTACTTTCTGGCGACTTGCATATTTACAGAGATAAATGTGGCACCGAGGCATAAGAGCGCCACTACACCGCCATCTCATCCCCTAAGCAGTCCGGTAGACTTTCTGCGTTCAGCACGTTTAAGAGTCGAGCAGCACCGTCAGCCCCCCCCACTGCATCCCCCTGCCCCAAACTGTCCCGGTCATCACTCTCATCTGTGTTCGACTCATACTCTGACCCGATACCTGACTCCCTGAACCGGAGCAGCTCCAGAGCTCCCAGGACCTGTTCCCCCAGCGGCGAGTAGTCGTCCGGGCCTCCGTCGCTGGGGGTATCCCCCGAGTCCTGGACCTGCTCCTGGCTGTCCGGCTGGCGGGAGGAGAAGCGGAAGCACTCAAGGCGAACTCCACTGCCGGGGAACCCCAGAGGGCTGGTGTCGGTGCACAGGGTGCCAGGAGAGCAGGCCCCGGGGAGGGAGGAGAACCAGGGGCTGTCAATAATCTGGACCTGGGATTGAGCTGCAAAAGAGCCCATCGATAAAGAAGAGCTGGGTGGTTTAGTGCGGAAAGT
Source organism: Gymnodraco acuticeps (assembly GCF_902827175.1). Lineage (NCBI taxonomy): Eukaryota > Metazoa > Chordata > Actinopteri > Perciformes > Bathydraconidae > Gymnodraco > Gymnodraco acuticeps. The sequence continues at coordinate 3,823,180 of NW_022990042.1, read as the reverse complement.
GATCTCCAGAAGACTGTCCTGGGAGCCCACTGAGGAAGGGGGAAAATATAAAATTAAGAATGTGTAAGATGAAACTACGAAAATATTTTTTTTTTTTTGGCTGATAACTTTCAGAAGTTTATCTCATTACGTACGGGATATTATTGTATCTTATACGTCGAAAATAAACAAAAAAACACTAGAAAAATAATACATCCAACATTTTCCGCAAATTATCCTTTTTAAACTTTGCCTCTCAGGGCTTCCATACGGAACAAAGCAGAGCGAGATTTAGTAGTTATCGTGTTAACAGAGATACAAGACATGAGAAGTGAGGTTTGAGCCAAGATGAGGAGATTACACGGACAGGGATAAAGTCTGTGCTGACAGGATTTAATAATTCATGACTATAAGGTAGCATATTGCCACTGGCTAAGTGCAGTAAAGAGAGAGCAGAGAGCAGTATCGAACCCGCTGAGAGCGCTGCCATTGGATAATTAATTGCGTGACAGAAGTGGATGAAAAAGGAGCCATGACGACAGGAAGGAAGCAGGGATTGAAAGTGGGAATAGGGAGGATTTTATGACAGAAATGATTGAGAGAGGAACAGTAATAGAGGAATATTTGATGCATCCAAACTAAATATTAGAGTAAAAATGTCCACTCACTAGATGTTAAGTGGCCCGCAGCTTTGAGCTCCAGCTCCTGTATCTGTTTGACCAGCAGGGAGATGTGTTGCAGCAGGTCGGTGTTCTGCAGCAGCAGCCTCTGCACCCTGGCCTGCGTTTCAGTCCGCTCACACACCTCCACCGACAGCTGGTCCTGCAGTAGATGGACCTGGATGGGCCAAAGCTCATATCGTTAAGAACATACATACCATCCTGTCAAGAGGAAACCTGCTTATTAAATTCCACAGTGGCTCAGAAGTTTGGATTTGACTCTGCCTTTTTCAGACAGTATTGGCTTCAAGGAAAGTCTCTCGTTTCTCCAAAGGGCATAATAGAAGAGACAGGCTGGAAGCGGCACATCAGCATTATGAATGAACTTCTGTCAGGAGATCGGCCGATGTCAAAAAGCACACTCTGAAAAATGGTTTTCTTTCAGATGTTCAAAGACCTTTAAACCACTGCTCGGGCATTTTTGATCTAAAGTTTTCAAAAGTCTATGTAGTGGTTTAGAGGAATGAAGGGTGAGAATTTAATCACCTTAAATATCTCGCCACATCCTATTTAGCACGGCACTGATTGAAAATGGAAGAAGCACATCACGTCACAACATTTATCAATTATCCTGATGAAGGGATTTTGATCTGCATCTTTACGTCATTTGACATTTGAATTGTTCCTTGGACTTAAAAACAAACATGCTCATAACATTATTTTAAATAGATTCTCGTTTATGATCAATTTGTTTTTAGCCAGACAACAAAGCTCCCAGTGAGGCAATTTCACTGTGATGGTCCTTGGTTGATCCACCACTTTGGTGAACAATGTCATCAACTAGAGGATGGATTGCCATGACATATGGTACAGAGATTTACATTTCCTCTTCCATTACTGGTGAACATGTTTGTATGTCCTTAGGATGACTTGACATTTAATCAATGTTGACATTATTTAATGTCAACATTTGCAAAAATGAATTTACGTAAAACTTTAAAGAGGCCCTATTATCCTCTCTATCACAACAGAGCCGGCCAGCTAACCAATCAGAGCAGACTGGGCTCTGGTTTCAGACAGAGGGTGAAAAGAGGTGCTGCAGCACAGGCTGTATGAGAACAATAAAGAGCTTTTTGAACATTAAAGCATGGAGACATGTCCCAGGGGAGGAATACAATACAAATATGAACCTGAAAATGAGCAATCTAGTTGGCCCAATATGAAAATGTGTATTTAAAAAACGTACATTTTTTTAACATATATTTAAACCTATATTAAGACTTTTGCCTTTAAACTCAACGCTAAAATACATATTTCCTCATTCATCTGCCTGGATGTATGTGAATAAGTCTTACGATGACTAAATTGTTTCCCCATGGAAACCACATAAACTGAGCTGATTTAATTGGTTTCTGAACTGCCTGAACTGTACACCTTTACACCAGTAGAGAACAGACGGATCAATGAAGAGAAGTCTGTTACCAACATCAGCTTCAAAGTGTCATTATCCGGTGCAGACGCAATGCGCCAGGCGACAGCTGCTCGCTGTCTGAAAACACCTTGAATCTTGTTGATCTATATGTAGCTGACATCCTCGTGGATTCATCTTCTTATTACAGACACATGCATTTCCTAACATTCGGTCTATATGCTGTAAAATGTATTATCTCTTCGATTTACACACGGCATCTATTGCACGTCTGTCCGTCCTGGGAGAGGGATCCCTCCTCTGTTGCTCTCCCTGAGGTTTCTCCCATGTTCCCTTTAAACTGTGGGTTTTCTCTGGAAGTTTTTCCTTGTACGATGTGAGGGTCTAAGGACAGAGGGTGTCGTATTGTCATACTGATATTCTGTACAAACTGTGCTGTTGTATTTGCTGTAAAGTGTCTCTACTGTAGGCTATTTTTATTATATGTACAGCACTTTGGCTCGACCAAAAATCGTTTATAAATGTGCTATATAAATAAAACTTGATTTGATTTGATTTGATATTGGGGTCCAATATGTTCTATGCTATAAATCAGGCTATGAATGATTCATAAACATCCTCCTATGTAAAAACCTCCAGAATATAGATTAGGAATGAAACCTGGTGTTTGGTGTATGTAATGCTCAGACTTTGAGAAAAAAATGATTTAAAAAAAAAACCCCACTTAAATAATAAATAAATCAAAGACACTAGTGAATAAGTGAATAAGCATAAAATACATTGTAACTGATAGCAACCATTAAACATCTTCAATTGATTATTGATATTTAGATATTTAGGGAATCATTTAATTACACATCTTCTGAAATGTTTTGTTTTCAAAATTTGAAAAAACATGTTTTACATGTATTATCTGGCCTGAATTTAGATAAAAGCCTCGATTAAATAAGAATGTAACAAACTGTAAGCACTTGAAAGGTAGTTACATGCCATAGCTGTGGTTCTACGGGGAACAAGACTGGCCCTCAGTACCTGCTCTGAGGCAGCCAGCGCCTGCTGCTCCTGCTGACGCAGCTGTTTCTGCAGCAGATGGACCTGGTGCTCCGAGGAGCAGGGGGCCTCCTCTGCAGACAGACCCGACACAGAGGCTCCGAGGAGGGGGGAGCTCAGCAGGAGAGACGGCTCATCTGACACCTGCAACAGATAGCCCAGTTAATGGGTCCTAACTTCTTCTAACGCTCTAAAAAAAAGAAAGGAACAACAAACTACATTTACAAAACCGTGATGGTGATATCAAAGTAAAAACTTGATGGCTAATTTATACCTTCACGACAAGGGTTTGTTCTTAAATGACGGGGTGACGGAGCACACTCTGGCAAAAACCGGACCATTTGTAAACTCAGATAGACTTGCCATTGATGTGCAGCTATTGTGTAAAAGTACATTTTTAGCCATACTATTTAATAAGACATTTAGCTAGCTAACTAGTATACATTTTCTCCAACTCCTTCCGTTAGCTTTAGCCAATTTTTTCTAACTAAAGTTTTTTATTTACATGTTCGTTAATTGATATTTAACAACGCTCTCATTACGTGCAGAGCGTGAAATTGGAAGAGTAACATAATCTTGCATATTAGCACTTTAAATGATGTAACTCAAAAACATATCACAGCAGGAGTACAAATAGTTGTGGATAGTTTGTACAGTAGATGTGAAAAAAGTTAAGTGTTGGGTAATATAGCTAAGGATCCTAAATAATGGAGTAACAGTGGAAAGTAAAACATCATGAAAGATTGTGTGTAACACTTCAAAGACATGGTTTAAAGTTTCTCAGCCAATCTAAGATCCCTGGGGAGGAGAAAGAGACCGCCAGCAGCATAAATAAGTTTCATTACTGCATGATCTTCACCCTTCCAGAAGACACTCCATGTGATAAAGGCTTAAACCTGCTTCATTCATTCAATGCTACGTTAGCAAGTGATATGATTTATTCTGACATTTTCCCCAAATAACTTGTGTCTGGATGAATGCTGATGAGGGGGACTGGCAAACATGTTTAAAAGTGTTATGATCAATGCTATATCTATTATGTCAAGCTGCTTAAATAAATAATAAATAAAGAAGGAATTGTTTTTCACACCAAATGAAGATGAATGAAGACACAGTGGTTTGTTTAGCGAGGCTGCTGTTGATTGATGATCTTGTATTTCTGCCTGCTCGTGTGATACATTTCCATTTGAATTACAGGTGAAGTGCTTGTGATGTAGAGAGGCTGACACACAGGGGTGGAAGTTACATTACTCTTGTTATTGTAATAATGTAGTGTTTTTGTAAAGGCTAAACTTCTCAGACTATTTTTAAATATCATGAGGGTGATTTTTGCTTTTACAAATTAAATTAACTAGTAGTCTAACTATGTCCCTAAGCATCTCCATTACTTCCTGTCTGAGATATTGCAGGGACAGACGTAGGTCAACTTTGACCACCAACACATTACTAGTGCATCCTTAAATCCAAGTGGAGATTTGTGCCAAATTTGACAAAAGATTCTCTACATGCGTTCCTGAGATAACACAGCCTGAAAAAACATTATGCCTCACCAGCCAGATGTTTTCATTCATACCAAACAGATGCATGTTTAATGCTAACAGGCTAAATGCTAAAAATGCGATTGTTGGATCTTCTTGGAAATTCCGTGTTTCTCAGAAGCTGTTTGACTGCCGTGAAGGTTTGCTCAGCTTGTTTCTTTGATAACTCTACATTCAGGTATAACATCTTGTATTTGGTTAAAATACTGTCGAAACAACCAAGATCTAAAAGTTGGTTTTAAAATAGTATAAAAAAATCAATTTATGACTTCTGTCTGGCAGACAACCACAACCAGACAATTATAGGGGACCAAATGGAAGGGAACGTACCTTGAATCAAAATACAGAATTCTCTGGTTTTGACAATTCTTGGAAACATTTAGCAGGGATTTTTCTAGAAAAATATAGTATAGAGAGCCTAAGTCCCTCCCTTTCCGGTGGTCCACCATGGGACCTTATTTCGGAAAAAATATGTATCGTAGTCAATGGAGAGAGAGAAATAATTTTTTTATCCCGTTTGAATTTTGCCATGAATTACACATTATAATGTTTGTCAATTACATTTTTTTATTTCCATGTCAGGAAAGTCACAGTTTGTCGTAAAACTGTTGAAATATAAGACTGAAAATACGCAACTAGAAAGACCACAAATCCAAGTGTAAGTGATGTCATAACTCGTTTAACACTCACCAAAACCTTGTACAGCCGGTCCCGCATGCTGGCTCGTACGGAACCGACTTACTTCCCCTTTGTGTAATAGCAGCTCTCAACATGCGTGTAATGATTTTCAATGATTTTCATTCTGAAAGAAAGAGGTGAAATGTGCCAAGGTGACGGCCATCTTGGTGTTGGTGATGTGTATTGTGCAAGACCAGAGATGTAGTTCATTGAGCGGTTTCACACAACAATAAGTGTTACTTCACAGTTTTCCGACAAACTTTTTTTGTCACATCATATGTGTAATTCATGGCACAATTCAAACAGGATCGAAAAATAATTTCCCTCTCGCCATTGACTACCGTAGGTATTTTTTCCAAAATAAGGTCCCATGGGACGAAAGTAGAAGGGCGGGACTTAGCCTCTCTATGAGGGCGCTAACGTCCCTTCCGGCCAAAATGACAGCCCCGCCCACTTTCCGGTGAAAAATAATGCATTAGAGCGAAGCGGATAATAATAGTTTCATAATTTCTTAAAGCTGCTGAGTCATATATTGCACCTCAAACAACAAACAAATCCTCCTTCTTTACTTCCTCTACAGAAAAAAGGACAGTCAAAGAAACGATCTAATTCAGAAATCACAGTTTCAGTGCAAGCCTGCTGCCTGCCACCCGTCCACCGGCAGACCGAACGGACATCGATCCCCTATTTATCCAGAGCTCCGTAAAAACAAAGCTGTCTATGTCGTCTGAAGGTCTATTTGACAAGATTTATTTCATATTCTTGGAGTAATTATTCAGTTTTTGACGAACAAAAATATTGTTTTCTGGCATTACTTTAAAATGTTATGGGGGAAATCTGCATTCTGGTATGAAGGCGCATGCCGAAAGTAAGAGGGCGTTTAGACAAAACCCTGTTTAGGGAAATGTAAACAACAAAATAAAAAAATAGCTCTTAGACATTTTACTCTTACCTATTAAACATTCAAATAGCGGGTTACTTTGATTGATGATGTACAACACACACATGACAAATCAGTCATATTGTACATGTTAGTCCCATCATGCTCAAGAAATCTCAAGAGTACAGTCATTACATCTAATTGTTAGAAGGGCTTACTAATGGGGATTTAATCAGTGGAATCAATACAGGTTGAATGGGCTGGCTGCTGTCCATTCGGGAATCATGACTCACACAATGATGGCAGGGCAAGGCTTAGCCGTCTTATACCTGAGATGGGAGATCAATATGGTGGAGTCTTTTGTCCTTAATGCCTAAATGTGAAGGACACTTGACCTTCAAATCACACACAAGGGAGGGAGAAATCGTGACTTCAGACATGAAATACTGCTGTTTGAGTTGCAGGGTTGCATTCACTATTAGAGCAAATGTTCTCGGGCTCACATATAACTCGATGTAATATCCATTTAATATAAACCAATTAGCTCCTCGCCAGCACAACACTATAAAGCTGAGAGTGCCACAGAGGCGCAGCTGGAAAATGAGCTGACAAATATTAGAGAGCATTGCACCGCTTGTTCAACAGGATTAATGGAGCGAAGCTTGAAAGCCACGCTATGTTTTCATTAATAAACCATACGATCACATGAATAATGAAGAGCTTGTTCGAGTGTTTTTTCACAAACAAGCCTTAAAGGGATAGTGGAAATGGAACCTCAAATAGTTTCGTTTTAACTTATATACAAGCATAATTACGTACCAAAACAATCACACCTGATTAAAAAAATATAATAATTGCCTTACGCATGTTAGAAGCACTTTATTGCAGCTTCCCCGAAGTTTTTTAGAAACGAAATGTTCGACTCAGCCAAACCGGAAGTGACGAAAACTTAGGAAGACGATAACAAACCATGGCGTCTATGCAGAATGAACGTGGAAGGGCAAATATACCAGACAAAGAAGAAGGATTGTACGAGGTATCCAGTGATGATAGCGAGTCAGAAACATCCTCTCGGCTTTCCTACGAAAATGTCGTTTTAGGAACTGAATCTGAATCCGGTTCAGTAAGCGACGATGGTGACAATATTGAGCCAGACGATGGACCATTACGTCCATATTTGTTCGAGCCCGAGCCCGAGGTGATGGTTCACGGCATGGGCAATGGCGAGGATGACCAGGACCAGGCACCAGATGATGCACCCCTACGCACAAATAATCTTGACTGGTAGGTCCCTAAGCATAGCTCACGCATCTTAAGATCACCTGTAGCCTTTACAAATATTAATCATTGTTAACCAGTTAAGGCCGAAGGTCCCCCCAGTGGACCCCTCCCACAGTTTTTTCTCTCTCACATGTCTCAGGGCTTCTTAACATTTATGAAACTATTAATGTTTCATACCCTTTTAAAGGTAAGAAACTCCGCTAACTGACAATAAGAACAATTGTTAGCTAGAAAAAACACAAGAGAATACCAAGCCTTTGAATTAGCATTGAGCGAAACAATGCTAACTAATGCTAACGCTTTTTTACACACAACACACGGTAGAAATGCCCTTATTACTATCTTAACTGCACAAACAAGATATACGATTTAAAGCTGAGACTCCACAGATTCCACACATGTAATGTCATCACTGTAAGACCTCGAATTCCTGGAGCTATCAGCCAGAAAAGAGAAAGTAAACAACATCCGGTTCCAAAAATATTACAATAATTACGTCTTACCTTTTTTGATTTGTGATCAAAAGTTGTGTTCAACGGAATAAAAACGCATCTCAAGGTTAATCCAATGTCGTTGTGTCACGTAGAATTTTTCTGTCGCACTACAGCCATACAAAACACATCTATTCACCATAATAAAGGTCGGCTATTCACATGCAAATGCTATTGAATGTCCGCCATTGTTTGTGCCCGTCTTCCTATGCTCTGGACCCGAAGATTCCCGACGATTCCCGAAGTATTTCGTTTCATTGAGAGGGCGCAGTAAAATTGAAAATAAAATGAAACTAGGCGCATGAAATTAAAAAAAATTGTTTATTATGCTTCTTTTTAATAAAAATACATAAGTTAAACCCAAAATTCGCGGATTTCCACTATCCCTTTAAAGACGCCGTTGGCTCACTCCCATCATCATCAGTGCCATTTTCTGATCTTCACACGGCTCCTTATGAGGCCAACATGTCCACACTTTCTCTGTGAGCCTGGCAGAATATTCATGTTAATGCAACAGGGAAAAGGAGATTGATCTTATCAGTTGTTTGTGTCATACTGTATAGGGGAAGCAGTTCAGTAGCAAGACCTTAGGAATTGAATTTAGCAAACGAAATAAGCAATTGGTCAATTAATTGAGTAGGCGATCGACAGAAATAGATAGACATTTAGAGGGATTCAGCAGTTATCCTGACTTTCAGTGACTAGAAAGGGCCAAACTCCAAATTAAACTGGATCGTACATTTCCCATAACCCCCAACCTAATAAGCGTCTTTCATTAGACCCTCTTTAACCCTTACCCTTTAACTATTAGTTTATGTACAGCTCATGGTTTCTGCTAATCTAACATTAGCGCTCAACCTGCCAATGCAGTTTGTTGCCTCTCAAATATGTTTTGTTTTTAGTCTTCTATGAACATTTATATAAGATTTATGGCATTTTGACTGTAGGTCGAACAAAACAAGTAATTTGTAAAGAGCCTTTTTCACTATCCTCCTACTCTTTCTTAATTTCTATATTGTAAAAAAGAAAAATAATCGTTTGATTGTGAAAAAGATAGCAGGCATTTCATTCCACTGTACACTTTAATTTAAGATTTTGTATAATATTATTATATTTTCCATGTACATAGTCTACTTACTTATTTACGCCAGCAAGAACACTGTAGCTATTAGATATTAGATAATAAAGTGTTTGTATTGAATCAGGTTAATAATAATAATTGTTGATGTGAATGTGTGGGTGGCCGTGCTACACGTTAGCTGTTGTTTCACAGAGAGTGGAACCATATGAGCAGATGACACATTGCAGGCTTGTCTTCCCCTCTGCAGGTTTTACATGACCTCCGTGTTTCTAATGGAGTGATAAATTGCGGGGCTTTGTATGACATGATCAAGGACTTCTGCACTTTACCTTCCCATCATTACTGAGGGCCTCGTCCTTTTTGCTCTTCTCCAGGTCTGACGAGGAGACACATTCAATGCTCTCCTCTGTAGTGGCTTCAAGGTCGGTCTCCTCCGACAATGCAAACCTCTTCTTTGCTGCAGAGAGACCAGATACATATAAAGGAGACGCTTTAATGCAGTTTTGAGCTTTATAGTTTGCAATATATCTAGCGGCAATGACAGCAGCAGGAGCAGCAGCAGCAGCAGGCGAAGAGCTGGCAGAAGCCCACACACAAGCAAGGGCTTTGATCAATGGCTGGCCAGATTTACTAAAACACATCTGCAGCCAGAGTGGATGCTGATCAGTGGTGGATAATGACATATTTTCTCCAAGAGGTATGGGGAGGAGGAGGATAGCGAGGAAGAGAAGGCCTGGAGTGTATGAGGAGTAGAAAGGAGATTGAGTTTCTGTGTGGGACAGAAAGAGAACGACGGAAAAGTATTTGTTGTTGCAATTTTGTGTGCATGTGAGTCACCTGGCAACGCCTCCGACTCCTCCGCCTTGCCCTCCTCATCCTCCTGGTCATCGCTTTTCTGCTGCTGGGTCAGCTGGTGACACACATCGAACGCCTGACCCACGGTGCGCACGATCCTCATGGCCTGGGACTGGAAGGGAGGACACAGTGAGATAGTGTGTGTGTGTTGAGAGCAGAGACGGGTTAAGCAGCTGTGAGGCACAGTAAGGATAGAATCAGAAATGAGAGGGCCCAGTAGGGGGGGGGGGGAATGAGGTGCCAGAAGAGTTGCACAGGAAGTGGTTAGAATGAACATGTGTGTGTTGGAGCACACGTAAATAGAAAGAAGATGAGAAATAGAAGAAGGATGAAAATGGGAGCAAGTGGAAATGAAGGCATGGGGAATCATGAGGGGAGATAGAGACCAATTTAAAGTCAGAAGATATCACAGAGCTTCACCTGCCCGTCCTTGTCTATCTGCTCTGCACACATTCACCTGTCATAGCGAAGGATTGGTCGATTTCAGAGGTAAGTAGACTTGAATGCATAGGAAGTAAAATAAAGTGTTTAGTTATTTCAGGAGGCTCAGTATGTGAGTCAGTCTTCAGGTCAATAAAAAGGAAAAGTTTAATTTACAGTAACTCAAAAATTAGCAAACTGTTCTTTTAAAGGGGACATATTATTCTTGATTTTAGGTGATATAGTATTTTGGGTTTCTACTTTATATTGTTTATATGCTTTATTTATATATATATATTATATTCTTGTTGTACTTACTTGGTTGTACATTTTTTATGTTTATATTTTAAGGTTAACGTTTTTTATTGTATAATGCATTTTTAAATATTGTTCAAAAATGTTTTATATTTGTTCCTTTGTCTCTCTGTTAACAATTTCATTCCTCTATTGTTTTTATGTTTGCCCCATTATACAAATTCCTTGTATGTGTAAACCTACTTGGCGATACACCTGTTTCTGACAAAACTTCTCATTTATAATAACTCAAAAATTAGCAAACTGTTTCTTTAAAGGGGACATATCGTGCTTATTTTCAGGTTCATGTAGTCTTTTGGGTTTCTACTACAACATGTTTATATGCTTTATTTAAAAAAGAATGTGTTTCATATTGTCGGTCTGAATATACCTGTATTCACCTTTTGCCTGAAACGCTTAGTTTTAGCGGCTGTTTCTTTAAGACCCCAGACTGAAAAAGAACAATCTTGTGTTTATTTCTTTAGGAAGCACTTTAGGTAGTTCCATGGATGCAGAGGGAAAATTACTCCGGATTTGTAGTTAGGCATTTCCTAACTTTTTGTCACGATCTGTCTTTGTGGTGTTTTGTCTTGTCTAGATCTGTTTTTGGTTTTCTGTCTGCATTGTGTCTTGTCTGGATCTGTCTTTGGTTTCTGTCTGCGTTGTGTTTTGTCTTGTTTGGATCTGTCTGTGGTTCCCTGTCGTTAGTTTCCCTGGTGTGTCTGATTACCCGATTGTGTTCACCTGTGGCCCCTGTGTTTTCTCCTCCCTCCTCACCTGTGTCTTGTTTGTGTGATTAGTCTTGTGTGTATTTAAGTTCTGGTTTTTCTGTCTGTCTTTGTCGGTTCGTCTTTTGTTGTTGACTGTGTTCACCGGTGAGTGTTCTGTCTGTCCAAGTTCTATTCGTTATCCTTGAAATAAAGGTATAATCAGTTCAATCTGCATTTGGGTCCAGCTTCCTTCGCTCTACCGTGACAGAACGAACCGACCACAAAATGGACCCAGCAGATGATCCATGGGAGGTTCAATTACAGCATTTAACTTTCTATCTGGCTTGCTGCTTCGATTGGTGGCAGGGAGCGTCCAGTGTTCGGCAGAAGAGGGCCGCTCTGGTAGAGGCGCTCCGGTTGGCAGCAGAGAAACCATGTTTTGTTGAGTTTTTACCTGACTGGATTTTGGACTTCCTTCAAGCATGTGATTCCAGGCATGCTAGCTCCCTGTCTCCCAATTCCCAACCTGGCACCATACGCCTTGGTGGGTTCCGCCTGAAGTCTACCCGTGCTTCTGCCCCAGTTCCTGCTTCTGTCCAGGAGTCGTATTCCGGAACTCGTCAGGCTTATGGAGGTCCATGGAGCATTCAGGAGGCTGCTAAGAGGAGTCGTCGCAAGGCCAGGCTAGCAGCCCGAGCCCCAGCAGCCATGGTTCCGGCTCCAGTACAGGCCCCAACAGCCATGGTTCCGGCTCCAGTGCCGGACCCAGCAGCCATGGGTCCGTGCTCCAGTACCATCCCACATAGCCATGGTACCGTGCTCCAGTACCACCCCACACAGCCATGGATCCGTGTTCCGGTTCCTTGCCCAGCAGCCATGGTTCCGGCTTCAGTGCCGGCCCCAGCAGCCATGTTTCCGGCTCCAAAACTGACCCACACAGCCATGATCCAGGCTTCAGCTCCGGACCTTACAGCCATGTTTCCGGCTCCAGAACTGGATCTTACAACCGTGGTCCCTGCACCAGAGCTGGCCCATACAGCCATGGTTCCGGCCCCAGTTCCAGCCATGATTCCGGCTCCAGTACCGGGCCCAGCAGCCATGGTTCCGGCCCCAGTTCCAGCCATGGTTCCGGCTCAAGTACCGGCTCCAGCAGTCATGGTCCCGACTCCAGCACCTCGTCTCCTGCTGGCTCCCCAGCCGACGCCAGCTCCCCGAGTCTTGTCGGCGTACCGGCCGACTCCAGCACCTCGTCTCCTGCTGGCTCCCCAGCCGACGCCAGCTCCCCGTGTCCTGTTGGCGTACCAACCGACACAAGTCCCCTCTCAAGTCCCCTCGCAAGTTCCTACCCGAGTTCCCTCTCAAGTTCCTACCCGAGTCCCCTCTCCAGTTACTACTCGGGTCCCCTCTCGAGTCCCCTCTCGAGTCCCCTTTCGAGTCCCCTCTCGAGTCCCCTCTCGAGTCCCCTCTCCAGTTCCCTCTCCAGTTTCCTCTCAGGTCCCCTCTCGAATCCCTTCTCGAGTCCCCTCTCTAGTCACCTCTCAAGTTCCTACCCGAGTCCCCTCTCGAGTCCCCTCTCGAGTTCCCTCTCGAGTTCCCTCCTCTAGTCCCTCCTTTAGTCCCCTCTCTAGTCCCTCCTCTAGTTCCCCTCGCGAGTCCCCTCTCGAGTTCCCTTCTCTAGTCCCTCCTCCAGTTCCCTCCTTTAGTCCCTCTCTAGTCCCATCTCTGGTCCCCTCTCTAGTCCTTTCTCAAGTCCTTTCAACCCCTTGTCCTGTCCCGTTGGAGTTCCCGCCGTCTACTCTCCTGCCGGGGGTCCTGCCAGCTCCTTGTCCTGTCTCGTTGGAGGCCCCGCCGACTACTCTCCTGCCGGGGGTCCTGCCAACCCTATGTCCTGTGCCGTTGGAGGTCCCGCCGTCTACTCTCCTGCCAACCCCTTGTCCTGTCCCGTTGGAGGTCTCGCCGTCTACTCTCCTGCCGGGGGTCCTGCCAACCCTTTGTCCTGTCCCGTTGGAGGTCCCGCCGTCTACTCTCCTGCCGGGGGTCCTGCCAACCCCTTGTCCTGTTCCGTTGGAGGCCCCGCCATCCTCTGTCTCGCCGGGGGTCCTGCCAATCCCGTGTCCTGGTCCTCTTCCGTGGGGGATCCTGCCGAGGCCTGTCCCACCAGCTCCGGTTCCTGTCCGGCCGACACAGGGTCCTGCCCGGCCTCCGGCGCTGGCCCGTCAGCGCCTTCCTGCCCGGCCTCCGGAGCTCTCTGGTCTTCGCCCTCGAGCCCGGCCCCCTGAGAGCCGCGGTCTTCGCCCTCGATCCCGGCCCTCTGTGAGCCGTGGTCTTCGCCCTCGAGCCCGGCCCCCTGAGAGCCGCGGTCTTCGCCCTCGATCCCGGCCCTCTGTGAGCCGTGGTCTTCGCCCGCGAGCCCGGCCCCCTGACTCTTCCTGCCGCTGCCCTCGTCCTCGAGCCCGGCCCCCTGACTCTTCCTGCCGCTGCCTTCGCCCTCATGCTCGGCCGCCCGAGTCCCCCACCTTAGACTCTGCCTTGCCCCCGGGCCGTCCGCCCGAATCCCCCTTTTTGAACTCTGCCTTGCCCCCGGGCCGTCCGCCCGAGATCCCTTCCTGGTCCTCTGCTGTGCCTCTGGGCGGTCAGCTCTGTCCCGTCCTCCTGACCCCCTCCACCCACCCTGGTGGCCTAGTGATACGTCCCTCCTCCGGACCCCCTCCACCCACCCTGCTTGAGGTTTTGGACTTTTGTGTTCTTTTTTTGGGACGTCTGGGATCCGTCCCTTGAGGGGGGGGTACTGTCACGATCTGTCTTTGTGGTGTTTTGTCTTGTCTAGATCTGTTTTTGGTAATCAGTTCAATCTGCATTTGGGTCCAGCTTCCTTCGCTCTACCGTGACACTTTTAGCACCAAAGGACTTCTCAAGAGTCCTTACTGGGTCATTAAATTCGCAAAGAAAATAGGAAAAGATCTGCTGATTTACATACATCTCTTTTCAATGGAAGCCAATGGGAAGGAATCTTTCGAACATTTTCTATAAAGCCAGGCTCACTTATTGGGGGCTAGGGTATTCACGATATACAGTTTCTGATGTTTCTCTCCCAAGGCCAAACACAATAGTCTCTGACATCTGAGCCCAGCTGTGACGGAAATAAATCAAATCTCCTCCTATCAGCGGTTCCATCTCCTCCTACTTGAAGCACACATGCTTGGTGCACCCAGATAAGGCTCCATGGCCCCCGGGGCTGTAGTCAGGCACCACTTGCCGTGTCCCTGACGCTGTAGTGGGTGTTTGTTCGGCATTGGTGAAAATGTCTCCAAGCACTGAGTGTAAACAGCCCCTCTTCTTTTCTCTTCCCACCAGAATGATTAGTATTCAGGTTCACTAAGTCACTGTCAGTCTGGTATCCATGGTGAGGGTAATGGAGTCCACCTCACCTAACTGATGCTCTGTCTTTTACGTCAGCTCGATATGCCCATATGTGCACATTCATAAGCATTTAAGCACATGCATGTCTATCAGTCAGATTAATGCGGGGTCCAACAGGACAATACATCACCCAGACACAGCCACAATGTCATCATTAGCAGTTATGCGCACAGCACGGTGCTGAAAACAAAAAGGAATGATTGACTTGCTGTGTATACTAGAAGGATAAAGCTGGAGATCTTCTGCCCTTTCAACAAAATCCATGATAATACCAAAACCAACAATGTGTTTGTCCATCTCTTAATACTTCCCAACTTCCACGGCATGTCCTCTTCCTTCCCCCTGAATACGTACATTTTTAAAGGAATAGTTTGACATTTAAAATATTATTTCGATTTCTTGATGAGTTACAGGACAACATTTGACACCTTTATCGTTTCTGTACAGAAAGAAAAACGGGTTAGCTTAGCTTAGTACAAAGAATGGTAGCAGTGTGAGACCTGTAGCCTTTCCAAAATGTGACAAACCCTACTACAAGTATGCCCTTAGCTAACTAGTTATAATATAAAAGGGGCTATTGGCCACAGTCAGACCATAACTAGTAGAAAGACTCTGGGCCAGGGTTGCGTGCTCATGGCTCTCAACATGGCTCCATTAGCCAACTGCTGTCTGTCAGTCAGCAGGATTAGGGAATAACTAATGTTCTGATTTTTGTGACAGTTGGAGGAAGGGTGAAGCATGGGCTGAGGAAGAACCCATTACATTTTGGAGTGGCTCCAAATCACATGGAGGATTCACAATATGGGTTACTTTTTGTTAACATTGCCAGATTAGTGCAGTACTCATGGTGTAGGAATGATTGTGAAAAAATGAGTTGCTAAAGATTCAACTCGAAAAATAGATATCAATGGTATGTTTACAGGCTCAATGCAATTAATACCACATGTCATCTTTGTAGCGTCCATGTTGTTTCAACAGTACAATTTAAAGCTAATACAAAAAACGAAGTTAGAAGTCCTTATAATAAACAAACCAAAGTTTGAAGAACGCCAATGTTGTTACCAAAGCACAACTTAGATCTCATAAACAAGTTGGACTTTCAACTCTGAAAAAAATGTGAAAGAGGTTATTTGAACGCACCATTATCCATGGCGGAGTTGTCCTTGTGTTGCATAATGGATTAGAGTACATAATATATATCGGCTATAATGCAATACAAGTTGAATTTAGCTCCGCTAAAACCTTTTGACCATTGTCAAAGGTTTAGGATTGGAGGCAAATTATGAATTTGACAGAACGTGTCATAATGACCAATGTCAGTTCTTACATTACACTACATTGGCGTACGAAGCACCTCTACACCGTTGGCCATGCCTACGGAAGCAATTCAGGGTTCTGTATTTTGCTCAAGGACACTTTGACATCTTGGCTGCAAGACTAGGGAACGAACCACTGACCAGAGCCAAATCAAACCGGTTTAGACTTGTACACTGGACCACACCATCAAAGAAGAAATTGGCTAGAAACTCCATAAGCTTCAGCTACACAGACAAATACTCTAAGCATCAATTGATTGAACAGTTACACTTACTTTCCTCTTTGACTTGAACACATTGCAGCGGAAAATGTTGCTCTGTCCTTCTCTGGCAATATAACTGAAGATCTTCAAGTCTTGGGCGTCATGTGAGACATAGAAGATCCTGTTAAAAGCAAGATGACAGACAACATTTCAATGAGTTGGTTACAAATTGCTTAGTTTTTTTTATTCAATTTGAACACCTACCTGTAGATGGGATCCTGTGCCACCATGACTGTATTCTCATCCCATGACCACCCTTTTCGCTGTCCCAACACAAAAACACATTGACGGTTAAAAAACTAATATTTTCTAAAAAACGAAAAGGAGTAATTTAAAAGTCACAAGACTGACCTTCCTCTTTTTGCGCAAGATGACTTTGACATAATCAGTGGACACGACAATGTTGACCTTCTTTTTCTTTATATTCTTCAGTTTGAATTCATACTGCAAAGGAAAAACGACATTTAAATTAACATTCCAGTTTGGAATTGAATATTATACAAGGTGTGACACACAGGCCCGCTGAAGGTAAAGCCCATTACACAAGATAAAGGCTATATTGGAACAGAGGGGAAGGGAACATGCAGAGAGGAAGATATTTTTTGACAATCTTCTTCTTCTAGGAAATGTGAGATTGAGTAAACACTGTCAGATTCTTGTCCCTGGGAGCGGTTTAAGCTTTTAAAGGCAGCGTTCCCAGAGGGAGGCAGAATGTGTGGGACACTTTCATCCCTCTCCTTGATTAATGCTAGAGCGCAAACTCCTCTGCAAGCTCAGACTCAAACATGTAAGGGCCCAGTGATCTAAGAACCACATGGATTTTTGCTAAATAACGCGCCATGCTTTGAAAACACAGCGTCCGACATCAGATGATTAATTGATCAAGTGGAGTTCTGTGAAATGTGTCTGAAACGAACTGCCGCCCGCTCTGTATTGGATATTCTATGTCATCTTTCTTTGGTTTGTGTAAAAATAACAACCTGCTGCCGTCTTGGAACTCTCTTTTCATTCGTATATTGACATTTCAAAATAAAATGTCACAGAAAGTAAAGAAAAGGCGCAGAATTTGGTAATGTCGATAAGGACGATAATGAGAGGAAGTGAAATTCCAAAAAAATGAATAATTTTGATAACAAAATGTAAATTCAACCACTGATGTTTGTCAATATCTAGTAAGATACGGTAAGCTAAGGTAAGGGTATACAATGTAGGACATTATTCTCATTAAACAACAACTTTATTCTTGTTATATTCCTTTTCTTTTCTAAGTCCAGTGGTCTTTAAATGAATTTGTATACATTTTGAATCATGATGTGAATAGGTTCTATACTGCAGGGACAATTAAAGCAATACCTCCCCAAAAAATGACACCAACATTCACATAGGAGTGAATCATTTCGACGTGGTACTGGCAGGAAAGCATGAAATGTGAAAAATGCATCTACAGGAGAGTAATTGAAAATCATTTGAAAGTAATACAGAATGCCAGAGAGCCTTAATGCATTACATTCTCAGTCATTTATTTGTAATTATCTCCCAGCGCATGCATTTCTGTTTAGGTTTAACTAGAAAAAGACATTTGCGCCATGAAAATGTCCCTAAAATGCAGGAAATGTGAGTTTGACATTTCAACTGTTGACGTGTCTCCCCCAATATTGAAGCGAAACCTCTACGTCCTTGAGAAAAACGATTATCGTAACCGACAGGGCGCCTCATTAGAAGCTCCATTGGTCCCTTATTCCTCATTCGCCCTCATCTGGTTCATCCGTCTTATTGTTGTGTGGGAGGAATCCTCCGTTGTAGTTGCCCAGGTGAAGGACACGACTCCCACAATGTGTGTCGTCGCAGGCTAATGCAAACACATGCAAAGTGCGGACCATCCGTCTTTCTGCTGTCAGAGGGCGATGACGTGGAAAACAGAAGGTTCAAGGTTCTTTATTTTGTCATACGAACATAGCTACAGTGTAGTTATGCCGAAGAAAATCTTAGGTCACAGGCTTCTCCAAAAGTGCAACACAATAACACATAAAAACAGAAAAATATAGTGCAAGTATATAGAAATATAGTTTAAAAAAGTGAAATAGTGCAATAAGAGTCTTTATGCAAGTTATTTGAATGATATATTAGAGAAATAGATAAATAATTACTAAGTAGCAGATGAATGTTATGGATGTTGTTTCAACAGTTCAGGTGTTTAGCAGTCTTATTGCCTGTGGTATGAAACTGTCTCTGAATCTGGTGGTTTTAGTCCGGATGCTGCGAAAAAGGTGTTCATGTTACATTTTCATGCATCATCCTCAGTCCCCAATCACAACTAATGCTCTACAGGTAGTGACAACTCTCCTGTCATTCTCCCTCTAAGCTGCTGTGAGTTAGTTAGCTTTGAATGTTAGTTTGTCTCCCAAGAAGCAGAGAGTATTACTAGTTAATTCATTTAATTAGTGGTTTTTCTTTCCACATTTGTATCAAAAGCTTCTTTATGAGAAATTTGATAAAATCTGACATTTAGAAATCTTCGAGATTCCAATCCGGAAATCTGTTTTTGAGTCAGGAAATGAAGCATTATAGCTTCTCTAAATCTTTCCCGGTACAATCAAATGGCTATTACACTGCACTGTACACGAGGGATCAGGATTAAGTGCGTCCGGGTGTCACTGGGGTTGGGAGCGACCTCTGACCAACTCAATTACTCTAGTGTTGGATTAGATCCAACAGCTGACAAGCAGCTAAATCCCCTCCTCTGAAACATGATGTGTAATACGTGGCCTTGTCTGGCCTAAAAGAAGGGCTCGAGAGCTGTTGTTTTTTCCCTTGAACAGTATCACATATACACCTGCACGCTTTACTTCTCCTCAGACATAAAATCCCTGAGAATCCTGCCGTGATGTAAACCGCTCCTGACAGCCCACTGAATCTGCCGAGTGTGGAGTTTTATGCAGACTGGTAATTTGTGTGTAAAGAGGATGTTGAAGAGAGTAGGGAACACAAGGAGAGACATAAAACACAGGGGGAAAAAAGAGTTAATGTGTGTGCACCGGCATCAATCCTAATGTGTTGGGACTGCTTGACAAGGGTCAAGATCAGTGGCGGGGTTCAGAGTCACATATATTTCTCACTCTGATTCTCCTCATCGCAGCGACGATTTCCATCCGGCTGCCGGGGCGACCCACCTCCAGACTGCCGATGTACTGAAGAGTGTAAGAAAGAGGTTTTAGGATTGGTAGTTTGAAGGAATGAATGGCAGTGATTACAGGGGGGTGCTGGGCTGGCAGATTGGTGATGACCATTGTAGTTGACTGCTTGTTCATAATTCTCTTTAATAATCCTTAAGGCTGCAACTAGCTATTCATGTTATTGTTGAATATCCTATTGATAACTCTCTCGATGAATCACTGATTTGGTCAATAAAAAGTCAGAAAGATGGTGGAAAAACGTCAGTAAGTTTTCCGAAAAGAATGCATGTCTTCAAATGTCTTATTTTGTCAACAAATCAAAAGATATTCAGTTTACTGCAGCCCCAGTTCTCCAGTTATAGGTTTTTCAATACATAAAGGGAAATAAACAGTCAGTATACATCGATATACAAAGAAAGAACCACATCTCAATGCAAGCAAGGTAAAAAAGATGAAACAAATCTAAATTGGGCCCAACATTCAATCGATTAATCGAGAGAATAATTGTCAGACTAATAGTCAAAAAACAATAGATACACTTTATTTGCATCTCCAGTTGTGAACTTATGGATTTGTCTAAAAAAGGGGGGAATGAATAATGCCTCGGACATCAAGTCATCAGTTAAGGAAACACATCTCAATGCAAGCAAGGTAAAACATTATAAATATAATAATATTTTAATTTTTAAGATTAATCGACACAATAATTGTTAGACAAATGGTCATACAAACAATAAAATAAACTTTATTTGCAGCCCCAGTGCTGAACCTATGTAAATAAGTTAGTAAATAAAAAATAAAAATGTGTTTGTCTCAACATCTAATCGGTTAATCTAGAAAATAATCGACAGACTAATAACAAAAATAAAAAACTCATGGTTTTTCCCCCAAAATGAATCAGAGAAATAAATGATGTCAGCATACATCAAGCTATCAGCTATATCTCTATGCAGATATGGTGAATTAAAATCAATGGCAAACATTTTAAAGTCACACAAAGTGGATAAAATATCTCAAGTATTATTATAATGTACTTTTGAACACAGAATAAACCCATGGATGGAAATATCATTGTATCAGTATCAGTGGGATCATCTCAACGCTGCACACACACACACACACACACACACACACACACACACACACACACACACACACACACACACACACACACACACACACACACACACACACACACAAAGTATCTGTTGCAGATCTCCTTACCTTTGCCTCGAAGCACACCCCATGCTTGAACACCTCGTCGTTGTGCATGGGGATCCTCAAATCGTGCGCGTCATCCACTAAATTGTACTTGGTTACCCCTGGCATCGCTCTGATGATCGCTGCCTCGCCGCCGACTCCCGTTTTACGACAGCGCTAGAGCACCTGCAGATATGCGCATCTCCTCCGGCGCTGACTCCCCCCCGCACTGTCCCCTCCGTCACTCCGGAGGTCATCCGGGTGGATCGGCACGCAATTGGCACGTTTTTTTTAATTCAATTAAGGCGCTGATCGGTGATCGGTGGGCGCACTTAATGACCCCTTCACGGTCTGAGGCAGCACAGCAAACACACCGCCTCCGAGGTCCCTGTGACGCACGGATCTCACCACCTGATTGTTTTTTCTTCGAGGCACCGCGGCACCAAACTGGCACTAATTTATTATAGCGAGCGATTCATATTCAGCTGCAGCGCGCGCCTATTAGCCGGTGAACCGGGTGTGTGAGGACTAACAGATGAGTGTGCTTGTGAGGACTCTATCAGCACACACAGCTGCTGGGTGTTTGTGGGACATCTAGTGGCTTCACAGGGAACAACCCCAAACTGACTGCTGGGGGATTTACTCATTCACTCTAAAAATAAATCCTAAAAGTACAAGATGAAAAAGGATTATCGGCACTGTGATATCCTGGAATATTCCTCTATTTTTATAACTTCTTATATTACTCTGATTCATGACTGATGGTTGAAATGATTCACAATCTTGCTCCTCCTCCTTTTAGAACAGGGGTGCCAATATATTTGTTTCCATTAAGAGATAAAGCAGAAAGTGAATGGAGAGATATGTGCCACAGTGTGATCCTCCCTATTATTTTGTTACCTCACTTGTTCCAAACTCACTTCCTGCCCACAGTGTCACTCTGCTTGGATCAACACAAATAATAAATGATAAGGGATTGTACATATTGAAAAGCAGTAATACTTCAGATAAAGACAAATTGTATAAAAAGTGGTCTTTATCAGAAGCACTTTTTACAAATGTATTGGTTGCAGAAACATACAGTTGGCTAAATGTAACATGCCCGGCCAACTTCGCGCCACAGGCCCCACTTTGTGCTGCCCTGTCCTAAAAGATGCCCGGCCTTCCCAGTCGCATGCATTAGGATTTGAGTAACTAATTGGTAAAGTTCAGAAAGACAGCCTTAGGTCAGTTTGCTTTCTCAGTTAAAGTGTTTGGGAGGTGGAATTTCACGCCCACAAACATCCGAGTCTCAGGAAGCTGCGCAGTGTTTAAAACCGGCTTTGGCTAAAATCAGCATATTGCTCACCAGCAATGATGCTTTACTTGCCTCTCTGACCACAAACTCAAGGGTCCAATATGTCAGGGGGCCTCAGTTTGAAGTGACAGCTAACATGTTCTGCTTGTTGAAGTCACAAAGAGAAACAGAACTACTACAGGGACAAGAATATACCACCATAAAAAGCTAATCATAATTTTAAAAAAACAAGCAAAACAACACAAAACAACCAGGTTGATGCAACACAACCAAAAAGAAACACAAAGCGACGAGAAAGGTAGAGAATGCAACAACTACTGGAGACAAAACAACAAAAAGGGAAACAAAACAAACCAAAGGATGACTTAATATGAACTCTGCAGTGGATCAAATGGAGGTTTCTGGGCTAATAACAAAGAATGACAGAAGCACCGAGGCTCCTGTTATTATCTGTAACACACACACACACACACACACACACACACACACACACACACACACACACACACACACACACACACACACACACACACACACACACACACACACACACACACACACACACACACACACACACACACACACACACACACACACACACACACACACACACACACACACACAGCAGGTCACATTAAATGAAACTTGCCCTGAAGGCTAATTTTGCAATATAGATTTAAGATAAGACAATTAGTAGGATGTATTTTACTGTTGGGATTATACCCTAAAAGCTTTACAGTTATATTACAATATAACTCTGGACATGAATCTAATGCAAATTATTCAGCCAAAAACATTATGATATTTCACTGATTTATAAAGTGGGAACTTAAAGGTTTTATAAGAAAACAATATATTTGCAAACCATCCATCTGAGGTTTTCAAAGGAAAAGTTTGTTATTAATGAAAAATGCTCATTCTCTTTAAAGCCAAGAGTTAGAGCAGAATAAAAACACCACTCTCATGCTGTAGTTATTATGATGCTAAAGCCAAGAGATGCTTAGCTTAGCATACATTTCTGAAAGCACCCCTTGAGCTAAATTATTATCCACTTTTCTCTAAATACAACATTGACATTTTATTACACTTTAAAGCAGCTTAAGGACTTATTGAGATCTGTTATTGTTAATGTTACTCAATATTTGATCATTTTGTGGTGCTTAAAATGTTATAATCTGCACTTTATCATTTGAATACATTTTCGGTTACATTCACTTTTTTCAGCAAATCATGCTCAGTGTAGGCTATGATGCTGATACTGTGACTCAACAGCAAGGCTGGTGTTCTCTCTCCCACCACTCCACGCTTATTTGACTATAGTTTGCATTGGATAGCTTTTAATGCACAAGTAAGCCCAGTCTTTATTTAGTTAGCTTAGCTAATGGCCATTTCATGCAGAATATGAACCGGGTAGTATGGGAGAGAATTGACAGTATTGACACAAACCTCCTTGGACACATTATAGCTATGTGAGCATGTCAAATGTTTAATAGATCATGTATAGCCCCTGGCATGGTAGATGAACAATTCCCATCTGGCAACACTGACAAGGTAATCACAGTAATGAACCTGCAGCCTGCAGTTACAGCCTGATCCTGCAATTCCCCTTTATGGAGCTTTAGAGTCTAAGCTAATTCTTTAGCTGAAAATGTATTATTACAGTTTACTCTAACTGCTCTTACCGTAGTATTCAGCTGCAGCAGGAAGTTGTTTTCAGTGAAAGAGCCCTCGAAACCCAACTGGTGCCAACAGGGCACCAAACAGCAGAAAGACACAGGTAGAGACTAGCTGGGGGACACAGTGGAGCATTAGCAGCTAAAGGGACTTCATCAAATGTTTAAGCTCCAGATAACAAAAAAGAGTCAGTTATTGCACGTTTAAATGTACAATCAATCAATCAATCAATCAAACTGACTCTATCATCAATCAACCAATCAACTGATCATTTCATCAATCAGATTGTATTTATATTTCCCAATACCAAAGAAAAACGGGAAAAATGTCCCCCCTTAAAAAAACTATAAATGGGGTTACAAATGGAAGAAACCTCAGGGAGATTTGTATTCACTTATCCAGCAGATATGGAGCAACATTGGCATTCATTAGATGCCATGTTTGTTTCTACCTGATAAATAGGACTCTAATAAGCACTCTCCTTGGCCTCTGTCGAATCCTATAGCCACATATTTATCTCAACTTTGTTTGTCTGCTTTTGATGCTGAGCAGTAGAGTATTGTTGTTGTTGTTTGGAAAAGAGCTGCCTACTGGGGCTGGGAAAGAGGCTGAACAGAGCAGACCATTTGGACCAAAACAGTGAACTGAAACATGCTTTAACATTAATCGTGGGATACAGTCTTAGTAGCAAAAAATGCTAAAAGAGTGTCAACATGCAGCATTTTCTTTTATAACACTTAGCATGGACATTTCATTGTAACTTCATATTGTCTAAGTAGCTCACTATCCCAGTGTTTTTAACCCGTAGACTTTAGTGTTCCTTCAAATCTGCATTAAAAGCTACTACTTGGTTCACTCTCACCTGTCAGTAAAATACAATTGTGTTTCTGATCTGACCTCATTCCTGCTATTTGTCCAGCAGGTGTCAGCAGAGCTCTTCTCCTTTTACAGGTAGTAACGCTCACAACATCCAAAGACCCAGTAGAAGAGACAAAGTGAAACATCCAAGTGTATTCACTCACTGGCCACTTTATTAGGTAGACCTGTTCAACTGCCCGTCAAAGCAAATATCTAATCAGCCAATCATGGCAGCAGCTCAATGCATGTAGACATGGTCGAGACGACCTGGTGAAGTTCAAACAGCATCAGAATGGGGAAGAAGAGATTGAAGTGACTTTGAACGTGCCATGGTTGTTGGTGCCAGACGGACTGGTCTCAGTATTTCAGAAACTGCTGATCTGCTGGGATTGTCCATCCCTTTATGACCACATTGTACCCATCTTCTGATGGCTACTTCCAGCAGGATAACGTGCCATGTCACAATGTTCAAATGATCTCCAACTTTCTTGAACATGACAATGAGTTCAGTTCACTTGTACTCAAATGGCCTCCACAGTCTCCAGATCTCAATCCAAAGAGCACCTTTGGGATGTGGTGGCACTAGAGATTTGCATCATGGATGTTCAGCCAACAAATCTGCAGCAATTGATTGATGCTATCATGTCAATGAGTGTTTCCAGCACCTTGATGCGTCAATGCCACAAAGAATTAAGGCAGTTCTGAAGGCAAAAGGGGGTTCAACCCGGTACTAGCATGGTGTACCTTTTGAAATGGCCAGTGAGTTCATATTCACTGTGTTCCATTTTATTCTCTACAGTATGTGCTCCCTTTGTGCAGCTTGTCTGGTTGACCTGTGCAGGAACCACTTCATGTGATTGTTGCACTAAAGCAGGGGTGGGGAACCTTTTTCCTCTCAAGGGCCATTTCAATGTTTTCAACATCCTCCGAGGGCCGTACAAATGATTGACCTCTGCTTAAAAAAACTAAAATCACAGCCCACTCATTTCACCTTTCTTTCATGCTGTGCAAAGAAAAAGCAACCTCTTCCACGTGGACATGATTTAAGTGGGGGGGACCTAACCTCCTCTTGGGGGGTCCGGGGGCATGCTCCCGCTGGAAGATTTGTTTTTAAATGTTGAAGTTAAAAGCATCAATCTGCTGCACTTTGAGAGCAACATTAGGAGATCTATGGATACATCTCTCAACACCCAGATGAAACAGAACTGGAAGCAGATTTCTTTTTCTTTATGAATATTTTACAAATCACTCCCCTTTCAAACTGTATTCTTGTTTATTAATAACAACTTTTTTTTACTGTCATATAGTATTTTATACCCGTTTACTTTATTACAACTGCTAGGGGAAGACAGCTTTTAGATGCGCAGCTCCTCTGTCTTGGAATAGTCTGCAAATTAAATGGAAACTGAACAATCTGGTGCCACTAAATGTTTTTAAAGCTCGGTTGGATGCTACTCAATCGGAAGCTATTGGTACCTGTTTATGTGGATAATTATGTAAACGATGCTGTATGATGTCCTTTTGTTGTTCTAATTATGTTTTTATGTTTCATGAGGAACTACTTGAGCAGGTCTCCCTTGAAAAAGAGATCAATGATCTCAATGGGATTTATCTGTCTAAATAAAGGTTTGAAATGAAATGAAATGAATTCTCTTATTTTTTTTATAACTATAATGATCATATAAAGATGTGCCTTTTCCTCACTGGTTGTAGAAAAAGCTTCTTATATTCGTTAGCATAGCTAGCTAACCAGATGCTAATAACAACAAAGTTATTGACTGTATGATCAGTATAACAGATCGCCACTGGGTTTACAACTAAAACACAGCCACGCAAAAACTGCAGCATGTGTACGGCTCCTTATGGGTACTGCAATTTTTGGAAGTGCCGGAGCGGAGCTGCGTTCTGGTGCTCCCCGTCAGAACTACACCCCTGTCAGACGAGACATATACCACGTGATGACACGTTAGGCTCGTGTTGTGTTCAAAGACCCTGACCCTGGCCAGGAAAAACAGGCACTCACTTGTTTAATTATTTTTCGGTCTAGATTTCTTTAATTGTTTTCTTTTTTGCGTGTGTTTATAAATTACCTCGAGGGCCACACCAAATGGTCTCGCGGGCCGTATACGGCCCGGGGGCCGGAGGTTCCCCACCCCTGCACTAAAGCCTCAGTGTTAAGAACTCCATTAAGGTCAAAATGAACACAATGTCTTGACACTTTTTTTTTCAGGATACAAGCTTGTAGCCACTGTTTCTTCTTGGGACAAAATGTTCTCAGAGCTCACACTTCTACCGAACCGAAATACTATGTTTTGCTTTTTTCCTTTTCAAGTGGTTTACGTGTTGCTCCGGGCAACCAGTTCCTGCAGTTTGATTTGCGTTTTGATTTCTGCATGTGCCACTATAGTGGCATGGTGACTTGGCTCGCACGTGTTGACACTTTATAGGTTTCTTTTTACGATGCAGCACTTCTCAAGGTTCAAGGTTCTTTATTTGTCATACGAACATAGCCACAGAGTAGTTATGTCAATGAAAATCTTAGGTCATAGGCTTCTCCAACAGTGCACAGAAAACATTCAGTAAAATAAATGATTTAGAGGGCTTTGTTTTCCACACAACTACTGTCCAAACACTGCCTTAGGCTATATGTTTTAAGCTAAAGGCTAATGCTAGCATGCAAATCACTACAGTTTCCAAACAAAATATTATGTTCGGGAACGGTGTCAATCATTTTAAAGCCTAATTTGTCTAACATGACTTGCCAAGTGATTCAATACAATAACACTTTATTTGCAGAGCAAGCCTAACAATGTTTCCAACAGAGGGAGTCTTTAATGGGACACACTCACAGATACACACTTAAACTTACACGTGTTCTATGTATTGCTTTGTTATAACTCCATGCCAGCAAAAAAGGTTGCTGGAGACATTGGCAGTGTTAATTTAAGGTTTACAATTAACAATTGAAAAGATGAAAGCACTTGCAAACATCAAGGTAGGCTACTACAAATGTAAACCATATGTGTCCGTCAGTCCATCTGTTTGTCCCATTTTGGTGAACATTATATTTCCGGAACGCCTTTATTACGAACTTGGATTCACAAGGGAAAAAGGACTCAAATGCACGACACTCTTTGCGAGGTGACACAAATAAAGGACTTCAATAAGGCACAACAAAAAACGCTCATAACGTGAGGAACAAAAAACTTCCAAAAAGTTTTCAGGAGCATGAATCAGGCATGTGACAAGATAAGTAAATGCTGATGATCAGAGTTCTGGCATGAGGACAGGACAAGATGAACTGACAACAAACAAAGGGAAACTGGGGAATATAAATAGGAGATAACTGGGCACAGGTGAAAACAATCAGGGGCGGGGCTGGTGCTGATGAGCGCGGGAGAACACACTAGAGTAGGGAGTCAAGGAACCTGGACTGAGACGTAGCAAGTGAGTGACAAAACAAAACAGGAAGTGAAAGACAATACAAGAATGACAAATAACAACATAAAACATGACTGATTTAGCACTTTTGACGGTGCACAACAGCCTTTTCCTGAGAATTTCTTCAAATAAAGAACAAACGTCCACTAAGTCGTTAAATGTCAGTGTGGCCTCACACAACTTCTGGCTTTATCCTTGAGAACACAAATGTTTAATAGGATCAATTGATGAAGTGGTGACAATTTGGACCTGCAAGGGACCTAATCTGCAACTTGGCTGGTTGCCTAAGGCCTACAATACAACCACATGGGAACACACATTTAATGCACATCACAATACCTGAAGACAAAAGATTCAAGACCCTTTATGGTACATTTGATCTCGGAATTAATTAATTTGATTTTAGGGTTGATTGATGCAGAACAGAGGGCTTCAGTCTATCTTTATTCAATTGTGTGAATCTATATCTCCAATTAAAATAGCAAGCCTCAGTATTTTATTACAGTAGGCTTGTTCATAGAGTTTCTCAAAGGGTTGACCTATAATCTTTGAGCAGATTTTCATTGATTGAAGCAGTATGGATTTTAAACTGGTGGACACACACTTGTACCATGTAGAAATGCAAAACTGTAGAGCACTGATTATATACACATAACACGATGAACAAGACAAAAGAAGTGCGTCAGAAACGTGCCAAATGCGCATGCAGCCAAATTCACGGGTATGACAGAGGGCATGAATGCAGAAAAAAGGTGCATTTTAATATTAAACTGGGTTACTTTAAGCACTAGGCTTATGTTTGACTTTCACTAACAGTGTGCAGTAATTTTAAAACTAGAACAACAGTCTCTTAAAACTTGTGTGCACGTTCCTGCTGTTGATACCCGGAATGTGACACACTGATTTTTAGGCAGTCATTGCTCCTCATAGATCAATAAACACATGGCCCGCTGTGTTTGTCAGAGCGCCTGAGTACAAAGATGACCTTCCCGCAAACCTAATTATCTTGTCACTGTGAACACCACACTGTTATCGCCACATGTGCTCCCCATTATTTCTCATTAAGTCATGCGGATGCCATAGAACTCCATCATACTATAGTGTCCTGTTTGTATTTCACATAAAAACAGACCTGAGGAGTTGTTTTATTCAACAGTTAACCTCATAACTGTCGGTTGAGTTCATGAAAAGCTACAGCAATCCTTGTATTGAAATAAAAAAGAACAAGCTTATTGGTCTTCTTTATTAATCTCATTTTCCTCGTCACTGCTCTTTCCAGAGTACTTTGAGATGAACTTTGACCTCAAACATTTCTTTGATTGTATGTGTTTCCAACCTAAATGAACAACTTATTTAATTAATTATAGAAAACCTATTGAATATGAACTTTAGAGGTGCTTATGTGGATTGTGTAACCTTCGGACAGCTCCAGGCTAGCTGTTTTCCCGCTGTCGTAAAGTCTTTAAGCTAAGCTACGCTAACCACATCTTGGCTGTAGCCTAATATTTTGTGTAAAGACTCAGGAAAGATATTTTTCTTACTTTCTATCTCTTGCCATCACAAAGAATAAGAGTTTTCCCCTTAAGCAATGTCAGGATTTTCTTCAAATTTGACAAAAATTTCAACTTTGACATATCCTTAAGGATATGTTGTTTATAATTTGGTGTCAAAGGTCAAAGGTCAAGGTCACTGTTCCCCCTGTTGAACCATGTACATAAACCCACATTTTCTGGAACACCTGGGGGGTATACTACGAAGCAGGATGTTCGTTTAGCAAGATAGCTTCTGGGATTTCCGGTACTACGAAGCTGGTTCACTTTTTAGCGGGCTAGATCTCCATGGTGACTTATCCTGGAACCTAGTCTGTGCTCCGAAGCAGGATAGGTTCCAGGATAAGAGATCAACTCAGCGAAAGCACCACGCCTGCTGACCAATCAGAGCTCAGTGTGCGGAGGAAATACAGTTTAAACTGCCGTTGCAGGAAAGACGGCCGGCCAAAATCAGCGACTGTGTGAACGTGAAAATGAATAGAACATCACCTCCCATCTTCAGAGCAGTCTGACTATTATAACTAGGCCTATTATACTATTATGTTAAGAAAGCTTAATTAAATATCTGCCACAACATAAGTAACCGGATCAAAGTAACATTACGTAGGCCTACAGTCAGCGGCACTGTGAGTGCAGACGTCGATGTGTCCCATTATCATTCATATCACATCATAATGTATCATATAATTCCTTATCTGAGTCAGCTGAGCCGTATCTGGCCGTGCAACACTCACAGTGTCACATACTGTATGCATAAGTATTATTTTAAGCAACACATTAAGTTGACGAAACACTCGAGTCAAATGTAATTAAAGTCAGATCGTTTGTTTTGGATTAAGTCAACCGGATAACTCAAAACATATCCAGGATAGGTTGAACTAGATTCGTAGTATACCCCCCTGGCGGGAATTTCATTACATCTAGCTAAAATGTCCAATTGGACTTTTAGATGACCTGACTAGATTTAAGTGGTCAAAGGTCACTGTGATGCTTTGGGCTATGACTTGATAATTCATTTGTCAATAATTCAAAATTCACACAGATAGGTTACAAGGAAAAAGTTATGACCTTTTGGAAAGACACAGATGTAAACTGCAGCTTGTCTGGGTGTCGGGGGCATATAACCAAGAAGCAGTAATTATAGTTAGTGGTTAGGAGCATAACATGGTATTTAATCACCGCAGCGTTTAGCTGAGCTTCTTCCGGTAGCAGGGGAAAGCTGCGTGACGCTACAAAGGGGCGTGGCTAGCAGCAGAATCAGCCTGTTTGCAACAGGGCTGCAAAAGAGGGGTTTGAGCAGTATGAGGCATGGCTACAATGGGTGATCTGTTTGGTATTTCAAGCAAAAAACTTCACAGACATGTTTTGTATAGGTATGGCCCTACAATATATTTTTACAATATAGCATGATAGGTCCACTTTAAGTCGCTTTGACACGCTGTAAAATGGCTCTGTGCTGATGTTGCTGTTGTGTTAGTATGAAGAGGGTGAAGACACTACTAGGCTGAAGTGCTACCCTCGGTTAGCGCACTATTTGAAATTGTTGCTTAGCGTTGCATTGGCAGTTCACATTTTTCAACTTTAATCTCGATCACCACTGATGTTTTGACCCACAACCAATCAGATAACAGCTATGCTAAGCAGTGCAAGGTAGCAGGGGAGGAGGTTACCATAGAAAAAAACTAACGCTAGCTGGCTGTTTTTTACGCAAGGCTCTGCGCCCTACTTCGCTGTCATCAAAGAGCGTATCATGTGAATGCAGCTTTAAAATGAATCAGTTTTTCAGTCTTTCTGTCAACCTATTCCAGACTAAATTGGGTAAGAGATTGAAATACCCATAAATACCACGCCACATCCTCCCACATGCATACCTGTAGGCAATTTAGGGTGTATGTTCCATGTGATCCGATCTGTATGAGGAAACAAAAGGACGGCAACACAGGAACCTTAGTGAAAAGTCATCACTCCAGGCTCTACTTATTTTTTCCCTGGAAATGTAAACTAATAGCAAACATGTGTGCCTTTACAGCACTGAGGTGAGTCACTACTATTTGCTGTGCGTGGCTCAAGTCCATGCTGTCTTCACAGGGTGTCATGTGATGAAATAATACACACCAGATGTTGTTCTACTCTCATGTGTGTTCTTATATCACCTTTGATCAGATTACGTATTTATGATTCTATTTTCAAGTGGACACAGAGAGATATTTATAGGAGCAGTTTTTTTTTTTACCTTTACCAATCAAAATTAAACGAGTTGAAGCCCTTGTCCTATAATTGAGTATTTTAGTTTGGATGGCTGTTCTGGGTTTGTTCCCTTGGCAACGCCGTTACCATGACTGCAGCTCTTTGTTTTGCACACCGCTCGTCCAACTTCAAGGACCACTGGCGACCCTATTAATAACCACTCGTACCGCAAATATGTATTCATATTAGCACACTGACTCATTTGTTCTACCAGTGAAGTATAGGTGCCCAGAATCCAGCGTTTAACAGAGCTCCACCTCTTTTGTTGCACATTATGTTTCCACCTCCTGACATTCAAAGCTGTCCACTGACACTGATCCATGCTTGAGAAACACTCAAAAACAGCCTCTCCCATGCCAACTCATCCAGGAGTGGGATGGGCATGGATTATACAAAGTAATGGTCCTGTGTGTTTACAAAAGGTGTGTGAATGACTCGATCTCCTTTATCTTTATACATGTAGTGTAAACACATTATGCTTAATTCAGGCTAGCCACTATAAAAAAATCCATTTGAAACTGAAAGTGGAGATAATACTTTTGTTTTCAATCAAATAAAAAAAGACCACTTTAGATTCTTGTTTTATATTACTTTATATGACAGTAATATAATGAGTCGGATGGAGGGTGTATTTAAAGTATTTTCAATGGGCATGTTTTGACCTTTATTTTTATAGTGGGTATTTAAGAGATTACAGGAAAAGAAAAGAGAAGGAATAACATGAAACAAAGTCAGTTTCTGGACTTTAGTCATATATTTTGTATTCTTATGGAAGAGGAAGTAAACGTCATTTTTTTCCAATTACGTGTGTCAAATATTAAGGAAATAAAGCCGCCCTACACGTCATAGAAAATGTTAAATTTAAGAAAATAAACATTCCCAAGGACCCACGTTTCTTATTTTCCGGATGCATTTTAGTCATCATGAGTTTCCATTATAACACTCAGCTCTGTGTTGCTTAAAGCAGTTGTCAGAGGCCTTCAGTGGCTCCTCTGTTTCATAGTTTGGCTTGGCACCAATTTCTCATTCTTTTTCCAAAAGAAACTCCTGCAGTCCAAAAGTGGCTTGTAAAGTTAAGCTCCACTTATGTAGATTTCCAGGATGTGAACTCACCTTTGAATACCATTCAAGTTGTCTTTTGGTAAGTGTGTGTAAAAAACAATTTAAGGGATTTACTGTAAATCGATGGCGGGGAAAAAACAGCTTTGTCAAAGTTTGTTTGATTAATGGATTATGGAAGGATAAATTGAGTATAATACCTAACTAAGAGAATTCTCTTTATTGTACTGTTATTTCCCCCCCAAATCGTTTCTAACCTTTCTCTATGTTCATTTTCTCTTTCTTCAAAGTGTTTGTCTTTTGTCTTTTCTTATCAAGCTCCACATTTGTGGAATCAGCTTCCAGTTTGTGTTCGGGCGGCAGACACCCTTTCCATTTTTAAGAGTGCGCTTAAGACCTTCCTTTTTGATAAAGCTTATAGTTAGGGCTGATTAGATTCAGCCCCTAGTTTTGCTGATATAGGCTTAGTTTGTCGGGGGACATCTTACTTCTTCCTTCTCTCTGTCTATACCTGTGTACTCTCATGTTCCGATTAACCCAGCTTCCCCAAATGTCTTTCTTTTTGGTGTCTATATACGCTGGGATCCGGAGTCATGGATGATCCTGCAGTCCTGTGTCCTGGATCGCGAGCCCTGGATCTTGAGTCGTGGCTGTGGTCCTGGATCATAGGTCCTGGATGGATATCCTCGTGGATTCATCTTCCTATTATACACACACGCATTTCCAAACATTTGGACTACCTATGTTGCAAATGTATTATCTTTTCAATTTACACACGGCATCTATTGCACGTCTGTCCGTCCTGGGAGAGGGATCCCTCCTCTGTTGCTCTCCCTGAGGTTTCTCCCATTTTTCACTTTAAACTGTGGGTTTTCTCCGGAAGTTTTTCCTTGTACGATGTGAGGGTCTGAGGACAGAGGGTGTTGTATTGTCATACTGATATTCTGTACACACTGTGAATAAACATTGATTGATTGATTGATTTGGACTGAAATTGAATGTAATTTCC
The DNA here is from genome assembly GCF_902827175.1 of Gymnodraco acuticeps. Classification (NCBI taxonomy): domain Eukaryota; kingdom Metazoa; phylum Chordata; class Actinopteri; order Perciformes; family Bathydraconidae; genus Gymnodraco; species Gymnodraco acuticeps. The sequence continues at coordinate 3,789,328 of NW_022990042.1, read as the reverse complement.
AAATCAATTGTCCATAATAACAATGTAAAGCCATCACAACAGAGCCGGCCAGCAAACCAATCAGAGCAGACTGGGCTCAGTAGAAGCACTAAATACAAATATGATCCTGAGAATGAGCATTATATGTCTTCTTTAATAAAAAATACAGTACAATATTGGTAATTTTTCTGAAGTAAAATATATGAATACCTTTTCCACATTGATGTGGTGGGATTTCTTCAGGGTAAAATAATTACTTCTGTGAAGCATAAGATGATATAAATCATATACTTAAATGGTGCTCTTCACAAATTCACATAAGAAAAATACAACCTGATCTCACCAGAATGCGTGACTCCACCACGACTCCGTTACACCGCATTGCGTGGTGGACTCACGAACTTTGTTACATTTACGTGTCGGCACCACGCAAACAACCCCAATGTAAAGTGAATGAGGCTCTTTTGTCGTGGTGCACACACGCATTTCTACAACGTCCTGCAGTGAGCTTTTATTCTATAAAACGTTTTTAAAATCTACTTTATAGCTTGTAGTAACTCGCGGGAGGCTTCTTTTATTTTATTTGTATTCATAATAATTTTTATTTTTCGTCAGAATGTATTATGGTGCATTAGTTACACATTTTTGTTCTCAAAAAACTGTGCATTGTGTGTAATACAACTGTGATTTTTATTACATTAATTTGTTTTTAAGGAAGGCCAGAGCTTCAGCTGTGTCCAATAGATTGTTCGCTTTAGTTAACGTTTTTTAAAAGAACATTATATTCCGATTTGATCATGTCCCCTTTATTGTATTACGGAGAGCAATGTGAGCGTCCATTCCCATTGGATAACGCAGGATTTTACACCCGGAAGTAAGTATTCTCTTTACTGTCGATTGGTTTTACAGTGATATCTGCACTACTCATCGACTCAAAAACACCAGATTATCCTTGTTGATTACACAACATTGATTGGTTTAAGTTGTGTGCAATGCTTTTGTATTTTCCCCTTCGATTCGGAGAAACAAATATTTGTTCAGTTTAGGATGGCCGAAGACACTACACTACCCAGAATCCTCAGCTATTGTTCCGCGTTGCCTCAAGCTCTGTGATTGGTTGACCTCCAACTGCATTCCATATAAAAAACGTTTCGTAAAAGATAAATCATACTTTATTCAGCAGTGCTTGCTTTACTCTTTGAAAGTCATCACATGAATGCATTGTAATAAATGGTTTGGCTGCATTAAATATATTACACATCTGTAGTTCTTTATTTATCTACAGAGATCTGGCCTCAAAATAGACCGGAAACTATTCTTTTACCGTTCTGTTTTAATTTCACAATAAAGTTAGTAGTAATAATTTGTTTTGATATTATTGTTTTTTTATTATTAAGACCATATTTTCTGTGTTGCTGTGGGGTTTTTCCATCGCTTTTGTGTTATAAATATCAAAACAATAACAGAATATATCCGTCGTAAACTAAACCAGAAACAGCAGTATATTTTATTTTGTTAACACTTTAAACTTGACAGCTTTTTAACCCAAATCACCTACTGGTTAAAGCACGTTATTACACGTTTAGAGTAATATTGAAATCTTGAAAAGGGATGTCCAAAATAGCAATTATATACAGTTTTTAATTAACTATTTGTAGAGAATAACGAGTAATGTATATACTTTATAGGGATCTGCAGATACATATTTAGTCTTCTCAAGCACCAACAATCATTACATTACATTACATTGCATTTAGCTGACGCTTTTATCCAAAGCGACTTACAATAAGTGCGTTCGACCAACAAAATACAAACTTGAAGAAAACAGAATCATAAAGTACATCAGGTTTCATAGAGCCAAAACTTTTCAAGTGCTACTCAACTGGCTTTAGATAAGCCAGTCCTCCAATCAAATATCTCTCCTGATTGTTGGCACTTGACAATCACCTTCCCTGAATTTTACTCAGGTGTAACTAAAGTCTGCTTTAAGGGTTGTTTATATTTCACATCATAATCATAATCTGTAAAGTAACTAAAATAAGTGTAGTGGAGTAAAAATACCAGGTTAACCTTAAAGAAAGCCCTCAGGATTATAAAAGACCCCCATCACCCCAGCCACAAACTGTTCTGTCTGCTGCCGTCTAGCACAACAGCCGCATTCTGGGAGAGGATGTGGCTGTTGTGGAGGACTACAAGTACCTGGGAGTGCACTTATGGGCTGAACTGGAGGATCAACACTGACGCTGTGTACAAGAAGGGGATGGACTGACTCTATTTTCTGAGGAAGCTGAGATCCTTCCACTTGTGCAGCAAGATGCTGGAGATCTTCTAGTCTGTTGTGGCCAGTGCTCTCTTCTTTGCTCCGGTCTGCTGGGGGGGGGGCAGTATAAGAGCCGGTGACACCAGCAGGATCAATAAACTGATCAGGAAAGCTGGGTCTGTCATCGGCATCAAGCTGGACCCCTTTGAAGCTGTGGTGGAGAGGAGGACACTGAACAGGCTGTTGTCCATGATGGATAACCCACCCATCCTCTCCACCTGCAGCTGGAGGGTCAACGGAGCTCCTTCTCCAACAGACTGCTGCAGCTCCGCTGTCTCAAGGACCGATACAGGAACACATTCCTGCCCACTGCAACAACTCTGTACAATAAATCACCTCTGGCTGGAAGAGAACTCTCTGCTCCATAGTTTCTCTTGTAATACAACCTCGCTGTACATTTTACACATATATAATCTGTTCAATATTTGATATTCCATATTCCATTGTCATATATTTTTGAATAAGTATATTTGCATATATAATATCTACATGTATGTTTTCTATTTCAATACGTATATTTTCTATTTTCTTTTCTTTTCTTTCTATTCATGTTTATTTGTGGTTTTGTTTTATTGTAAAATGCCTTGTCTTTTATGCTGCTGCAACAAAAACAATGTCCCAAATTGGGATCAATAAAGTACCATCTTATCTTATCTTATATTACATCCGGACTAAAACCACCAGACTCAGGGACAGTTTCATCCCACAGGCCATAAGACTAAAACACCTGAACTTTGAAATAACATCCATAACATTCATCTGGCTGCTACTTAGAAATGATTTGTCTAATATATCATATATTCCAATCACTTGTATAGAGACTCTTATTGCACGATTTCACTTTTTACTATTTTACTATTTTTCTTTTTGTATTGACTTGCACTATTTTTTCTGTGTATCTGTTTTATTGTGTTGCACTGTTGGAGGAGCCTGTGACCTAAGGGGGGGGGGAGGGTAGGAGACGTTCGATTCCTGTTCTGAATAGTGTGCCGTCGATGGGTTTCATTCCATTTCAAAATGCTGTTTGTCGCTCGGTGTAAACTTCGCGCACTGCCACTCCAACATCCAATCACAGAGCTTGAGGACAAATCACGGGGTTTGTCAAGCAAAGCACATGGTGTAGTCCCAAACGATAGCTGAGGATTATGGGTAGTGTAGTGTCTTCGGCCATCCTAAACTGAACAAATATTTGTTTCTCCGAATCGAAGGGGAAAAATACAAAAGCATTGCACACTTTAAACCAATCAATGTTGTGTAATCAACAAGGATAATCTGGTGTGTTTTGAGTCGATGAGTAGAGCAGATATCACTGTAAAATCAATCGACAGTAAAGAGAATACTTTACTTCCGGGTGTAAAATCCTCCGTTATCCAATGGGAATGGACGCTCACATTGCTCTCCGTAATACAATAAAGGGGACATGATTAAATAGGAATATAATGTTCTTTAAAAAAAAAAAACGTTAACTAAAAGGGAACAATCTATTTGACACAGCTGAAGCTCTGGCCTTCCTTAAAAACTAATTTAATAAAAATCACAGTTGTAGGCTATTAAACACAATGCACTGTTTTTTGAGAACAAAAATTCGTAAATAATGCACAATAATACATTCTGACGAACATTTTTTTTTATTATGAATACAAATAAATAAATAATAAAAGAAGCCTCCCGCGAGTTACTACAAGCTATAAAGTAGATTTTAAAAACGTTTTATAGAATAAAAGCTCACTGCAGGACGTTGTAGAAATGCTTGTGTGCACCACGACAAAAGAGCCTCATTCACTTTACATTGGGGTTGTTTGCGTGGTGCAGACACGTAAATGTAACAAAGTTCGTGAGTCCACCACGCAATGCGGTGTTAAGGAGTCGTGGTGGAGTCACGCATTCTGGTGAGATCAGGTTGGAAAAATATCTCCTTTAGTGTGTCACTATGTAATTGTAGCCATGCATACAAATAATTCAATTCAAGTTTATTTATATAGCCCAATATCACAAATCATATTTGTCTCAGAGGGCTTCACAGATCAAACTAGAAAATGCATTTCCTGCAGAAGATGCGTGCGAATGCTGTAAACTGTGAACATTTATGGCTGAATTTAGCTGAAAATGCAGAAAAAGCTGAATATGTTATTAGCTGAATGGTAGCTGCTTTTAGCTAAAAAAAATGCAGAAAAAGCTTAATATTTAAAAGAAAATGTTTTAAAAAAGGTATAAACAACAACATGTATAGCCTTGATGTCCTGAAATAGCTGAATAATGTAATAGTTGAATGGTTTCTGCAGCTGAAAATAGGCTGAAGGAGTTAAATATCAGATGTACGTAGTAGTGAATGAATTTGTATTAAGATGAGAAAAGAAAGTTAAAAGGCTTGGGAAAGCAGAAGAATATTTTGACTGCAAACTTTTCGACTAAAACCATAAGTCACCAATAATGTATAAAATATGTGGAACCTGTTGAAGTCTGTATGAAGTCTCCATCAGACAGAAAAGAATAGGCTGAGACAGTCTGTTAAAGTCCAGTCTGTTAGTGTTTGTTTCTGTTCCTGAGCACCTACTCAGAACACCTGTGTGTGTGTCCAGAGATCAAAGACAACCAACTGCAGCACTGCGTCCCATAAGAATGCATTGAGTTGTATATCTGACCATTTTGCCACCCGTTCAAAAACTATGGCTATAGAGAGAGAGAGAGAGAGAGAGAGAGAGAGAGAGAGAGAGAGGGAGAGAGAGAGAGAGTGTGTGTTGTCTGTGTTTGAGTGTGTGTGTGTGTGTGTGTGTGTGTGTGTGTGTGTGTGTGTGTGTGTGTGTCTGTGTTTGAGAGTGTGTGTGTGTGTGAGAGAGAGAGAGATTGTGTGTGTGTCTGTGTTTGAGAGTGTGTGTGTGTGTGTGTGTTTGAGAGAGTGTTTGTGTGTGTGTGTGTGTGTGTGTGTCGGTGTTTGAGAAAGAGAGTGTGTGTGTGTGTCTGTGTTTGAGAGAGTGTTTGTGTGTGTGTGTGTGTGTCTGTGTTTGAGAGAGAGTGTGTTTGAGTATGTGTGTGTGTGTGTGTGTGTGTGTGTGTGTGTGTGTCTGTGTTAGAGAGAGAGAGAGAGGAGTGCTGTGTGTGGTGTGTGTGTCTGTGTTTGAGAGAGAGAGAGTGTGTGTGTGTGTCTGTGTTTGAGAGAGTGTTTGTGTGTGTGTTTGAGTGTGTGTGTGTGTGTGGTTAGAGAGTGTGTGTGTGTGTGTCTGTGTGTGTGTGTGTCTGTGTTTGAGAGAGAGAGTGTGTGTGTGTTTTGAGTGTGTGTGTGTGTGTGTGTGTGTGTGTCTAGAGAGTGGTGTGTTGTGTGTGTCTGTCTGTGTGTGTCCCTAGCTGTTTGAAAGAGTTGTGTCTGTGGTGTGTGTGTATGTGTGTAATGTGTGTGTGTTTGTGTGTGTGCCTGTGTTTGAAGAGAGAGAGAGAGAGAGAGTGTGGTGTGTGATGTGTTCTGTCTGTCTGTGTGTTGTGGTGTTGTGTGTGTGTGTGTGTCGTCTGTGTGTGTGAGAGAGAGAGAGAGAGGAGAGTGTGTCGTGTGCTTGTGCTCTGTCTGTCTGTTTGTGGCTGTGTGTTGCTGGTCTGTGTGTGTGTCTGTCTGTGTGTGAGAGAGAGAGAGGGAGGAGTGTGTGTGTGTGTGTGTGTGTGTGTGTGTTAATTGTTACAGCTCAAATGTATTGCAATAACTTCCATGTTAAAAAAAGACTTAAAAAAGCTGAATATTTTAAAAAGTATAACATATTTTGAAAAAGTTGAAAGTTTCCCATCATGTGTTGAAAAGGCTGAATAGTTTGATATTTGAATGGTTCCTGCAGCTGCAATTAGGCTGAAGGAGTTAAATAAAGATATTAAATGTAAGTAGTAGTGATTGAATGTTTACAAACACCTGTGTGTGTAAACCCAGAGATCAAAGGTTTCCATGGTGTCTGCTCTGATGATGTCACTCACGTGTGTGTGTGTGTGTGTGTGTGTGTGTGTGTGTGCGTGTGTGTGCGTGCGTGTGGCTCCAATCTGCCCAGCAACACCATGTCAACCAACTGCAGCACTGAGTCCCATAAGAATTCATTGGGGATTATATCTGACAATTTTGCCACCTGTTCAAAAACTATGGCTCTTATAAAAAAAATGACCAGACCGTGAGCATCAGGGAACCCCAATGAACTGAAATATGTTTTTTTGGGGGGTTTTGTGTGTAAAATGTGGAGATGGGAGCAGTTTGTCTAAAGTGTACTTCTCTCTGCTCTGAAGAAAGATCTGGAACAATTTAACATGGGAATCTATTGGGAGCTAGCTGGACTTTTTCTCTCTTCATGCCCTCAAGAGGCATTTTGTTTAATTTTTTTTCTTAATTTTTTTTTTATTTTCCAACCTAGGAGAGGTTTTCCTAAGTTTTTCATGAAAACATATGTCTGAGGAGTGTAGGGTTTGGGAATTATGGCAAGTTTAAAATATTTTGGGGGGAGAATTTCAGGCACTGCTGCACTCTGTTTTGCGATCAAAGCACTCTAGACTTAACGAGCTGCTCCATCCACTCTAATGTTAAAATCTGAAAAAGGCCTCTCTACCAAGCTCCAAACTAAATTCAATATCTCAAAAAGTTTAAAAGATATCAAAAATGAATAGGAATAGGAATTGAATAGCTGAAGGTCTTGTGATCATTTGAAAGTTGGAATGAAGTGTCTAGCTGAAAGTATGTGGAAGGAGTAGCATTTGGCGCAAGGTGTAGGAAAACAGGATTTGAAGGCATCTCACATTGACTTCAATGTTAAAAAAAGTAATGTAGCACAGGAAATGAGTTTACAGTCATGCTGTGACTGGCATTAAACTCAATGTGATTCACCTGTAATTTATTTATTTCAGAGTTCTTCTTTCCCCCAGCTGCATATAGATACACACATCACACATCTTCTCTGTACTCAATCAGAATAGGACCTTCAGCAAGAAGTAGTTTCTTTAGTCCTTTGAATGTTATTTCTTTTTTATGTTGATCCAAATGTGTGTGCCGCAGTGAGCCTATTTTCCTTCAGGCATTGAACAAATCTTCATCCAGCAAGCTTTTATCCTTGTCTGATGTGCTGTGATTATTTGTGCTTTTATTAATCTCTAAAAGTAAGGGCCAACGATGTTTTCACTTGAGTAATATAAAAATCTAAAAGTTCCTCTGTAAAAATCTTTAACACTAATATGACAACAAAATAAAACAAAAACTAACCTGGCTTCGCCCAAAGTAAGGGTTTATGTTTCGCAAATGTATCATATTTGAAAATCAAAACAATATTTTAGAACTTGTAACTCAACAAATGATCACCACTTTCATAGGCAAGTGTCAAGATCTGTCTGTGTTGTGTTTTGTCTTTTTCTGTCTTTGGTTTCCTGTTTTGTTTTGAAAGGTGTTCACCTCCTGTTTTGCCTGTTGCCTTCTGTCTGTTTTCCCTCCCTGATTACCCGATTGTGTGCACCTGGTGTCCCTGTGTTTTCTCCTCCCTCCTCACCTGTGTCTTGTTTGTATGATTAGTCTTGTGTGTATTTAAGTTCTGGTTTTTCTGTCTGTCTTTGTCAGTTCGTCTTGTGT